>NC_081413.1:85501623-85837040 GCF_030272615.1 Cryptomeria japonica
AATGCTCAAAAGCAACCAAAAGTTCAACGACCGCACTACAACACCTAGAAGCAACGCATGCTTACAATCTTTGAATATCGTTGTCTCAATCAAGTTGTTTTGGGAAACGTGTCTCATCCTACTACAGCAGGAAAAGATGAGGACAATGGGATGAGCACAACCATGAAGTAGTCATGCTCATCAAACTCTTTGTCACTGATGAGTAGCTACCTCAGGTACCATCTAGCAAAACTGTGAAGGAGATATGGATCATTTGAAGAGTCTCCATGAAACCTTTGACAAGAGCAGAGCATTCTTTCTGGAGAACATGCTCTTTTCGATTATGATGGACGAGACGACACCTCTACAAGATCACTTGACAAAGATCAAGGACTGAGCCGATTGGTTGCACAATGGAGGAAAAGGACATGGATGTCGTCACTCTAAAGAGTTTGCCCAAATCTTATGAGCATTTCAATGAAACGCTCAATATCACTTCCACTGACGTCGATTTGAAGTTTTCCAATCTTTGTAACAAGCTTTTACAGTAAGATTGATGGCCCCAGCAGTTTGGAAGCAATACCAGTTCCACCTCCACCGAGAAAGCGTTCTCTGCCAAATCTTCTGCCTAAGAACAAAGGGAAGACACAATCATCTCAGTCAAAAGGCTCTGGTTCTTCTCAAAACAACAACAACAACAAGAACGTTCAGTGCAATTATTGTCATAAGTTTGGTCACATGAAGCTCGAGTGTCAAATTCAATTGGCTTCTGAACAGAAGAAGCAAGGAGGGTCTCAACAGAAAGCAAATGTCGCAGAGCACTCAGAGCAGAAAGAAACTGCATTCTATGCTTTTATGGCCAAGAGAACAGCAGATTGAGTACCCTCTTTTGCCTGGTATATTAATTCAAGAGCTTCGCGGCACTTTACTCATCGTCGGAGTTGGTTCACGAAATTTGACCCATTCTCGCATTCAGTAATCTTCGGAGGAGGAGAAGAGTACACAGTTGGATTACCTTTGGTAGAAATTGATTCTTTAGAGACGAAGCAACTTAAACAGAATTAGAGGAATTTCAGACTACTCTAAATTCTTTGCAAGAAGCTAACGGCAAAGAAGATAGCAAAAGAAAATTCCCTACTTTATTAGGCCTTCAGCATAAGAACATTCAGAAAGGAAGAAATCGGCAAATGTCAAAGGCTGGGAGAAAAAAAAATCAGGAAAAAGTAAAATTGATAAGAGTCACTGGTTGAATCTAGTGTTATCAAAACATTGGATACATTTTAGTGCCTCTCAAAACTGATAGTAATATCATAGAATGGTAGGGGCTTCAGTAGCATCCCTCAACAAAAGGCTATTTGGGATTTGATTCATGAACATACACCACATATTGCATTTATGATCAATCTTTCTTCCAAGATTTGGTCAAGTGATCAAGGTCAATGTAATGGTGCTCAAGACACAATTGGTACATTGTTGGTGGAGTTGCATGCTTATGGGATCCTTGTAAGCTCACAACAGTATGATGGACAGTGAGTAGATATTCAATCAAAGTGGTGGCATCTTGCTTCAATTTAGGAGAATCTCATTTATCCATTGATGCTTATGCACTTACAGATTATCCAAGTAAGGTGTTATTCTAGTCCCAAATTAGATAAATTTGCTCTCTAGTTCCCTCCCTCCCTTGGATTCTTGCAAGATATTTCAATGTTATTATTTGCCTTTGGTTTGAATGAAAAATTAGTGGGAACGCAAATTTATTTGGCGCAGCAGCCTTTTTTTCTGACGGATTTGTGTCTGTGTTTTCCTTTTGGCAGCACGACTGGTATCACTTTGTCAATGAAGCAGTTAACACTGCAGTCTATCTTCTAAATCAGTCTCCTACAATGGCTATGAAGAAGAAGACTCCTGAAGAGGCCTAGTTAAGCCAAAAGCCCAGAATTAATCACCCGAAGGTTTTTGGCTCCACTGCCTTTGTCTAGATCCCTGATGCTAAACACACCAAGTTAGATGCGAAGAGCCAGAAACTCGTTCTCACCAGCTACAGTGATACTCACAAGGCCTACCGACTGGTTCACATCAAGACAGATCGTCAAATCTTCAATCATGATGTGGTTTTTGATGAGGAACGAGAGCTATTTCAGCTCTCTCCTCCAATTGTGGATTCAAAGGATCAACTTTTCAAGGCTTTAGACTTGGGTGTTCGTCTTCCATTAGGTCCACCTGATGGGAGGGGTCCAGTTGTTCCATTCCTGCACCTACACCAGTTCCGTCTCTTGCAGGATCACCTAGACACACAGCTACACCACCCAACTTTCCTCAAGATATATCCGATCTTCTGTTTCATGACCTTGATCCTGTTGCACCTCCTGCATCTGATGTTGGCACTTCTACTCTCCGGCCTAAATGGTGGGCTAAGATGATTGTTGATCTTCATGATGATGAGCTCATCGAGGGTAGAATTGCTTGGAAGAAGAGTAAAAATCCTGATTATATCGATTTTGCTCTCATGGCCAACATTCACAGTGTGTATGAGCCTCAAACATACACAAAGGCGAAAGAGATACCTAAGTGGGAACAAGCTATGGCAACTGAGCACCACAGCTTGCTGAAAAATAACACTTGGGTTCTGTCAAATCTTCCTCCAAGGAAGAAACCCATTGGATGCAAATGGGTCTATAAGGTTAAATACAAGGCTAATGGTACTTTGGATAAGTACAAGGCTCGTCTTGTAGCCAAAGGCTTCTCCCAGCGTGAAGGAATTGATTACGAGGAGACCTTTGCCCCGACAACAAAGATGAGAACCATCAAACTAGTTCTAGCCATTGCAACTCAGTGTGGCTTCCTAAAAGGTGAGTTACTGGAAGAGGTTTACATGACGCAACCTCCCGGATTCAAGGTTGCCGGAAAAGAACGCCAGGTACTCAAACTGGTGAAAGTACTCTATGCCTTGAAACAAGCTCCTCAAGCATGGTACATGAAAATTGATAAGTACCTCACAGATCAGGGTTTCCAAAGGAGTCCTAACTCAAATCCGTATGTCCAAACTACTGCCAATGATATCATCCTTCTGGTTATATATGTTGATGATCTTATCAGCACTGGCAGTTCGGCATCTTTGATTCAGGAAATCAAGTAGAATTTATGCCAGTCATTTGACATGACCGACCTTGGGCTTTTGCACTACTGCCTAGGTGTTGAAGTTTGGCAGCAGTCTCATGGCATCTTCATCTCTCAGTCCAAATATGTCAGGGCTTTGCTAGACAAGTTTCGAATGCAGGACTGCAAACCTGCATCTACACCTATGGAGAAAGGCCTGAAGTTGTCAACCAAATCCGGTTGTCCAGTTGAGAATGAATCTGATTTCAGGCAACTAGTGGGCAGTTTGATATATCTCACTACCACTAGACCTGATCTAAGCTATGCAATGAGTTACATGTCCCGCTTCATGATAACTCCTACATCAAATCATTGGGCTGCAACGAGGACGATCATGTGCTATGTCAAGGGCACTTTAAACTTTGGTATCCTTTATGGACAAACCAAATATCCCAGACTCATAGGTTTCACAAATTCAGATTGGGCAGGCTTTGTTGATGACAGAGAGTCCACATCCAGGTATGTCTTCAGTTTGGGCACAGGTGCTATCACTTGGACCAGTAAGAAGCAACAAGTCGTAGCTCTTTCCTCGACTGAAGCTGAGTATCGAGGAACAATCAAAGCAGCTTGTGAGGCGGTTTGCCTTCAAAGGATGGTTTCAAACATCTAGATGTCTCAAGCAAGTCCTACACCCCTCTTCTGTGACAATCAAGAGGTGCTCAAACTCGCCAAAAATCTAGTCTTTCATGAGCGAACCAAGCATGTTGAGCTTCATTGTCACTTCATCCACAAGCTCTCCATGGATTTGCAGTATTTCCTACTGAGGACTAGACTGCAGATATCCTCACCAAGTCCCTACATCTGAATAAGTTTGATAAGTTTAGGGAGAAACTTGGTGTAGTAGACAGATTGACCATTAAGGGAGGGTATTAGAATGATATCTTAGTTATTAATTATTAATGGTCAATATTGTAAAGTATTGTAAATATTAGATTGTTTCTCATTTTGTTTCAGTTGTCGACTATTTCTTTATGGAAACATCGATCTTGTAACTTTATAAATGATCTTTCGATCATTCATTTAATTCATTCAATTATTTACCAATCACCTATGTAATAGATATGTCCTAAGGAGTGCATCCCTTCATAAAAGGACATAAGGGAAGATATAAGAACAAGATAGTTGGGGAAAGTGATTGCATATCTGATATTCAATAAGATTCTAATACCCAGGCAGTCCAACTGATTATTTTAGTGTGGTATGGATTTGATGTTCTAACATATTAATTGCTCTAACAATGTTTACATATCTATTTCTGCATATCAATATCTATATACCTATTTCAGCATATTCATTATTAACTATATACTGCTGATATGATTATTCATATATGTCATAATAAATATCTACATGTATATCTACATATATTCTGAATATTTTCCAGCCATGATAGAGGGAGAGAAAATTACATGTAAGGGAATGGTGTTGGGGTTATCTTCTAGGTACGCCACGTCGTGGTATAAGACCGGGGAGTCCCATGAGGCCAAAGGGGTACAGAGGGTACTCCCTTTGGGCCTATGAAGGATAGACTTTCAGGGCACCCTATTGTGATGGCCCTCATGCTCTCTATCATGGTGAATGAATGTGTTAATTATGAGACATAGGATAGGGGTGACAAGATTAAGGAATACGGTGATAGGATACCTTACAAGGTATTCCACCTCATATGGTATGGGCCACATGAGGTCAAGGGGGAATGAAATCCACCCTTGGGCCTAGGGTAGAGGGTCTCTAGGGCACCCTATCTAGTTACCCTCTTCTATGCCATCTATGATTGAACTCTAAAACATAATTTAACCTTGTAATTAGGACTATGTCTTACATATGTATGATTGGTGTTTCCTAATTAATAGATCTATTTAATGAAATATGATTATTGTGTGTTTTCTAACTTACTTGCAGGGGTTCAGTCAAAGTAACAGATATCTCTAACCCCTATCCCACTTCAATTAGGGCAGAAATTGGTTATCTCTAATTTGGGGACATCAGTGACAGATTTCTTGTTTCAGATCTGTGGGTGGGCAATAATTAGACTTCATGTTCTGAAATTTTGGAATGGAAAGGGTCGGATCACTGGTCCATTAAATTTCTTCTTCATTTTTTTCTACTCCTAAGAAGTCTCCCTTAAATTTCAGCTTATGTCGAGGTACAGATTTGTTAATCTAATGGAAAGATGGTGTTTAGAAGTAAAGCCAGCCTTCAGATCAGGTATGTACTCCTTTTCAAGACAATCCAATTTGTCAAATTTAAGATCAACAGATAGAATAGGTCTTCTTTTGAAAGTGTCTTTAAAATTAAAACTCAATTACAGGCCAAGAAGGAATGACAAAAGAGCTTTAGCAGGAAAGAATGAGTGGACCAAAGAATTGTCTGATAGAATCTTCGAGAAGAGATTTGATAAGGAAAAAAATCTTAAATTGTATGGCTTTCAGGAAGGGGATAAAATAAATCTGTGAAACAATAGATAAGGGGGAATACCATTGCATCCCTTATCTCAACCCAAGGAGAACAAGTGAACTCTTTTCAAGATATTTTTGTGAAAGTTGCTTGAAATTTTTCTTCTTTGTTTCGGAACAAGATTTTGAAGACTTTTAAGAGCAGAGACTTGTGCTTAAGGGTAGGGCTCCTAAACTGGATGGAATTCATGTAAAATGTTTTCGAGAATTCTAGGAAATCATTAATGATTAATATGACCTGCTTGAAATTGCTAGAGAATCACAGAAAAATAAACAAATACTTAACAATAATTAACGCTATTTTTCTTGCCCCCACTCCCAAAAAGGAGGAGCCAAATCTCTAAATAATTTTCATCCTATTGCATTATGCAATCTTAAATAAAAGATTATCACCAAGATAATTGATGAACGACCAAAAAAAATGTTTGTTCCTCCTAATTTCTTCTAAACAAGGTGGATTTGTAAACGAGCACCAAATTTTAGATGGCTTGTTGTGGTAATTGAGACCCTCCACTCTATGTCTAACTCAAAAAAGAAATCAATGTTCATTAAACTTGATATGCCTAAAGCATATGACATAGTCAGAGTCAGATGGTTCTTACTTGAACATATCTTATTGGATTTTGATTTAGTTTTGAAAGGATTGATTCAATAATAAATTGTGTTACCTCAACTTCTTTCTCTATGTTGATTTATGGCATTCCTTCAAAACTTTTTCTAGCTTCTTCAGGACACAAACAAGGAAAACCCTTATCTACATGTGTTTATCTTAATAGCTAAAGCTCTTGGCACATTGCTCAAACATTATAAAGGAAACGGACTTATTCAAGGTTGGCAGTGGACTCAAAATATGGAGACCAAATCCCACCTACAGTTTGTGGATCACATGGCTTTGATGGGATTAGCTGCAGTTGCTGAGACTATCAACTTCAAAAAAGCTCTGAATATGTATCTATAAACTTCTAATCAGCAAATCATTTTCTTCTTCCACACACCAGAGATGATTCGACATAGGATCGCTAGTATTTTTCATTTGCGGATTGGGCAGCTTTCAGTTGATTAATTGGGAATCACCCTTTCTTCAAGTAATCTTAACAACTTTCACTAGAGGAAGGTTATAGACAGATTCCATTTAAGGGCAACTATTGGACGTTTTGATTGTTATCCTTTGTTTGAAGACTAAGACCTTTTGATTGTTATCCTTTGTTTGAAGACTAACTCTTCTAAAATTTAACTTGCGACCTCTTCCCATTTACAAGTTTTTAAAAAAAAATTCTCCCAAAAGTTTCCTTAAGGAGTTTGATGTTCTTTGGAAACGATTCTTTTGGGCAAGAACACTGGATCACCAAAAATGGAGCTCAGTGAGGTTGGACCAAGTTTGTAAACCAAAAGAGAATGGAGGCCTCGAACTTAGACTAGTGGACCTGAATAGTCACAGATTAGCAGGTAAATTAAATTATCGATGGTGTAAAAATCCTAACCAACCTTGGGCAAGAGTTCTCAATCACAAGTATTTGGAGGGAGGGGTGTCGAGGGTAGAAGATAAAGAGATTATTTGATTGGAAAAGGATCCATGATATGGAACACAATTAAGTGAGGGGACTCTCTTATTAAGGAAGACCTTTTTTTTAATTAATAAAATTGATAGTGCTCAATTCTAGACAAAGTCTTTACATAATAACCATTGTTTCACCAGCGTTGGGGATGGGGGGATGCGGGGACGGGTTTCCGCGACGGGGAGACCAAGGGCCCAAGTTTGCGGACGGCGGGGGGACGGCGGCGGGGGGGTGTCGGGGTGGCGGTGCTGATATAGTTATACATATACATATAGTACTTGAAAAACTAATTTTGAAAAGATGTATGACAGTATAATAGTATAAGAATTACATTTCAAATGAAACAATAGGAAATTTGAAATACTAAATCTAAATACTAAGATTTCTTCAATGCTAATTATGTTGTTATATGGAAACTAATCAGACTCGGAGGTTAAATTTTCCCTACTTCCATCAATGCAGTTTCCCCCTATATTTTTCGACAGGGGTTTGGGGGCAGCGCCCCCAAGATGGGGTCAAGGGGCCAAAAATACTTTTATTATTTTATAAAGGCGTCGGGTGTTATTTTTCCATTGGACCACGTCCAATTAGGGTTACCCCTTAACCCCAAAAAAGTCAATTTTTTTAATTTTTTTAAATTTTAATTTTAAACATTGCATATACATGGGGGCGAAGGGAGACGTCTGGGCGTCTCCCCGTCCCTCAAGAGACGTTTGCACATCTCTCGAAGGATGGGGACACACCCAAACGTCTCCCAAGGAGAAGTGGAGACGTCTCCAAGTCTCCTTGGGAGACACGGAGACAAGGAGAAGTCTCCAAGTCTCCTTGGGAGACACAGAGACGTCTCCGGCAGCACTTGCGTGGTGGTGGCGGGACGGCAGGGGATGTCGCGTCCCTGTCCCCTCGTCCCGGAGATGTCCCCGTCTCCAAGACGCAACTTTAAAGGGGGGGACACGTCCCCATGGAACACTAATAATAACCCTCTAATTGTGTCTCCACATCTCCTTGGGAGACACGGAGACGCAGACATCTCCGGCAGCACTTGCGTGGTGGTGGCAGGACGGCGGGGGATGTCGCGTCCCTGTCCCCCTGTCCTGGAGACGTCCCCATCTCTGAGACGCGGCCAAAAAGGGGGGGGTGCGTCCCCGTGGAACACTAATAATAACCCTCTAATTGTATCCTCTTTTCCTCAACTTCAACCCTTGAGTGAAGCTTTTGTAGAAGAAAGATGGCCAAGAGTTGATGATTTCTTGGGTAAAAAAATTAATTGTCTTTGATCTTTTTAGCAAAAAGGAATTGAACAGCATTAGTATGCCATTCATCATGTAGTAACACATATTCTCATAAAACTTCAAATGTTTATAATGTGATGTATTCAATCATGGAAATAGAAAATCCTAGTTTAAAATATTGATTTTGATATTGGACCGATCACAAGACAAAATAAAATTTGTCCAAGTTTTACAAGGTTATAATTTCTTAACACCATTTCCATAAAATTGCCATTTCTTGTCTCTTTTTAACCTTCTTTGATTGGACACACAAAAAAAGTGGTTTACAATGTATCTTACACCTCAATTACTTTTATTAAACTAAACCATTACTGCATTTGATCTTAATGATCCCAAATCATTCTTTGCCATTTCAACTTAAATAAAAACTAAAAAAAAAATACTTACTAAGAATTCAACTAAAAAAGACTAACTAAATAAAATTCAGGCAGACAACTGGAAAAAAAAATCTATTCAGATAGGAAAAGTTCAGTCCAGGCAAAACACACGCATAATACATGTAAGGAATTCATTAAAAAGCTATATCAAACCCATGTCACCTGAGAAAGGAATCCATCCATGCTTATGGCTCCTAAATCATCCTTCTCCATTGCATCTTTATAAATGCCATCCTCCCAAGGGCTGCCAAAAGCATGAATTACTCACCTCCTAGAATTTAATAAGAAAAAATTGAAGCTAAGTATCTGATTCTCTAAATGGGGAAAAATGTTAAACTACTTTCACAGTTCACAGCATTGGCCAAAAATAGCTAACCTATTATGTCGCTACCATCCTGATTGATTAGATTTAGTTCCCATTGTAATAGTATTAACAACAAAGGTTTTGAGTATATGATAGATACCACATATAACAGAAAATAATGGCCAATAAATTTCAACAACCTTTCTATGAAGAAGTTGTAACTCATGCATAGTTTGCTCAATTGAATTTAATGCCACAAAATATTCTGATTTTAGAAAACACAAATTCAGATTTTAAAAGATTAATAAGCTATTATTAGATGTGTTTTTCAAACATTTGTCATGCGTTTGCAAGCTTCACAAATTTGGCTGGAAGACAAGATTGTACTTAAAAATGGGTTCCTTTTAACAGAACATAATGTGTGTGCATAAAGTTTTGGATTATATTACAAAACAGAGTATTGATGTGTGGCTGTGGTAACAGTTAATTAATCACAAAAGTATAATTATTAGCAACCCAAGTGAGCAAGTTGCTTGAAAATAAGCATTGCAGAATTTACTCACTATCTATCATGTTTGCTTATATTTATATAATTTTGGGATTAAATTCAACTTAAAAATGTTTGTTACAGAAAATTGAAATAAATGAAAGGTTTATTCGCATTCAGTCAAATTCACTGCAACTGCTTCCATTTGTCTATTAAGATGTCTCAGTTTGAGGCCTTGTATAGGAAAAAGTCCAAAGCACCCATAGGATGCAACAGCTTGGAAAAGATAGTCATCATAAGTCTGGAACTCCTGCAGGCATACCATCAGCATGTTAAAGTTATTAGAGATTGGTTGAAGGAACCTTCGCATCATCAAAAAGGTTACATGAACGCCAAGAGAACACCCACAGAATCTCCATCAATTTTGGCAAGCAAGAAAAATTATTGCTTTGTTTTGTGGTACAAGTGAAATCCAGTCACACGTGTGACTTGCTGGCTTACCCTTCCACCCTCTCTCTTGCACATTAACAATGCCTTTAACATGGCTCTTCTTAAAAGATCTGTTAATGGTCCACATCATATTATCATTGACAGCCTCTATGGGTCAAGAATGAAGGCAAAATCCATCTCATACCTCTCCATATACAGAAAAACACAGATAAGCTACAAAACAAGCAGGTATGATAATTGAACATGCTGTGGGAGCCAATATGGTAAATACGGTAAACTGGGAAGATGAGAATGGCCTTCATAGGGGATATCCCTACCCTTCTAGCACCAAGCTACCATTCTCGTAAGAGGGGAATGCCATCCAAATGTCATATCCAACCCAAGAAACTTAACTAATCTTCTACTGTAGTTGACTGCTCTGTGTTCTGTTGTAATTTAACCCCAGAATCACGACTTTTTTCTGGATTGAACTATGTTTGTGGATGGCATTTTGACCATCCATGAATCTATGCTTGCATAACTAGAACTATTATTCTCATTAGATATTTCTTCATGCATTTGATGACTTTAAATGTATGTGATGGTTCTTAGTGATATGATGACATGTAGATTTCAAATTAGATCTTATATACTACACATATAGTCTAGTATGTATATCTTAAATACATCTATCTAAGGAACACGGAGTGACATGAGTTTTTTTTCTACTTCTGAAATACTTTATTTAATAATAAAATAATTTGAGTCTTACCTTTATTTTAATTGGAAAACCTATTTTTATTTGATTGAGAACTAATTTACTTTATTTTTTATTTACTTAAGAGTTATTTTGTAATATTTTTAAATTACAAATTATTCTATTTTACTTTAAAGATATTTAAGAGTTATATTATTTTATATAAATTGGTTACCTTATTTTTTATTAAAAAGCAATTTTTATTTGCGTATGAGCTATTTAATTACAAAATATTACACAGGTAATTGGCAAAAACTGAATTGATTAAATGAATGATCGAAAGATCATATATAGAATTACAAGAGATCAATGTTTCTATTAAGAAACAAACGATAACAGAAACAAAATTACAAACTCCTAAATTTACAGTGCCATACAATATTGACCATTAATAATTAATAACTAAGATATTATTCTAATACCCTCCCTTAATGGTCAATCTGTCTACTACACCAAGTTGCCCCCTGAACTTAACAAACTTATCCGGATGTAGGACTTGGTGAGGATATTTGCAGTTTGGTCCTCAATACGAACATACTGCAAATCCACGGATCCATACTCAACCAACTTGCAGATGAAGTGACAATGAAGCTCAACATGCTTGGTTTGCTCATGGAAGACCAGATTTTTGGCGAGTTTGAGCACCCCTTGATTGTCACAAAAGAGGGGTGTAGGACCTGCTAGAGACAATTGGATGTCTAAAAGCATCCGTCGAAGCCAAACTACCTTACAAGCTGCTTTGACTGTTCCACAAAAGAGCTGCAGCCTACTGCTTCTTACTGGTCCAAGTAATAGCACATGTGCCCAAACTGAAGACATACCCGGATGTGGACTTTTGCCCAATCCAAATCTATGAAACCGGTGAGTTTGGGATCTTTGGTTCGTCCATAAAGGATACCAAAGTCTGAAGTGCCGTTGACATAGCGCAATATCCGCCTCGTTGTAGCCCAATGATCGGATGTAGGAGCTGTCATGAAGCGGGATATGTAACTCATTGCATAGCTCAAATCAGGTCTAGTGGAAGTGAGATATATTAAACTGCCCACTAGTTGCCTAAACTCGGATTCATTCTCAACTGGACAACCGGATTTGGGCGACAACTTCAAGCCTTTCTCCATAGGTGTAGAAGCAGGTTTGCAATCCTGCATTCAAAACTTGTCTAGTAGAGCCCTAACATATTTGGACTAAGAGATGAAGATGCCATGAGACTGTTGCCAAACCTCAACACCTAGGCAGTAGTGCAGAAGCCCCAAGTCGGTCATGTGTCGACAACTTCAAGCCTTTCTCCATAGGTGTAGATGCAAGTTTGCAATCCTGCATTCAAAACTTGTCTAGTAGAGCCCTAACATATTTGGACTAAGAGATGAAGATGCAATGAGACTGTTGCCAAACCTCAACACCTAGGCAGTAGTGCAGAAGCCCAAGGTCGGTCATGTTAAAAGACTGACATAAATTTTGCTTGATTCCCTGAATCAAAGATGTCGAATTGCCAGTGATGATCAGATCATCAAAATAAATAACCAAAATGATGATATCACTGGCACTAGTCTCGACATACAGATTTGAGTCAAAAGGACTCCTCTAAAAATCTCTTCCGGCAACCTTGAATCCAATTTTAGTACATGGCGTTCTTTTCCGACAACCTTGAATCCAAGAGGTTGCGTCATGTAAACCTCTTCCTGTAACTCACCATTCAGGAAGGCACTCTTGACGTCCATCTAATGGACCTTCTAACCACATTGAGCTGCTATGGCTAGGACTAATCTGATGGTGCTCATCTTTGTTGTCGGGGCAAAGGTCTCATAATCAACCCCTTCACACTAAGAGAAGCCTTTGGCAACGAGACAAGCCTTGTACTTATCCAAAGTACCATTAGCCTTGTAGTTAACCTTATAGACCCACTTGCATCCAATGGGTTTCTTCCCTGGACGAAGATTTGATAGAACCCAAGTGTTAGTTTTCAGCAAGCTGTGGTGCTCAGTTGCCATAGCTTGTTCCCACTCAGGTATCTCTTTCGCCTCTGTGTATGTTTCAGGCTCATACACACTGTGAATGTTGGCCATGAGAGCAAAATTGACATAATCCAGAGTTTTACTCTTCTTCCAAGCAATTCTACCCTCGATGAGCTCATCATCATGAAGATCAACAATTGTCTTAGCCCACCATTTAGGCAAGAGAGTAGAAGTGCCAACATCAGATGCAGGAGGTGCAATAGGATCAAGGTCATCAAACAAAAGATTAGATGAATCCTAAGTTAAATCAGGTGGTGCAACTACATGTCTAGGTGATCTTGTAGGAGAAGGAACTGGTGTAGGTACAACAACTGGAACAGCTGGAGCCCTCCCATCAAATGGACCTAATGGAAGACGGACACCCAAGTCTAAAGCCTTCAAAGGTTGATCCTCAAATAACACAACTGGAGGAGAGAGCTGAAATGGTCCTCATTCCTCATCAAAAACCACATCACAACTAAAGATGTGATGCTTTGTCTCGATTTCAACCAGTCGGTAGGCCTTGTGAGTGTCACGGTAGCCGATGAGCATGAGTTTTTGGCTCTTGACATCCAACTTGGTGCACTTAGCATCAAGGATCCAAACAGAAGTTGTGGAGCCAAAAACTTTGAGATGATTGATTCTGGGCTTACGGCCTAACTAGGCCTCTTCTGGAGTCTTCTTCTTTACAACCACAATAGGAGACAGATACAGAAGATAGACTACAATATTAATTGCTTCAGCCCAAAACTTCTTCGGAACACTCTTGTGTTCAAGCATAGACCGAGCCATTTAGGTAATCGTGTGGTTTCTCTGCTCAATGACACCGTTTTATTCAGGGGTGTAAGGTGTAGTGAGTTGACGCTTTATGCCATGTTGTTCACAAAAATGAGAGAAGGCAGAAGAACTGAATTCTCCCCCATTATTAGACCGAAGAGTAACAATAGGTCGACCAAACTCTTTTTCTACTAATGCTTTGAACTTTTGAAACACAACAAACACCTCTGATTTCTGATGAAAGAAATACACCCACATTTTTTAATTGAAATCATCAACAAAAAGTAAAAAATATCCAGACCTAGTAGCAGAAGGAGTAGCCATAGGTCCACAGATATCATCATGGACAAATTGTAGTACCTTATAAGCTCTCCAAGAGTCGCCATCCGAAAACGGAGTCCAATGCTACTTCCCAACCTAACATGCTATGCAAACTCTGAGGTTTGGGTTTGAATCTCTGGCAATCCGATGACAAGATCTTCCCGAACAAGCTGAGAAAGATAGTGCACATTTAAGTGCCCATAACGCTGATGCTAGAGTGTACTAACAGAGGAGCGCTTGGGTGCCATGGCAAGCTCCTAAGGATCATCAGAATTAACTAGTCTAAATAGACAATGACCCTCAAGACCCACGGCAATTGTAGACTGAGTCTCTTGATCAATGATATTGCTCTAATGCGAACTAAAGGTCACGTCGAGCCAAGGAGAATATCTTTGAATTTGACTGACTAAGAGAAGGTTGAGTTCCATTCCTGGAACATAGTACACATTGAGGAAAATCAATTTCTTCCCTCCAAACTGAATCTACACATTGACCTTTCCGACAATGGTGTACTCTTCCCCTCCAAAAATAACTAAATCTGAATAAGGCTGAAAATTAGTGAACCAATCCTGCCGATGAGTGTAGTGGTGAGAGGCACCTGAATCGATATACCAGGCAAGAGATTTGACATGGTTTGTAGGTCTTTTAGCCATGAAGGCGTAAAAGGAAGACTTGCTCTGCTCAATGTGCTCCGCTTCATTTGCTTTAGGCTATGAACCACTTTGCTTATAGCCTGTGCAGCCAAGCATTTACGGCACTCAAGTTCCATATGACCAAACTTATGGCAGTAATTGCACTGAAAACTTTTCTTCTTCTAGCCTTTTGATGACAGAGCAGAGTTCTTTTGTTGAGAAGACTGAGAAAACTGAGATTTGCCTTTATCCTTATCAAAGGATTTGTCTGTGAATGCTTGTTTTGTAGAGGATGAGCTTGTACTGTTGCTTCCACCGATCCTACTGCAAAAGTTTGGTGTAGAGATCAATGAACTTCAGATCAACACCAGTTGAGTGATGTTGAGTGTTTCGACAAAATGCTTGTATGACTTTGGCAAAATTTTCAAGGTTATGACGACCATGTCCTCTTCCTCCATATTCCGCCCAATTGCCTTCTAACTGGTCACGGATGTCCTTGATCTGATTGAGATGCTCCTGAAGGGATTTTCTCTCATTCATGACAATAGAGAAGAGCATATTTTTCAAAAAGAAGGCATTGCTCTTATTTGACATCTTATGCAACATCTTGAGATGCTCCCATATCTCGACAGTTGTTTTGCCTGAAGGTATCTGAGGAAGTTGATCATCGGTCACTAAGAGCTTCATGAGCATGACAGCTTCACAATTTTGTTCATCAAACTTTGTCTGATCAGGACCGGCTATAGTGGGACGAGAGACCTTTCCAAGGACCAACTGATCGATAACATGATACTCAAAAATTGTGAGCATCCATTGCTTCCAAGTATTACAATTACTACCATTGAGCCACTCGAGCAAAATATTCATCAGAGATGTCATCACGAAAAAACTTAGGTCAAAGATGATTGACCGAATTAGGACACAAATATTGAGGCAAGAGTTGTTCAACACATGAAATCGCGTAAACGGAATGCATAAAAGAACAAAACTGAGGTAGAAAATCTATCAAAAACCCAAAAAAGATTTGAAAAACAAAAAAAAAAGTTTTTCTGAGACTAAATTTCCAAAAAACCCTAGCCGCTTACAAATTACTGGAAAAACGCATAGAGCACAATATGCAAATAAAAAAAATCGCGATCACGGACACGAAAAAAAGAAAACCCAACCGGAAATGCAGAGACTTGTGCAAAAATCAAACACAAAAAACCCGACAACCTAACAAGTAGTTGCAGAAGGAAAACGCGGGCAAAGAGTTTGCAAGATTCACGTCGGATAAATATAAACAGCCCGCACAAATTTGAGGTAACAAAAGAACACACAAATCGCGCGGGAAGTTAAAAATGACGCCCGAACACGCCTTGTCGTCGTGTACAGATCATGCGAACAAGAATGCAGAGGTCGTGGAAAAAAAATCGCGATCATAAAAAAACAACACTACCATCACGATTTTAAAACCAATGCGACCACAAACACAGCAACGGAAAAAGATTCTGACATCCACCCACAAGCCAACACCGAAGGAAAATTACAAACAGATCGCAAAAAATCACGATTACAAGAAAACCCTAAACGGATTTTTGAAACAATGACTAAAAAATTGATTCGAAAAAATTTCACTAAAATTAGAATTATAAAAGTCTTTTCAAAAAAAAAATTATGCCTAAGCTCGATACCATATTACACAGGTAATTAGTAAAAACTGAATTGCTTAAATGAATGATCGAAAGATCATTTATACAGTTACAAAGAGATCGATGTTTCTATTAAGAAACAAACGATAATAAAAACTAAATTAGAAACTCTTAATATTTCCAATATCATACAATATTGCCCATTAATAAATAAGATATTATTCGAATACAAGAGTTGTTTATTTTATTTTCTGAAGTTATTTCATTACATTTTATTTACTTAAAGAATTATTTTATAATTGCTTTTCTTTACTCCAATTTCTTTTTAATTTACTTAGTTATTCTCTAGATTTTGTTGTTTTAAATGTATCCGTTGTGTTTTGGTTTTATGTACACAATAACAACATGAGAACACAAATCAGTATTAATTATCTTCATAATTATGAAGATTCTAATCATATATGATTGGATTTTTTTAAGGCCCACTGGACCTCAGTCTAGGAGAAAACAAAGTGCATGATTGCATGTTGACATTGTTGTCTCAACAAGCACTATTATGGCTTTTGCAAGGCCTAAGGCCATAACAATGCTCCCCAAACAATATTGTGTGATTGTGTGTGTGTGTGCATGTACATGTCTATATATCCAATGACATCATCTAAGTGTTTCTAGTACATCTTGATTTTAAGCATAAACTGGGAAAGATTGTTTTATTAATCTTATTATGGCATTATAACATCAATTATCATTTCCTTTTATATAGTAGGAGCGTAGTGGTGGATATAATATTTGTTATATTAACAATCGCCTTGGCAGACAAAAGAAAAGACAATTGAATTGAAAGTGAACTTGGATAGACCCTACGTGGTTGGGAAGTAATAATGTGTCTTGATTTATGCATATTTTTTATTTGAGATATTGTACTATAAGAAATCGCAAGATAGTCACTTTTGGAAACTATAAGCAACACCAAAACTTCTAGAACCCAAACTTCCATTTCTCCTACTCTTGCCACCTCATTTGTCTGCATTTGATCAAACCTTAGTTTGAACCAATAATGTGATTGGAAATTTTTGTTTTGTTTTGTACTGTCATCGATGAAGATAATACTCAACCAGCTCTACATTCATTCTCCACCCTCGTTGAACTTGATGTGAATGAGAAAGTTATTTCATTCACGAAATTCAGGGTGGTTATGTTTTTGCAAAGAGTGTTTGAAGGAGGAATGATGGATAATGGTGGTATGCCTTATAGACTTGCAGGCTTCTTTTGTTCAAGTAAGAGTTTCAATAGAATATTTAGTTTCAAACAACAAAAAAGGAAAAAGGGACTCAAGTAAGAAATCACTTTGAAGTGCTTCAGATTTCAGATTCATTTGAGACCATATAGCTATTATCCTATTATTATGTAAACGTAGTTGTACAGCATTAGGATTTCTAACAGTTTTATTCTTCTCAAAATCCTATGACTCCCTTCCTTGAATGCATTCTACTTGTGCATGTTAAGTGGTTGCCTATATGACTCCCTTCCTTGAATGTTATTTGTCTATTGTATGTATTGGAGTAATGGTTGCCTTCCTGTTCATGAGACTAGAACTGCCCATGTGTAAGTTTGAGTTTTGTAGCCCTTAGCTATGATTACATACAATTTAAGACATCTAATTTATCATTATCAATTTTTGAGCTATGTTTAACAGCAGATTATTACAAGTGTATGTGCAGTGCATGTGTGATTGCAAGGGACACTTGAAGACCTTAGTAGTTAAGCCTTGACTGCTGTTATACTATTTGCAAGGGTTGCAAGTTTATCCAAAGCCAGATGGAGCTTGGATAATGAGATAAGTATTTTTTCTCGGTTATTATCTCTTTAGTATTACTTTTATTTGCTTGTCATAGTCAGCCTCTTATCAGTATTCCTATATGTACTATAAAAGTTGCTCTTATTCTTTTCTTTGGCCCTCGAGGATGGGTTTTACAGAAAAAGAAGAACGATACATTAGGAATGTTGCTGAGGCATTTGTATAGGTAATGGCAGCATCGAGGATTACAAAGCAAAGTCGAGACAAGAGGGCTCTCCTAGTAAGAGGGAGCAAACTTCTAAGGGTATGCTTCTGTGATAGAGGGAGCAGCTAGAGGTTCTTCTTCAATTGACTTTCAAAGATCTTGGTCATATTTGTTAAGAGGGAGTGGACCATGTCAAGATGGTTTCTCTAGTGATCAGCAGTCGGAGGACTCTATGATTCATGGATGGAGTCCCATGTGTGTAGGCTGGAAGGTTTTATGATGTCACCTAGGTCGTGATATTCTTGGATAGATGGATACTTGGTGAACTTAGGATTCACCAAGAGTGATGCAGACTCCAACCTTCACATAAAGGTTGTTGATGGTGAGGCATTGATTTTGGTCCTTTATGTTGATGAATTATTTCTGACTATGGCGGAGAAGCTCATCATTCAGTGCAAGAGGGAGTTAGCCTCTGAATTTGAGATGAAGGATCTTGGCCTCGTGTACTACTTCCTGGACTAAAATTTTGGCAGAAGACCACATGAGATCTTCTTGAGTCCAGGGAAGTACACTATAGACATCTTGAAGAGATTTGGCATGATTGATTGTAAGTCCATGTCTACGCTGATGGATATAATTATGGAGAAGTTGAGTGAGTCAGCTTCTAATTCAAATCTAATAGATTCCTCTATGTATTGTCAGTTGATTAGATCATTGATTTATTTGGTCAACACCAGACCATATAACTGCTTTGCAGTGAGTACTCTCAATCAGTTCATGTGTGAACCAAGATAGATTCGTTGGGTTGTAGCATGTGTGGCAGCTCGAGAAGCAGTGTGGCTTCAGAAGCTCCTTGCATGATTGTTTGTACAATCATTGGAGCCTACAGTTATTCGTTGTGATAACCAAAGTTGTGTGAAAGCCTTTTGTCAATCCTATGTTCCATGACAGAACGAAGCATGTGGAGATCAAGTATCACTATGTTAAAGAAGTGGTGGAAGGAATGCTATTCAGTTAAGATACATTGGTACTGATGAACAAACAACGGACATACATTCTCACCAAGCCTCTCTCCAAAAGAAAGTTTGTGTACCTTCGAGGTAATCTTGGTATGGTAGAAAATTTAGCCCTAGCTAAGATTGAGTCTCAGCAACATTGATTTGTTTTAAATAGTACTAATTTAATCTCTAAGATGTTTAAAGTGTAAACTCTTATTATGCAATCTTATTAATCTAATATGGTTCATGATTAGTGTCGCGTGTGACTCCATGACAACATTGGTTCAGTGCTTGATGAGCCCCTGTGAACATTATTGTGAGGTGACGATCTCACAATAGTGAACACTTGTACATCTGATCATTATCGTAAGGTGACGATCTTACAATATTGATTGATCAATCATCATACCATTATGATGGATATCATGGGACTTGATATCTATGGATATGTCATAGTGGTTTATATCTCTAGAAGTAATATCTATGGATATACCATAATGGTGGATATCATGAGACGCGATATCCGTGGATAAGCCATGATGGTGGATGTTACATAAAGAGATATTCATGGTGGATATTATGTGACGTAATATCCGTGGACATGCCATTAAGGAATATCCTTGGATATGCCATAATGGTGGATATCATGAGACGTGATATCCGTGGACAAGCCATAATGGTGGATATTACATAAAGAGATATTCATGGTGGATTTCATGTGACGTGAAATCTGTGGGCATGCCATGTAGTAATATCTATGGATAAGCCATAATGGTGGATATTACGTGAGGAGTATCTTTATTTAAGCCATAATGGTGGATATCACGTGAGGTGATATCTATGGATAAACCATGATGGTTGATATCACAGTGAGGTGATATCTATTCTTACACCATCCATGGAGAAGCCATGATGGTTGATATCACAAAGAGGTGATATCTTTCCCTTCCACATATGGGTGTAGCCATTGTGGTAAAACAAAATGATGAGGTGATTAGCTTCCTTTACTCACATGAGTATGGTTGTCACGATGAGGAAATGTGACTCAGTTTTCAAGAAGGATTCCTCCCTAGCTAAGAGGGAATGTTGAAATAATAGCTACGGTCGGATCCTTCAGGCCGACATAGCAAATTACAAATGTGTGAATGGCCTTTGGCCTTACACATTTATATATAACGATTTATAAGTTATCTTGCCTATTAAAAGGATTCGTATTTATGTTATACGAATTTGTTCCTAACTATTTGTTATTGGTTAACAAATTGCATTAAGTGGTTAATACAAAACAATTATTTCATAAACCCGCCACCTCTTGGAAAGATCACGATGAAGGATCACAGCCGACATTGTCAGGAAGACGTGTCATTTGATGTATCCCACGAATGGATACAAATAGTGCGCCTTTCCTCTCACAAATATTAGATCGAAGCGACACATAGACAGATCAGAAGACATATACAGATCGGGTCTTCACTACAGCAAGACACATAAGTATATTGATATTATCTTCAGCATCGTGGATATCGTTCCCAATCATAAATGTGAACAGATCGAATTATATAGACTGCAATCTGGAATGTGTGAGCAGTGCGGAACATATTGTAGCAGATCGAAGTACATATAACATACTTGCAGATCAAACTATCATCTACAGAATCGTCTATTGTTGGGAGGGCGACAATAATGTGAATCATTGCCTGTGGTTAATTGAGCACACCCTATGGTTACTGTGCATGGTCATCTTCTTGTGTTCCTAGTATTGTAAGAAAATTCAACAAAGTGCACATTGGAAGTGAAGTCCGCTCAAATGAAGAAGAATGGCATGTTAGAAAGGAAAGAACAAAGGAAAACCGCTTTGAGGAGAGAGAAATTTGGTTAAGGTTAAGGTGCACACATCTCTTAAATTCCGCCTTAAAAATAAAGTCTAAATGCATGACTTCAAGTAAAGTCCGCCCAGCAACATTTTGCAAAGGGAAACAAAGTCAGTCAAGTCTGCCCTCACGAGAAACATGCTAAATTTAGAAAGAAGGAATGTTCCTGTGTGATATCAGTACAATCTCTTGATCAAGTTCGAACTATGTGCAGATTTGGAAACTTTTTTGAAAGAATAATATGGAAGATCAAATTCGATATGCAGACTGAAAACCAAAATAGAAACTTCCATTCAGACTGAGATTTATAATTCATTTCAACTAAGATTTAATTTAGAAACTTTCTCTTGCACATTGAAGGACTAAAGACTAAATAGAAACAAATTCAAGAGGACCTTCTATGTTTCTAAATTAAGAATTCAAACTCTATACAAATACTTCATTCATTTCTTTCATTTCAACAATTCGAGTTTGGAGAGCAAGACACTTGAAGTGAAGATTATTTCAGAGCTTCAGGAACAGTTAAAGGATTTTTCTAAGCCATTTACAAGTGGAGATTTTCACACCAAGCATTCATTCTACTCATTTCTTGCCTAAATTCTGAAGATGACGGGTAGATGACAGGGGTACTCAAGGCAGATTTATTGAGTTTACAATCTGATTTTCAAATCTTGGATGGATTTTTCAGGGACTTAGTCTGATTTTCATATATTTTCCAGGATTCGAATCTGATTTCAACATTTATTTCACAGATTTTGGGACTAAGTAGTTCATTTTCAGATTAATCAGAGACAGATTTCACTCCCAGACCTTCAAATCAGATTGAGTTTTCAAGGGTTTCTAAAATTTCTAAGTGTTTGCAGCCTGTCAAAGGCTAAAAGTTATGAAGAATTGGAAAATCATAGCTCATTATGCCATCAAACCTTCGAAATTCACACTCAAAGTAAGGATTCTAACTTTATATGTGTGTATATATATATGAGAGCTAAGGCGGGATCATCGCAGAAAACACAAATGGAGTTTCAAGCCAGATTCAGAATTGAAGACAAGTCCACGAGCAAGGTTCGTCCACGCATAGAGATGGCCAAAATTTGGCTAAGTATGAGAAATTCTTCACAAAGGGATTCTTCTCCAAATTCGAGGCACTTGAAAGAATCTCAAGGCATCAAGAAAGAAAAGTTCTCAAACTTGGTGAAAATATAGAAAGAATTTCAGACTTCTTGGGAGGATTTCATCGATAATTCCAGACCTATGGAAGCAATCAGGACAACTTCTTGAAGGATTTCTTGACACAAATTGGAGAATTCAAGGAAGATATCCAACACGCTGAGGTGGTGCCTTGTCATCTTCCAACCAATCAGATTGTTCCAAGTCGACATGTCCAGGTTCAATGAACCTGACTTATCCACAAAAGCTTCTAGAGGACTTACTTCACAATGCAACAACCTTCTATTTTCATTGTTGGTTCATATTTAGCAAGAAGGACAAGTGTCCCCAAATGTAATTTTCTCATTGGTCGAGGGGTAGTTAGTTGTAACAAACCCTAATTAGGGCTTTGATCTTTTAATTTGGGCTCTTGATTGTTGTTTGATCTTGGCCATTCAAAATTTTTGGACTCCTATATAAGGTCGCCTCCTCTCATTTGGAGAGTGTGAGGTTTTTTGAAACATTGTGGCGAGAAGGTCATTTAGGATAATACATTGCTTGTGTGCTTTTTAGGCCTTGTAATCTCTTTTATTTGAATGATTGGCAAGGTTTTCAATTTCCTCAACACAATAGATTAGATTTTATTTCATGCATGTTAGATGAATGCAAGATTTGATAAGTATTGATTTATGGTGTATCTGTATCATCGCTCATACTTTTGATGCACAAATGATTTTTGTTCATTGTGTAAAGTTAGTTTGAGCTTTCCTTTGTGTATGATTAACTTCCAATCATAAGCACATCCCTTGAAGATTGTATCCGCTTTGTGTAGTTGTCCTAAGTCAGGCAAAGCAAAGTGTGCTCATTGAGATTACCTGGTCAATACCATCTCTTGAATTCCTAGGAATAGATTAGAACTTCTAAACCCTTGTCTCCTTTTCAGTTTTTTTCCATGCTCCAAGCCCCGAATGACAGAGCTTCATTGTCTAAACCTTCATTGTGAATTGAACGAGCCAAATGTAATTCCCTTTGTGTATTACCAGCATATCACAACGCCCATTGAGCTTATCCACACGCCAAGACCTAACAAAAGAAACCTTGGAATCGCTATATGATCTTCTAGCAATCTTAGCATACGCGGTGATTTTGTTCAAGAGAGGATAAATTATCTTTGGGTACTTTATTCTAATGTTCGGTATATGATAAAACGTACATGATCTTCTAGCAATCTTAGCATACGCGGTGATTTTGTTCAAGAAAGGATAAATTATCTTTGGGTACTTTATTCTAATGTTCGGTATATGATAAAACGTACACCAACAATACCCAACCCACATCTCAAATTTTTGCAGCTCCAGTTAATTCCAGGAGGCAAACATTGAGCCACAAGTAGAGTTGAAGCAAAGAATGAAATTGTTAGATGAGATTTTTTTCTACATAAAATGCCTTCACAGCTGATTTTAGTATCTTGTAATTTGCCTTGGGCATCTTGTACTTGCAAATTTTTGTAATGGAAATTATGTTGCTATTTGATCACAGTAGGGCATTATTAAAAGTTAAAAAACTATAATTACTTTGTAAGTTAAATTATAACACTGAACTATTGTCGTTGTGTATGTACTCAATTATAGAACCTTAAAATGTTATCCTACACTCATTGTTGTAAGCTTCTAGCTTAAAATAAATAGAGTAATGGTTTACAAACTTAGGATTATACTTAATTGTTAAACAAAAAGACCGTGAAACTGGATTGGAACTTTGAGATGGTGCATATAGTTGTTTAAACTTGGAATTTGTACCCTGATTTTGTGCATATTTATATTACAAGATTTAAGATTATAAACAATGGGGAAAAATATCCACTAAAGAGGTATCAACTATCTATATCTATATCCATCTTGTATCATGTCAGATATTTGGGTGCAGGTTAGTAACTTGTGACCTTCTGATGCCTATAAGCCTTAATAATGAACACCAGGAATTATCACATAACATATTTTGTCATATAGAATGTGTTATTGTCTCATTTCCAGTAACCAATAAATAAACATAACTACAAAAATTTCACTTTATGATCATTAAAGAGTAAAATCTGAGCTTGTGTTTTTAAAGTGGGTCCTTGTTGGGAACATAGATTCAAATTTAACTAGGTATCCAAAAAAAGGATGACAGCTATAACAAGATATGCAACCAATTTTGACAAACGAAGAATATGGTAACCACAATATTGGTAACTCAGATTTGCAGTTTCCTGCTACTGTCAATTTAACTGTTTAAACATTCAAAGGATATAAATATGGAATACCATGTGACTCCCAAAATAAACATTCAAATCATATTACCTTGCTGGAGCTGTTGAGAAAAGATCTTCAAGCTCTACCGGTCGCAATGCACCATCCTAAAGCCACATTCAAGAACATATTAAGAAATATGAAGACATATCATTCCTTTTAATACCCTTAGTAAAGATTTCATCTCTCATAGTATAACCATGATTGTTATGAAGCCCTGACCAAAGCTTATATAGACAATAAATTAAATCAAAGATGCTCTAATAATAGCTTTAAATAATAATATTAAGGGTTAACATGAAAGTTGAAACAGAAAAGGATGCTGCTGAAACTGCAATTTTTGAATACAAGAGTTAAATTACAAAAAAGATGATGCAAGAAAAATCAGCTTGCTCTTAAAAAATCTAAAAACTTAATTGTATTGAAGAGGTAGAGATTCCAAAAGTGTACACCGTCAATGTCGAACAACAAAAATATTCCTCTCAAGAATTCAACAGCTTCATTAGTTAGCTCTACGCTCTGCAAAAATTAGTCACAAAACAAATGGGAAACTTTGTCAAACAAGGTTAAAGATGCAAATTACATATCCAAAATGCATTCACTCATCAAATAACCCCCTTTAACCAAACCCATGTCTATCAGCTAACTTTGATTTCCAATCAACATATGACAGACAAGATTTATTTTTAGGATTTCATAGCTATAACTGACTCACACATATTGGGTAAATAAGCATTAAGGTATTTTCCAATAAACATGGCTGAATAAGTTTCTCGACCTTCTTAATACCCTTCCAAAATATCGGTCCTCGTGGAAAATATAAGCCTAGAGTTCAAATATTATGACAATAATACCTCAAACTTCAACTCTAAGGTGACTTCAATTGTGAAAGACTTATGATGGTTTCCTTGATGTTGTGTTTTCAATGTATTAATTTTTTAAGTAAAGACATCGCTATGTCAGTATTCCTTATGTTCCTGTGAATTGATAATTAGTATAAATTCATTAGTTTCTTGACTCCTGCTGATACATAAACTGATGCTCCAGACTGTCCCACAAACTAATAAGTTCTTTATATATGCATTCAAGTAAAATGATCAGAAATAGAATAACAATGAATTATCAGTGTCATATATAATATCTGATGAGTTTGACATATAATTCCACACAGGTTTAAGCAGGGGTTTGAAAGAATTGGTAGCAAACTGCCATATAATGACTAGTTGGCAACTAGTGGTTAGTTACCATCTACTACAGACACTATGTATCCATGAAATCTAACACATAGAATTCAGACATGTTAAACAACCACTCTAAAGTTTCAAAAAGATATGAGAAGACTTACATCCTTGACTCACTAATGATAAATATAAGCAACGAATGATACCAATCCATACAGATTAAACAGGCTGTCTTAGCGTACCATATGATTTTGGATTGGTCTGAAACTTGATATTAAGATTCCTAACAATCTTATTTATCCTTCTACAAACCAAACTTTAGAGAAAACTTCATAATTTTTTACCTGAATTTGACAAAAAAAAAAAGTTTCAACCATAACATAGTCATATGATGCTTACTAGTCTGAAATTTAGACTGGAGAAAATAACCTCCTAGTCTGCCTACAAACCAAAAATTAGTAAACAATTTCATTCCTTTGATTGTCCAAATCGTAAAAAATAGTCACAGACCTAGCGATATTTTTTGTCTTTTGTGGCATATTTCCCAAGACTTCAAGGTCTCACAACAAATTCAAGAACCAGAGAATCTTAGCGCAAGACTAGACATTAAAATAAGAATGTTGGGAGTTCAAAATACACCTTAGTAATTGTTACCTGGTGCATATCATCAGTAGTGGACGCAGATGAGAAGATTGAATGCAGAACTTTCCATTGTTGACAGGATATTTAGATAACATCCACACTCTATTAGAATATTTAATTATATTTTAGTCACCTATATTTAGTTCCTTGTTTAATGGTCATTTAGCTTTTTAGTTAATTAGCTTTTAAGCTTTATTTAGCATTTAGCTTTTTCTTTTTAGTTAATTAGCTTTTAAGCTTTATGTAGCGTTTACCATTTTAGTAGTTCACTTTCAACGACATGTTCTTAATTTAGAACGTCATCCTTGTAATCTCTTTATATACACTTGTATATTGTTGAATAGATTATCCGATTTATTGAATCATTCATTCAATTTATTTTTCAACTTTAAAAGAGCCTCTACTCTATATTCCTACTAGTGAATAAAGTACAGGTTTTGGTTGGATTTTTTCCCAAACTGCATTTACCTGGGATAAAGCCTTAAGTTTTTTGATGCAAATTAATTACTTGTGTTGGTCACTGTGAATTCTACAACTTTCATTGTTTAATAAATTTATATTGATAATATGAATGATTGGACTAAATGATAATTACACAAAGTTGCATGGATCATCGTTCCAACATAGCTACATGTATTTTGTAAATTTATTTAGTTAATTTCAGCTGTTGTTTTGTGTATTATTGGTCTGAGTGCATTTACAACATGATAAGAACAAATACATTTGCTATTCAGAGTGCTGAGCATGAACACATCCAATGCAGCATAGGGGGGCAGCATATCATCTCAAAGTTGAAAAGTTAACCCTCCTTTTCATGAGCACCCTCGGCCTCTCTGTAGTTAAGCATCGCCTGGCTATGTGAGATGATCTTCTAATCCTTCTCTAGGGAGCATATTACTGATATTAGCAACTGCCAATCAATTTGGAGTTATTTCCTGGTGAATCAAGTTGTGAAGCACCTTAAAATTAGTGTGATTATTCAATTGCACCTTATTATTTAAGTTTACTCAAATAAATTATGTTATTACTTTAGGATAGAATAAATGAGAACATGTTATTTCCTTCTTTTACAGGATTCTACATTTTTACTTACCAATCAGATATGAAGACATAGTTAAAGCAATCCCTTCCTTCTTTATGTTTTTCCTCTTCCTCATCCTCATCAGATTTAAAAACTTGAGACTATATATTGTAGGTCTTTCCTTTCACTGAATAATCAATTTCATATTAATTTCTCCATATTCACAATGTTGGATTTTAGCTGATATTTGCATTCTGCACCATCTATATGTTTGCATTAGATTTTGTAATCTTCTATAGTCATCATCTAAGCTTGTATTTGGATTTTCTTTAAATCCTACATGATATCAAAGCAATGTTGATGTCTTTAGCTGATTCTTGTCCTTTCAAAAATAAAGGTTTCAATCAAACCTTTAAAGGAGAGTTATTATATCAAATTGTGCAAGGCTACCTGATTTTTATTGAAGGTGAATTTTGGCGCTTGATGGATCAAATGTGATCTCAGCATAAAATATGTCTAGCTTCAATGCAATGGGAATATGAGACAAAAAAAAATTGCTTCTCAGTCATATGACAAACTGTACTATACAACATGCAAAATAGATTTTTCACAAAATAAAAAAAGGCAAAAACTGTCACAACACTATACAAACAGCCAATGGCATCATATAGCAGCCACCAACAACAACTACCATCTCAATGACACCATGTTTCCCTTGCTCGTCACTAGAAAATCACAATTTCTTACAAAAAACAGCTTCCCGCCTAAAGTGAGGAATTCCAAAGAATTCAAAGGTGGTTTTGTAGCAAGAAAGCAAATTTGCAGGAAATTGACGGCAGATTTAAGAATATTGCAACATTATAGAATAGTATGGCAACATCTTAAATTATTCCTTTACTGACGTCAACATGACACCATCCTCTTCTTCCCTCCCAACCAACCACTCTCCAATATTGCAAGAAAGTAGGGCATGATGAACACAAATATAAATCAAAACAAATTGATGAGTTGAAGCATCTTTTACAAAAGAATAACATCAAATTGCTTTCAACTATGTCAGTGGGTCCGATGTCTTCAAAAACACAAAAA
This sequence comes from Cryptomeria japonica, assembly GCF_030272615.1. Lineage (NCBI taxonomy): Eukaryota > Viridiplantae > Streptophyta > Pinopsida > Cupressales > Cupressaceae > Cryptomeria > Cryptomeria japonica. The sequence goes on from NC_081413.1 coordinate 85,530,011, forward strand.
GGGCAAGCACTTGTTGCAGTTGCAGATTCTGAGTCAAGATGGCTCCTTGCTAGTCAAGAATAAAATATTAAGTATTCTATCCTCTCTTGAACAAAGAACTCTCAAATGCTAAACTATGTGATCAAACAAGAGACAACTCCACGGTTCCGATAGCCAAGTCTTGACTTTATAAGTGGATAGACTCAGTGTGTTGATGTGATTTTGCTGGAATCGTAGGGGGACTTACGTTTATACTTGAGCTTCAATTAGAACTCCTTCAATGTGATTGGAACTTGATCATTTGATATAGCAATCTTGTGATGCTTTCTCCTAAAATGACTCAAATGAAAAAGGGATAAAAGGGAGGAAGGGTTTAGAGAGACTAATTTATTCTTAGAATGTAAGAAACTATGAATGTCTTAGTGAAACTCAACCTGGTTTTTTTCGCCATGCAAGGAACAACCAGGCAAAGCTAGTGCAATCTTCTAAGGAAAGCGAGTAATGTTCCAATCACCACCAACAATCATCAATACCATCAAAGGTGTGCATATCAATGAGTAAGTAGTAACCGCAGTTAAAATTGTTTTAAGAGTTTAGGCCAACCATACACTACAACTTAAATTCAAAAAATTGTAAATGGTATGAACTTTAGAGTTTCACAATGACTCATCCACAATAAATTCCATCCATCTAATCAACATTAAAACAAATGAGAAGTAGAGACCATGTAACATGTTGAATCAACACATGAGATTCACCATATCTTCAATGAAAATAACATATTTCTTGCAACCAAGTCTTGGCAATAATCTCCTTTTCTCCTACTCTACTCTATTTCTAACTGCCTTCTAATATCTATTAACCCTCACAAATTAGGAGAGCAAGCCTTATATAGACTTCTCTTTACAAATGAATGGCCAGGATCATATCCAAATCAAAGGCCAAGATTACAAGATAAAACCCTAATTAGTGTTTAGTTACAACAAACATTGCATTACATTTAATACTTGACACATGTCCTTCCTTGAATGTGCACCAACAAGGAATGAGATTAGGTAAATCGAACTTTGTGCCTCCACATGTGGTAGTTATCCTCGTTGGATAAGTCAAATACATTGAATCCAGATGCTTTGACTTGGAATGATGTGATTGGGTTGATGATTATTAGGCGCCACCTTAGCTTGCCCATCATGTAGATCATCACAAGTGCTTGTGTTTGAGCAATTTCTCCCGATACTCGACATTTCGAATTGCTCCTTTATGAATGTGATGATGGCAAGAGATATTCCCGAATTGCACCATCTTATCTGATTTGATCACTATCACCTATCCTCCTTCATGATGTTAATACTTGATGTGGACCTTGTGACGTCTATGCCTAATGTACTTGACCTTGATCATTGTATCGATATAGGAATATCTCCATGGTGTACCGAGATACTGGCTTTGAATCTTGGATTTCCGAAGGAAAGTCAAGATAATTGTGAAATTTCCTCCTCTTCATTGATCTACCTTTGATGTTGTGAGTCCTCCGTTGCATCAATGAATCTCCCTTGGTCGCTTTGCATGACTTAATCTCCCTTTAAGGTTTTCATATTGGAGGTGGAATGCTAAAATTGTGATGTTCCACACCTTGATTCACCCATCAAGGTGTCAATCTCTTCCTTCATGCCAATGAGTTCTTCATTGTCTTTCCATTCATTGCATAGCTTGGACTTTGACCTTGATCTTCTTGGTAGTCTCCTCCATGTTGCATCTTGGATGCTGATGAAGTATGAATGATCCGTGTGCAGCCTGAAAGACAAAGAAAATTTTAAAACCCCTCTCAGTTTGGAAACAACATTGAAGAAACAGAAAATGCAAATCTTGAAAATGCACTTCGCTATGCTAGCTTTAGTTCTAACTTTAAAGAATGAAATCTGGTCTGCTCAGGTTCACATCATTTCTGCTCATGAAAATGATAAAAATGCCCTTAAAGTCACTTCCAAATCAGCCTTCTTCACAGGTCTGCACTGTGTCTAATTTATAAATTTGCCCCAACATGGCAGAAATTCGCCTTCATTTGCCATACATGCTAATGGAATTTACTGGAAAATTCAAACAGAATTCGCCTCAATGACTGCTGTCCCTGATGGTCTCTCTGCTTTGCTGATGAAATTCGCCTAATATTTAGAGTGAAATGATGTTTGAAATGACAATTTGATCTCTATCTTATAGGCCTCTTAACCCCTTGAATTCATTCAGGACAACTTGCACAATGTGTTTGAAAATGAATTACTTGAGTGCAAATTCAGGTCGGCTAGCTTAGGATATTTTATTTTGTCTTTTAAAATAAATTGAATCTTCTCCCTTAAAGGCTGACCTAGGGATTTCCTCACCTTAAGCAAGTTTTAGAAGGTCAAAAGACAAGTTCAAAGCACTCATTTCATACGATTATGAACAAATACAAGTCGGCAGTGTTTATTTGAATATTGTTTTATTGCTTTTCCATTTTGTCAAGACAGATGGACAATGATTTATTTCTTTTGTTTACCATTGGAAAGGGTATAAATAAAGGCTTGAAACCCCCCAATCCTCACCTCATCCAATTCAGACTTGGATTAATTACCTCTGCTCTGCTTATCAGCGAATTTAGGTCTGCCTAAAGTACGAATTAGGTCTGATTTTAGGTCTGTCCCTTAGGGTTTAGGTCTGAGTGTTAGGTACAAACACAAATAGGGCCAACCTTGCAAATTTCCTTATCCTCCCCAATCAACCTACCATTCATATCCATCCACAATCTAGTGGATTTCACAACTTCATATATTTCCTTTGGGTATGGATTCTTTCAGCTCATGGAAAACGTGTGCCCTTCACCAAGAAGACGTGGAATTCTCCAAGGCAAGGATAAATTTTGTATCTCGTAGGGAAGTCATGGATTCCTCCAATCCAAGGATAAATAGCTTGATTTTGTCCCCTTGATTCATGAAGTAAATTGATTGCTTCAGCTCTTGCTTGCCTTATCATTGAAGGCATTTTGCTTGTAAGTTTGGAAATCTTCCAAGGTCGAACTTGATATTGCAACTTTCATCTCTCCTCACCACCAAGTCTATCAAGTCATGGATTCTTGTTGGTCATGGATTTTGGTGAGGCCTAGATTCTAACAAGTTGTGGATTCTTGTTGGTCATGGATTTTGGTGAGGCCTAGATTCTAGCAAGTCATGGATTGGTCCACTTCATGGAATTTTTAGTTTCATCAACACTTTTCTTTTTCTTGAAGTCCACCTTTAGAAATAGTTTACATTCCTCGACCAATTGCTCCATCTAAACCTTTCAAATGATCAAGACTTCACTGAATTCATTTCTTGACAATCTTGCAACATTGACACATTTGACAACTTTCCTGGCTTGACAATAATATGTTGCACTTCTCCACTATCTCGACTCAAACTCAATCCTAATGCTCCACCATGGATTCCAAACATGAAACATGACTCCCTCACTTGACCACCTTCTGACAATCAAGGCGCTACATCTTCTCACAAGCAAAAGATTAAAGAAACCAAAATTATTGCCAAACTAAACGACTAAGCTAAAACAACTATGCTACCACGCAAAAAGTGGGGGTCCCCATTTGCAATGGGGTGATGTGTGAAAACGTCACAACAAAGACATTTCAATATTCCATTTCCTCCTACCTCTTCAAATTTTAGTGTTGCTTCAAATGAGGCTCTATAATGTCCCCTTTTTGAAATGGGATTTAATAATAAATATTTATATTAAAATAATTAAAAAACAGCTTAATTTAAAATATAATATAATCAAAATTTAATTAAGTCTAATGAGTGGTCAAAAGGCATGAAATGAAGAGTTGTGACTACCCCAAACATGAACATAAAAGGGAGATCACTTCATTTGAGAAGGACACCCATAAGTCATCAATGGCGAATGAAGGAAATCAATTGGAAATAAATTATTATTCCCAAAGGTGGCAATGAAGGGTGGTGACTCATTCCCTGTGAAGGATGGTGACAAATTCAAGAAATGGAAATAAAGGGCAAATCAATCTTTCAAGCAAAGAACGAAGGATGAATGAAGATAGAATCATCAATTCAAGAATTCATCATCAGATATCAATTCTTTCAACTATATAAAAAATCAGAAATCCATTCAAGAATCAATTTATAAAATCATCCCATCAATCATCAAATCAATTAATCATACTAACATCAATCATTCAACAATAATCAAACAAACAAACAATTATACAAACCTCAATCATTCGACAACTATCAATCAATCAAACAATTATACAAACCTCAATTATTTGAATATCAATCATTAAAACATCAACCATTCATGCATCATTCAAGCTAAAACAGTTTAGAAGGATGAGGTATTTTCCTAACTTTGACAAACTAGGGATGGAGTCCTTGGTTTCATCACCTATTGAGTAAGGTATGGGGTCTTTTAGCTCGGAAGATTTGCAAGGTATTTACAAGGAATTCATGACTTGATCATCTTCGGTATTGTGTTATGATTTGTTGACTTGAATATATTTATATAGATTGCAATCCTTGATAAAAACTAGTATAATATCTTCTGTGAATTCTATTATTTAAAGAATATCCAAAAGGAGACATTACGGGCTACCAGTGATTTAGTTCAACAAGATCACATTCATCTTCTTGCAAATACAACTACTTGGGGTGAATACTTGATGGACATTGCAAATTCGTTTGTGAATTCTATCTTGCAGACTTGGAGGACACTGTTGAGGGTATTCATTTCTTCTTTAATGTTAACTCCTACGGAGTTGCATCATTTTCTTTAGATGTCAAGAGGGCACCTTCAAACCCTCTTGTTCTTTCTCCACATGATCATTTATAACCATTTGGCATTGGCTTGGAAATCCTGGAGCAACACTTGAGCAAAGTTAAGAGACATCATACATCTTTCTTCCTTCATATTCCTTTTAGAAATAGGAAGATATCTTGCATGCTTCTTTCACCTTGAATCTTCCCAAGGGGAGGAATGTTGTTCAGCAATATTGCACCATCTTCAGCATTCTATGTTGAGTATTTACCACTAGCATAGGAGAATACGTGAAAAGGGGATGCATGGTCTCTTTTCATCCTCTTCAAGAAGTTTTGTCCTACAGATTTTCTCCTCATCATTTGGGGGGCATCGTCTTTGTACATGGCTACCTAATCAAGCCTAGTTGTTTAAAACCATTCATATTATATGTTTCTCCAAAGTTGCACTTTATTTAATTACAGCTTTTTGTTAAGTTTATTAGGTGGTTTATTTTATTACTTAGGTAGAATGGTATAAATGAGTACATATCATTTTCTCTCATGAGATTCTATTTTTAATTATCCTCTTAGATTTGGAAATTTAATCAAAGCAATCCCTTTTTTTGGTTTTCTACCTCTTCCTCATCCTCGTCCAATTTGGAAACTTAAAGACTACATATTGTAACTCTTTTCTTCCATTGACTAATCAATTTAATATTTATCTCTTCATATTCTCAATATTAATTTTTAATTGATATTTGCATTCTAGACTATTTGTATGTTTGCATTTGGCCGTTGTAATCCTCCATACACATCTAGATCTAGGCTTGTGTTTGGATTTTCAATAAATCTTACAAAACTTTTGTAATTGGAGACTTGCATGTCAAACATGGTTTTCAAGCTGCTTCTTCTGAGAGAAATTGTGAAGAATGAGACTCCTCATTAAGAATATTAAAGAGGCATGGGAACAATAACAACCTCGGGCTCATTTCAAGTATTTCTTAGAGATATTTATTAAAAACCCAATGAGTTAAACTGATGTGATATTAATGCAGATAAGTTGAGCCCATATTTGTACCCTGGCATGGGCCCCGCTTAGTTAATGACAATCATATATGTGTAATTAATATGGGCGAACCTTGTATCTATTATTTGAATGATAATGGCATTGGCATTCATGACCTAGGACTGACTTATAGAAGTAAAATGTTTAAAGTGGATTAAACATCTATAATATATACTAATACTTCACAACTTATTATATAACCAATTCAAATCAATATATGTATTTATAGCAAGTAGCTCGGTACCTTGTATTATTTTATTTTTTGTGCATCATGGTGATTTATTTGATCTTCAATGCATTGCAACAAAATTGAACATTTGTATAACCAAAGCAATTAAGGATCACTCAATTTCTAAAACAAAGACTGTGTTTCAACTTTTTACTTGAAAGACTTTGTACCACATAAAATCAAACAGCTTTTTGATCTTCTGCCATAAAAGAAGATTCATTTCAAGCTCTCGTCTTGTTCCATCTCTAGGGCAATACATTACCTGTAAAAAGGTTTGACCATATCTGATACAAATTCATTTCCTCCATATACTGCATATAGCCACCACACACAATACATTTAATGAAGTTCAAAACATACCATTATTTTGATAGGTACCAATGACAGATTTGGATGTTCATTGATTTAAAACATGCAATTTTCATTTACAAACTTGACCTGAAATTTAGTTCTAATGCTTTAAAAAAAAGATTGCAATAGGGATATTGAAATAGTCAACTTAAGTAATAGGTAAATTTTTACAAATCATTTAAAACTTGATTAGCTTAGTATCCTTATACAGACCAAATTCAACTCAAACGAACTAGAAAACAGCTTTCCGTACGAATACTGTTCTATATATAGACATGAATTTTTTTCTCTTGATTACTAACTCTAGCTATCAATTTCTGCTTCACAAAGAATCTAACTTTCCCCATTCTTGTGAAATTGCAAATAATATTCCAAAAGCTATAAGCTTCTAAAGAATGAATGCCACTCAATGGCAACATTATGCATAAAGGAAAACATAGAATATAAATATAACCTGAAATTTCATTTCCATAAACTCTAATACAATGAAAAAAAATTATACAATCTTCACTATACCTGGTCAGGTGCTCGCTTGAACTGTGCAGTTGGAAGGAGTCCATCTCTAAGCTTAATCTCATCATCATAACCAAAATTTCGCAAAACTGTCCAAGCAGTTTCCAATCGTCCTTTCTCAATAAAAAGAGCATGGAGAAAAAGAAATCCTGTCAGTGTCAAGCCATTTTCATTGACACCTTGTGGAAGTCTCTCTGAGACAACCCTCTTCACATCAACAATTTCAGAGGGTTGTAAAGGAGCATTAAAGCATTTAACCTGCTCAATAAATAAGACAAGAAGCTATCATAAGCCTCCATTCTAATGGCATGTTCTCAGATGCTATATAACAACAAATAGTTTGTATGAGCAAAGTAAGATTTAACAACACACAACTGAAGATTCACATGTCCAATGAACAAGATGAATAAAATTATAATAACAGTGCACAAAAATGTTCATTAAAATTCATGTATTCCTAAAGAGCAAACCAAAAGCATCTGATATTTTAAAAATATTCTGAAACCATGCCATACTTGAAATTCATTAAGCTCAGCATCACTAAGAGCACCATCTTTGTCATGATCACACATGATGAATACTCTCTTCAATGCCCTAACACAACGAGGCTTCAGCGATTGATTTTCTTGGTCAAATAATGGTGCTGTTGGATGAAGAACTGTCTTTTGAGCATAGTAAAAAACTTCTGCAACCTGTAAAATATAGTTGTTTAAATATAAGCATCCCAACTGCAAAACAAGCTGCATAAAGTGAGGAAGGGCAGATTTTATGGCTTAAAAGGGTCAGAAGAGTTACATCAGATTTAACAGGGAAAAATCTGCCATGCTTGAAAAGTTTCAGATAAAATATATATCAAATAACAAAAATACAATCATACCGCCTCAAATTAAAAAAGCCTCAAAGAAAGGGTAGTGTTGATACAGAAATTACAATTTTAATTACAATTACTGGGCTCAAAAAACTGGCTATTATGAATAGTTGCATTTTTAGTCCTCTCAATATTTAACGAATAAAATTATTGACAACGACAACAAATTATAAATCCTAAAGAAATTAGAAATCTTGCATTCAATCACCCAGAACTTACAATAACAAGCTCATTCATAGTTTCCACATATACACACACTCCTCACAATTCATTTTTACAGTACTAACTTTTTTTTAAATTAATATTTTCTTTTTGAACCATGTACCAAGGGTAAAACTACATGCAACACATCAACATGCACTCAGATGTAACTTGACCTCAAGAGAAATGGATAGTCTACAAAAAAATAAAATATCATAATAGAAACTTTAAGTCTACAAGTGAAATTGCAGTTACAAATTTATGTAATGTTGTAACAATAAAAAAATAATGTTTGCAAAAATATAAACATAACCATCCCAAGTCAAATGGATGCTTCGAAATTCATTTGTTTAAATTTATGAGTAGATCTCAACCTGAATCTGCTTCAGTGCTGAACATTCTATACATGTCTCAATCTCTCGGAATTCTTGCATAAGTGGTGACATTACTTGCTCCAAACTTTGAGGCTGATCCTCACGAAGATCTAATTTACAGCCAACTACAATAACCGGGGCCTTAACCTGTATGTAACCAAGTACAGTAGAAATATCCATTTGTTGGAAAATATTAAACATTTCAATAGGCATGAAACCATAAATAAAAACTAAATGACATTAATGCAAGAGTCGTACTTCCAAGCGACGAAGTTCGGGAAGCCAAAAGGCGGATAATCTATCCAATGTGCTAGGCTGGTCACAAGCATATGTTAGCACAATTGCATCTGCCCTCTTGCACTCTTCTCCCATTTTGGTCTGATCCTCAGGCCTGGAAATGTAAAAATAGTTTGCGTCAAACTATGGAAGGTCAAAAAAGTTTGAATAATATGCTGCCAATATAGCCTAGGGGTTTAACTTTTAAGTTGAAAAATAAAAATTGATAAAAAAAATTTGTATATAAAATCGCAAGGAATATTATCTGTGCAGTCACTATTTATGCATAATATGAGTATCACATGCAAGCAAAAGCGAGCAAAGAAGAAATCCAAACTTTGATGATGTGTCGATTATTGTTAGTGGAATACGATCAGGGTAGTAATCCTGAGGGATTCTTGTTGGTTGCACAACAGAAGGAACATTAACTGGAAATGTATCAGTTGCTACAGTGACAATTAGACTGGACTTCCCAGTGCCACTGTCTCCTATCACAGCAACACGAACATTTGTTGGCCATCCTGCAGTCTTCCTTCCGCCTGTGCTGTCCATCTTAATGTGATGTCTGATAAAGAGAACTCGTTCCTGTTACCTTCAGCAAATAACAAGAAGATTAATTTCGACACAAGGCAAGGCAAAAACAGAAGAGGAATTCAATGCATTTAGAGGGTAATAGGACACAATAAATATTAAAACCACTACCAATAATGAAAATAGTAGCTATTTATTAGCCTATTAGGCTTACAATTAAAATTAACCGGCCATGCATTTTCTATTCAAAGAAACACACCCCACCTGACACAACCAAAATTAGATAGAAAATTTAACTCTACATATTAAAAATTTAGTATCAAGTTATCAACAAAGATTCTATATATTGCACACAGTCCTAAAGCTTTTGTTTGATCACTAGCTATCATCATTTATAAACCAGCAAATCCATTTCAAATTCTATTGAAACAGTTAAAGAAACCCTCAGAATGTAGGCAGACAAAATTTACTCAAAGTATGAGCAAGGGAGAGAGAGTCACGCATGACAAAGGTATAACTATCTCTGTATACAGTATAGTCTCAACCCAATGTCCAAATTGCATAAAAAGCTTCTGTTATATCACTTACTATTACTAAGTGATCAAGTTCGTTATCAAATTCTATCCATAAAGTAAATGAGACACTTGGAATCAGGCAGAAACATTTTGTTAAAAGAACATGTGAGATGAGATAAAACCGCAGACCAGACGAACATGTGGCTACTCAAGCAGATAAGTCGATTTCATGATGTCATTTATTGTACAGCTAATACAACAACAACAAAAATGATAACTACCTTAGGCTACTGTTATCAGATTGAATTAATTCATTTATTTTATAAGAGTAAATGTAATTTTTTAAGCGATGGCCTAGCCAGAAATCCAGGTTTAAATGTTATTGAAGTCTTCCATTCGAAGATTGAACCTAAATTTTTCTCTTCTCTCAAGCAATCTGAGTTCAAATGACAAAGGAAGATTCGAAATACCTACAACATACTTGCAGTTTATCATAAGGTTTAAAACTCAACAATTTATCAAATCAATCCCAACCGACCCCTCTCTATCCCATGTTCTCCTTACTTTGACTCTCCCTCCATTGCACACGCTAAATCAACCTCCGAAGGATTGCAAATAGCATTCAATTATTACTAGATAAAACCCAAGAACTCTTAAAGAATTTCAATTCATCAGTCATTTTGTCATTCTTCTAACCAGCAGACATTTGTTACGATGCATAAAATGAAACGATATCGCATTTGCAATCCCACTATTGCATACAAAAGCGCCATTATTTATCCAAATTCAGGTCCACCAAAAATTATTACCTTCTCTGATGACCAAAATTAGCGCCATATGAAAATAAGGCTGCCACAACATTCTAATTCTGGCTAAAAGTTAGCAGTACTTTAAAAGCACCAAACAGTTATAACTAACATAGGAACCAACAGCTTTTGAAGAATCAAAAGCAATCTGGGTTATATCTAATACGGGGAGGAAACTGACAGCCATAAATGGATACGCAGTGAGGCAAAATTGAGCAACAGTTTCACTATGTATGAGTAAATGGTTCGAATGTGTAAATTCAATTATTTATTAAACTCCTGTCTCTGTTCATTGTCATGCTGCCAATATTCATTAGTTAGTGTTTATTGCAAGTCTTCTTTAATCTGGAAAAGTCCTTTGCTTCCCCTGTTTGAATGGCACTTGCAGGGATTGAGAAATGACTGCTAGCCACCACTAATCAAGTCAATCCAAATGGCAAATAAATCAACTTCACCAATTATTAGATAGAATCCATATGTTCAACCAACACACATTTGTTACTTGGCAATGTTCACATAAGATGAAAGAAATATATCAGTTGCAATGCCACTATAGCATACAAAAACGATTCATTATCCAAAATCAAATATGCAAACAATTACTTCCTCTGATGGCTAAAAACAGTGCCAGCATAAAAACTGGTTGACACAAAATTCTAACTCTGGCTAGAAAGTAGCTGGTAACAAAAAGGCACCTATCGCTAGCTATAACTAGCATGAAGCCATCAACCTTCAAGAGCACTTTGGGTTATCTGGTAAGAGGAGAAAACTAACTGGCGTACATTGAGATGTGGGCAGAAAAAAAAAAGTTACCAGATAAATGATCAGAATGAATAATATTGTGTTTGTTTTCAAATTCTGTATTTATTGCTTGTCATCTGTTATTTGGAAAAATCATATGTTTCCCCTGTTTAAATGGCGTCTACTAGAATAGAGGAATTTGACAAGGGTGAATTGATACCGGGAGGGGGTAGTGTTGACGTGTATTTTGTACACGACCAAACACAGAATAAAATACCTAAAGGGTACCTTATCCTCTCTTGAATAAAGCCTCCGAATGCTGAAGATGTCGCGGAAAGGATCAATCGGGATGACTTCAAGGTTCTTCGTTGTAGGATCTCTACGTGTGGATAAGCACCAGTGGTCGTTGTAAATGTTGTTTCTTCAAGGGGTCTTACACACTTTCTAAGAAAGCTGGTCCGTGTTACTCTTGTTTGACTGCAGGAACAGGATTTTCCTAATACTAACAGATTCTCAAAAAGATCAAAAGATAAGGGTTTCAAGAGATGAATGCTAATCTAATCCTAAGAATGACTCAATGTAGGCTGGCCTTGGTAAGATTCTACCAATTTCAGTATTGCCAAGGAATTACAACTCTACTGGAATTGATGCGATCTTCTAAGGTGATTAGTGATTTTCAAATCATCAAGGATTATAGATGCTACCATAAAGATACATATCAATATTTCAATAATGATTGAATGTTTTAAGCAATCTCAATATCTCCAGTTGACCACACAAGGCATCCTTACAGTCAATAAGAAGCTAGTGGTTTGGATATGAATCTCACCAAAGATCAAGCACAACACTTAGTCCTTCAAACTTAAATACTACTTTGACTGAGAATGATTCAAGAAGATAAACAATCATGAAAATAGCCACAAGCATTGCAATAAAACACTATAACTTCAATATTTTATTGATCTCAAAGCCAAATAGACAACAATTGTTCAAAATTCTTTCTTCAATACTCAATCTTGCTACACAATAACTTTCTTCTCTCTAAGCTCTAACTATTATCTCTCATTTATCTATTCTCAAAATGAAAATGAGTGAGGGTATATATAGCATCCTCAAATACAATGAATGGCCCCGATCGAAAGAAGATCAATGCCTGAGATTTTGACACCTAAACCCTAATTAGGGTTTGTTACAAAAAAAGATCCCCATTTAGATAAACATTATTAAATGCATAGCCAATATTTAATTGGCACAAATATCGAGGAAACATAGACCAATAGGAATTGAGCTGCCACATCATCCTATAACAACTTTTCTTCTAGAACCTTGTTCCCTTTCCTATGCTCTTTCTTAGCATATCCAACGAATCTGGACACAATTCCTTCAATCTCAGCAATGGGAATCTCAGGAAGATTCTTCATTCGTTCTTCCAAGTGAATGACTTGATCAAAAGCAGTGAGAAGAGTCGTTTCCCATCCAGGTTCAAGTTCTTTGATCTTCTCAATCAGGAGCATGGTAGTGAACATCAGATCTTGTTGCTCATCTGTGATGACGTTCTCCTCTTTGCAAAAGATGACCTTGACTCTCTCCTCCAACTCTTGGATGTCCACATCTATCTCAATCTCGATCCGCCTACCAAGAATGGTACACAATACTTCAAACACCTTATCTTGAATTGGATGGATGATACCTTCAACTTGACTGCATTTGGTGCTGATGTCTTCAAAAAGGACCTCTTTCATCTGTAGCAGAGCTGACCACTGTAGGAGGTTATGAGTTCCTCCATCCATTATCTTTTCTTGTGCCAGGATCCGTCTTGGTGTTTGCCTTATTACTTGCAGGACAAGAATGATAACATCTCTAGTGTGAGTGAAAGCAGCTACGGTTATCATTAGATTATGGATAATCTCAAGGACTTGGATAGCTCGATGAATTGTCTTCATCATTCTTGTTGCAAATTCAACGGCTATCGTGTGGGATTTATCAATCCAAGAGCTCATAAGCTGAACCAAGCTTTTGACCCTTTCTGCTTCACCAACTGATTCAAGAGAAAGTGCTTGTAAAGGAGATACTGCTGGATCCTAACGTCTCAAGGGCTAACTAAGATGACTAAAATAGCCTCTCCAAGCACCGACCTCTCTCTCAAGCTTCCTATTCTTTTCCATTTCTTTCTTAAGTTTGTCTTTAAGTGCTTCAAATGAATCAGATGCTTCTTCCATTGCTTGTTTAGTAGTGAGTGGACCAAGCTCAAATGTTTCTAAGTCATACTCATCTGCAAGAATTTTACCTTCATACTTGTCCACTACTGGTGTAGCTATTTGCAATTTCCTGGATCCTGTCTCATCTCTTATTACCTTGGACATCTTAGTGGCCTTCTTCTTTTCCATTACCCCTTGAGAATTTCCTATAAGGCTTTCTAAATCAAATACATCTTCTTCCTCTTCAACCACAATCACTCTTGTCAGTCTCTCTTTTAACCAATCCGAGATGGCAGATCTTGTTTCTCTTACTTGTATCTCTTTAGGCAGTGGTTCATCTTCTCGGAGAGGAGATGTCACTTCATCATCATTTTTCTCTTCATGCAGCTCATTAGCATCAACTTGGGGAGATTGACTTGATGAATGTTGAGGCATCTGTCCCTTCTCTGGCTTGTCATTTTGTACCATGGATTCCATAGATTCATCAACTTCAGGTACCATCTTCTCTTGACCTTCCCCTTGGCTTGCCTTCTTTTCATGTCGAGAAGATGTGCTTGATGGGTGATCTCGATTGGCCTCTTGCTTCTTCTTGAAAGATTCTTTCTTCACAGGTCTTTCTTTCCTCTTTGCACCTCCAGGATGAGAAGTGTTCTCACTCACGCTTGCTTCTCCTTCTTCTGGTCTTGCCTCTAAAGTAAAAGTCATTGATACATTCTGCTCCCTCAACTTCTGATGTTGTACATCCACCCATCTGCGAGTACATGATAAAACAGGAGCCATCAAAGCTCTCAAGTCGAAAACCTCGGGCTCATTCCAATCTACCTTCACTCTTTTATCTTCTTTTTCATAGGATGACTGGAGGTATTTGCCATTATCTTGGGCTTGATCAGCTACTCTATAAACTTTGCATTTCCTGATGAAATCTAAAGGTAGCCTGGAATGCATCTTTCTTTTAACCTCTAAATCACTTGAGAGATTCATCCAAAAGTCCTCCACCTGAAACTCATGTTTGTACTTCTTACCGACTGTCTCCTCCATATAACCGTAAGGATCAAAATTCTCCCGCAAGGCAAAGGATGTGAATGAATATAAAGATAATTCCTTCTCTGCATCTTCCGAGGCTTGAGTATTAGGACATACCTCAACTGAATTCCCCATTATGATGAGCACGGGAATTCCATTTCCATGCTTGTGTCTGGATGCCTTCGCATAAGCTGCCAACTGTCTGGTCACCTCAAGTAGCACTATCCTGTCTGTCGGATATCTCGGCAACATGTAGGAAGGTGAAGGACACCCTTGAACTCTGATGTATGTAAACTTTTGAAACTGGATAAACCATGCACCATACTTCTTCACAAGTTCTTGTGCATCCAGAGATAGTCGATTATGAATCCCACCTTGCAATATCCTAGTGATGTTCATCGTGAAGGTATCATTGACTAACTTGTAGTCACTTCTAGGCGGATGATGCAGATGAACATAAGAGTCACAAACTCTCACTTCTCTGGGTCCTCTTCCGATCACTCCTCTGTGAGGTAGCCCTACATACTCGAAACTCCTGATCAAGACATATATAACATATGAGCTCATGTGGAATGATTTGGTAGGTCTTAACCTTCTCAACTGCACATCCAGACTATTGCTAATAATTCTGGCCCAATGAAGCATTCCTTTTCCTTGGACTATTACTTGATTGAAGAAGAACGTCCACTTTTCGAAGTAGAAGGCTTGAGGAGCCCCTGTAACTCGATTGAGCAAAGTTATCAAATCTCTGTACTCCTCTTGGAAGTCAATCCTATGCGGTGTGTTGGGAATCTTGTTTAGGCAAGGCCGACTTTTGAGCAACCAATTCTTATTGATGAGATTCAAGCAAGTGTCGAGATCATCTTCATACATTGATCTGGCTCCTTCTAAGCTTTTGTAAATCATATCTTTATGCTCTAGAAGATGAAGAGCTTCACTTATAGCTTCCTCTGAAAGGTAAGCTAAGGTGTTCCCTTCCTTGGATACAATCGACCTTGATTGTGAGTCATAGTGGCGGGGGCACACTCGATCATCAGCTCATGACACTTGACTGCTGGAGGGAAACCTGCCGCCTTGATGATGCCACTTTCAATTATCTTCTTCGCAACAGGTGATGGCTTGCCAATGTAGGGGACCTCTCGAAACTTCTTCACATTGAAGTTTCCTAAGTTGGTGTCTCCGATATTGCCCCATTTGGACACGATCCTAGTCTCCAATTCGTCATTCTTCTGATCTTCCTTGATGAGAGCCGAGCGACTAGTAGATGCTTCTACCTTTGGAGTCGTCATCTTGACACCTACACAACATTTCAAAATTAGTCCTTGAGCATTATATCAGTGTAGAAATTAAGATTTCTCCAAAGGAAGATTCAAGATATTAATTAGGAAACTTCATGATAAATCTAGAGTTATCATTTCCTAATTAACCAATCAACACTTTGATTTTTCTAAAAAAAGTGTCTAAAAAATCAAGTCTTGAACAAGAATGTTAAGATAATTTCGCCATACCTCCTCTTGAGTACTAACTCTAAGACCCTTGAAAAATGATGCAAGAAAAATGGATTTCACTAGGCAAAGTTTAAATCATAGCCCTCTCTTGGCTGAATTGCGCCTCCTCTAGCATCAAAAGGAATAAACTCCACCCTCCTTAGCCTTTAACACTTAGTAGAAATTCGCTCCAAACAAGCTATATTTCGATCCTCCAATTTGCTCTCCAATTTCGCACTTAGAAGGAATGATTGAATGATTTGAAATGTGAAGCAATACTCCTCCAATATATAGAGCGCTCACCCCTTGCTTCCCCTAGGCCGACTTGGCAAAAAAGAGGAGAAAAAATAAATACAATCTCCAAAAAGGGTGGCCGACTTGTAAAATAAAAGCAAAATAAAGCCTTGAGCGCTCACTAATAAATTTTAATTTAATAAAAATTAATTTTAGATGCCTCCAAAGTAAAATTTTGATTTTTTCAAGGCTTAAAATTAATTTATTAAATACCAAAATGCTTTTAAATTAATGCGAATTTAAATTTAATTTTCCAAATGTCTCAAATTTAGCAATTTTGGCGATTTAGTGCAAACTAGAGAATATTAATTTTTGATCAAGGTCTTGATGAAGCTTGCAAATAATTTCGCCCTAGACCCTCTCCAAGGGTCAGGAGCGATTTTCCAAATTTAGCCTTGAATATTTGGTACCTTGACTCTAAAATCTCCCGGAGGATGAATTCATACCCAGTTAAGGTCTTGCATTTCAAGTTTTGGTATTCTGCATGAGGATTTAGGTGGAAATAAGGATTTTGCCCTGGACCCTCTCCAAGGGTCAGGAGCGATTTTTGCATTTTAAGCTGTAATCCATCTTATAGCTTAATTGTTGAACCCTCAACGTTATTTCCAAGATCCATTTCCTTGCACAATTGAGTTACTTCATCAAAAATCTTGAAGGAAATAATGCCTTTCAGAGGAATTTCACCCTGGACCCTCTCCATGGGTCAGGAGCGATTTTCCTAATTTGGCTCAAAACTGGCATTTTCAAAGTTCAAAATCTCTTCAAGGCATCTCAAGTAGGTCTTCTCACTGAATTCCAGACTTTGCTCTATCCAACTTTGGAGAAAAGGTGTGATTTTGGTGTTTTTCACCTTGGACCCTCACCAAGGGCAGGAGCGATTTTTTCAATTTTGACCAAAAATCCTCATTTCCTTATCAAAAAACTTCTTCACCAAGCAAGATTATGTTTATGCTCCCAAACCAAGCAAGAAAATCTTCTTTTCAAGTTTTTCGCCCTGGACCCTCAGCAAGGGTCAGGAGCAATTTTTTTTAAATTAGGCTCAATCCATCATCATTTTTCGCTGAAACTTTTATTCATTACTAGGCAATGTCTTTCCTTATCCACCCCATCCAAATTTGCTTTGTTGTTGCAAGGTAAAATGAGAGGTTTTCAAATTTTCGCCCTGGACCCTCTCCAAGGGTCAGGAGCGATTTTTTGTTCCCTGGCTTAGATTCATCAAGTTTTAGAGGCAAATCCTTATTCATCATGTTTTTGAATGTCTTTTCCACCTTAGCCTAACCTTGCCTTAAGCACAATCTTGAAGGAAATAGGTTGGTTTTGTGATTTTTGCCCTGGACCCTCTCCAAAGGTCAGGAGCGACTTTTATAATTGCCTTCAAAACTTGCATTCTTGACCATTCTTCTTCACTTCAAGGCAATTAAAACATCATTTCAAGCTCGTGTCTAGGTTTAGCTTCATTCAAACTTGGAGGAAAAGGTCCAATATTAGGTTTTTCGCCCTGGGCCCTCAGCAAGGGTTAGGAGTGATTTTTCTTATCTAGCCTGATTGCTTCTTTGTTGATCATCCAAATCATCTTCAATGGGTAAAACATGTCTTTTCTCATCCATTCCAACCACAAAAATCATTTTGACTTTGCAAGAAAAATGTGCTTTTTAGAATTTCGCCCTGGGCCTTCAGAGAGGGTCAGGAGCGATTTTTGCAATTGTGACCAAAATGCCTCACTTTTCACCTTGAAACTTTTGCTAAGGAGGATTTCACCTTGTATTGTGCTATGAATAGGTTTCCATGTCCAAGAAAAGTCAAAAAATGTGTTTATAAAGAATTTTGCCCCGGACCCTCAGCAAGGGTCAGGAGCGAAATTACCTTTCCTGGACAAAACTCCTTCATCTCTTCGTCTTCAATCAAGTCTGGATGCTTCATCACGCTCATTTCACCATTCATCAGGCCTTTGACATCTCAATTTGACCAAACAAGGCTAGAAATGACTCCAATAAGAATTTTCGCCCTGGACCCTCAGCAAGGGTCAAGAGCGATTTTGAAGTTTTCAACAAAGTCCTTCATCATTTCAAGTTAAAACTCTTTTAGGCGGGTGGAGGGAGTTGTTCATTTTCCATTCATGTTCAAAACTTGATCCCTTTTCGCTGCAAAATGAGGCAACATCAAAATTTCGCCCTAGGCCTTCAAAGAGTGTCAGGAGCAAATTTGCCCTTAGTCTCCAAAATTCATCATTTTTCATGTCTTCAAACCTTCAATTGCCTCAAGCGACGTCCAATCCTCCTTCCGAGAGACCCTGCACAAAACAAGTTAGCCAAAGTCAGTGACAGATAAGCTTAAACAACATTTTCGCCCTGGGCCTTCAAAGAGGGTCAGGAGTGATTTTGGCATTTCAAGCTAAACTGCTCAAAATTTAAGTCTCAAACCACTTCACAAGGTAGAGTCAGGTTATTCTCAAGGCCAGGAACCAGTTAGCAAGTCCATCGAAAAAAACAAGAAATTGTGTTTAGGATGAAGTTCGCCCTGGACCCTCAACAAGGGTTAGGAGCAAATTTGGCATTTCAGGCATCATCTTACTTTCCAAGAATTGATCAAAACTTCTCCAGGCAAGAACACACAATTTCACCCTCAAACATGTCAACACTTAGTTAAAATTGGGAAGGAAATGCAGTCGACAAGGAATTTCACCCTGGACCCTCAGAGAGGGTCACGAGCGACTTTGACAGTTTCAGGCTCTAGATCCATTTCATTCCCTATTCCATTTGGCCCACCAAACTCCCTTTCTTCACTGACCATGCTTAACTGACTCAGACTTGGAGACAAACTGGACCTTACCCTAAAAACCTTTCTTCAATCAAGACCTAACCTGAGACCTATTTGACTCCCCTGTAAGGTTTACCTTATTCTAACAATCTCAAATCCTCAAGGAGACACTTAACATCTTTCCAAAATTTGACTAGACTTAGCTTGAATGACGCCAAAAAAAAGAAACCCTAAGGTTTAGCCCTAGCCCAGACAACTCACTCACTCAAAACCCTAAAAGCAGAGAGAAAGCAAAACAAAAGCAAAAAGAGGGGGTCCCCATTCTAATGGGGCGATGTGTGAAATGATCACAACAGGTAGCTACATCCTATCAAACGAGATCAGCCAAATGAATTATCTTCCCAGAATTTCATAACCTTGACAAAATCTCATTGGCTGGTTTGCCAACAGGCAGGAGCCTTGGTGAAAATATCCTGGTTTATAATACTAATGTGCCCATATGCGTAAGAGCCTATTGGTTGCCAGATTAAATGCTCTTTAAAATACACCAATGTTTGCATCTTTTAAATTGCTTGGTAGTCTTGCCGGTTACACAAGTTTATAAACTACCTTAATTAAAATCCTTTCATGCGTCACTTCGAGATGGCTCTAATCGCCACTCTGTCAAGGAAAGGTCTGTATGGAGGCAAAAAAACTAGAAAAAGACATTAGTGCAGCTAAATGAACGCAATCATGACTGATATTAGGCAGTTCGTTTTACAATTACCCGGACCATCATAATAGTGCATGACAAGATCTATCGCTGGACCACTGGCCAGCAGCCAGCAGCCAGCAGCAAATACATGCCCATTCCATCACAAACAGAAAAATGGTGACCTCACTCATATATCATAAAGCTTTATCTCGACATATACAAACAAATAACAAAAAAATGATTTAATTTACAAAATAAAAGTGAAACATAAAACCCTCGCTCACTTGCAAACAAAACAACTGGAAACAATTAGCGACCAAAAAGAAGCACTACAGAGGGTTTTTACAAAACCCTACCACAAAGCCACTCGAACCCTTACAAATCTTGCGCCCTTGTGTTTCTGTCGATTCGTAATTGTTATGGCAATGGGAGTGGTAATCAACCGATTTAGCCAACTCAATTAGTACCTAAACACTTTAAGGAAATTGTCGCCAGGGAAAGCTCCATTTAATGTCATGTGCGTGCTTCTGAGCAACTAAAATGCTCCCATGCATGCCAAGTTTTGTGGCTTTCACATATGAGCTTTTCAAAAGAATTTTTGCGCTTTCTTTCTATTGTTTTTGTTTGGTGTTACATTAGGTTTGATTGGTTTTCTTTTGTTTTTCTTTTGTTTTCTTTTTTCCCCTTCTTTTGATATTGAACTTGAGTTTGTGATTTTAGGTTAATTTGTAAGAGCAACAATAAAACTAGCGGTTGGACCTCAGAAAGGTCCAATTTGTACTGCCAATAGCAATTTCTCAAATGAAGATGAAGAACATCATGCCTGAAAATGCAGTTACATAATATCGAACTCCTATGCAAGTCAAGGGCATTGAATATTCACTTTCCCGTAGGAGTTTGCAGGCACAATGGAAGCTTACTGCCAAGATATTGTACAGCATGCAATTAAGACATAATAAATCCAAAACGTTTATTGGTTATATGCCCTGGTTGATACCTTAATCTATCGGTTTGGAAACAAAAACTAAGTGGTCAAAAAAAGGGACATTACAACCACATTAATGATGTAATTTTAAACCCTAGGTATGTTAATCAGATTTATATAATTGATTATGCCCTAGGTTGTAATCAGATTTGCAGTATTTTATTAGGCTAACATAAATTAAATATGCCCTAGATTGTAATCAGATTTGCAGTATTTAATAAGCCAACATAAATCAGAAATAAAACAATAGACAAACAAGCATACCCTAGGAAAACCTCCAAAGAGGAAAAACCCAGCATGAAAGACCCACAGGTCAGATTATATATTCTCCTCTTAAATGCACAATTACAATACTTAGCTTTTCTGTCAGATCTGATCTATTTGTGTAGCAGATCTGCTCTTTCTATGTCCTTCAACTTGTACAACACCACCTATGTCATCTTGCACAAATTCGCATAAGTCTGGATGAATTCGCCTTCTTCCTTATTAATTCGCACCTGATTAGCAGAGTTGTTTTCTCATTTGCATGTAGAAAATGAATGAATGTTTATTGACTTGCAAATTGTCACTTATTTATACACATCTTTTACTCCTTGAATGCAAGTCGGCCTCCTTGAGTTTTTAGCGCCAATAAATTAGATGGCGTGTATTTAGCATAGCGTGGTATTGGGTTGTGCATATGATAGGGTCACGTTACCCTAGGATAGGGCCCGGTCCTAAAGGGGGTTCGGATGTTGCCTTAAGGCAATCCGAACCCATATAACCCTAGTTACAAACAACACTCCCTCTTAACTAGGGAGGAGGAGAATACATAATCTGAACCTTTAAGTTCCATCTAGCACACAAGCATAGAATGGATCTTGCACACAAGCATAGAATTACATCTTCCACCTAGCACACAAGCATAGGATGGTTCTAGCACACAAGCATAGAAAGTATAATACACCGGTGGGTCTTTACATTATTACAATTATCCATCTAGCACACAAGCATAGATTGGATGTAATTCATTCTGGCACACAAACAAGGAATGATTCAAAGTGCTACAAATAGTCACTGAGATTGAAGCTCCCTCTCAATCAGGGTTCCGTTTTCCATGACACCAAGTCTATCTCTGAAGTACTCGAACTTCACTCTGGATAAAGGTTTGGTGAGGATGCCAGCAATCTGTTCATCTGTGCTAATGTACTTTAGATGAATGGCGCCTCTTTGCACCATATCCCGAATGTAATGATAGTGTGTTTCCACATGTTTGGACTGGTCATGAAATACAGGAATTACTGACATCTTTATACAGCTTTGATTCTCACAATGAATGGTGGTAGGATCACTGGCTCGACCAAATAATCCAACAAGGAGCTTACGAAGCCACACTGCTTCTCTGGATGCAACAGATGCGGCAATGTATTCAGCTTCTGCAGTGCTTAATCCTACCGAAAATTGCTTTCTGCATGCCCAAGAGATCACAGCGGAGCCCAAGTTGAAGCAGATGCCTGAAGTACTTTTCCCGTCCTTGACACTTCTTGCCCAATCTGAATCTAAGTAGCCTTTCAAGAGGATTGGGGTATTAAGTGAATACTTCAGTCCATAACCAATCATGCCACGCAGGTATCTTAGAATGTGCTTGGCAGCAACCAGGTGAACATGTTTAGGTGAGCTCATGAACTGACTGACTGAGAGCATTCACGGCATAACGAATATCTGGCCTAGTATTGACTAGGTCCATCAGGGAGCCAATCAATCAGAAGGATCTGCAAAATCAGAGTTAGCTGCAGAAACACTTAACTTCTTTAAGTTAGATTCCATAGGAGTACGCATAGGTTTACAATCTATCATTCTAAATCTTTTCAAAATATCAATAGTGTATTTTCCCTGACTTAGAAAGATTTCATTAGCTCTTTGTCATACTTCTAACCCTAGGAAGTAATGCATTAGACCTAAATCCTTCATTTCAAATTCTGAGGCTAATTCCTTTTTACATCTCATGATTAATTTATTTTCACCAGTGAGGAATAAATCATCTACATACAAAATTAAAATAAGCATCTCATCATTATAAACTTTCAAGTAAATGTTACATCAACATCATTCTTGAAAAATCCTAAACTTAGTAAGTACTTATCAATTCTTTCATACCAAGCGCAAGGAGCCTATTAGAGCCCATATAAGGCTTTCTTCAACCTACAAACATGAAAATCTCTTTTATGGATTACATAACCTTCTGGTTGCTCAATATAGACTTCCTCCTCAATGACACCATTAAGGAAGGTTGTCTTAACGTCCATTTGATGCAACTCCCAACCTTTGGCTGCAGCAATAGCTATTATAGACCTAATAGAAGTATATCTAGCAACAGGGGCAAAGGTTTCTTCATAATTTATTCCTTCCTTTTGAGAAAAACCACGTGCTACAAACCTAGCTTTATATTTTTCAATACTACCATCAGCATTATGTTTAATTTTAAACAACCATTTAGAGGAAACGACAGACTTACCTTTGGGTCTGGGTACAATGTCCCAGACATCATTCTTGATGATAGACCCATACTCTTCATCCATGGCTAATTTCCAAGCATGATGGGACATAGCTTCTCCGATATTGTGGGGTTCAGACTCAATTATATTGCACATCACAGAAATGTAGTTGGCGTGATTTTGGAAACTCTTGCTATTTCTGAAGGTTCCTCTGGGAGCAGCAAACCCTTCAGCATCTTGAATCGTATTTCTAACCCAAAGTGGTCTCTTCTTGCAGACCATAATATCCTAAGGTATATCGGTAGATTGCATGGGTTCTGATGGGTCATTCTGAACTTCCTGATCTGGAAGGTCAGTAGACTCCTCCTGTAACTCAGGGTTAGCATCAACTATTGAATCTTGTTTTTCCATCACCATATCATTATTGTTGGTTAATGAACCTTTAGATCTTTTGAAAGCAATATCTTCTTCAAAAGTTACATCTCTACTTACCTCAACATACCTTTGACCTGAAATGTAGATCCTGAAGGCTTTGGAAGATTCGTTGTATCCTACTAGGATGCCTTTCTTTCCAGATGGATCCAGCTTGGTTCGTTTTTCTTTAGGCAAATGAACATACACAGGGCTTCCGAATATCCTTAGGTGACTGATGTCAAGTTTGATTCCTAAAAAGGCTTCTTCAAGTGTCACATACTTTAGGACGCGATGAGGACATCTATTATGAATATAAACAGCGGTTTTGGATGCTTCTGCCCATAGAAAAGGTTGCAAGTCTTGATCATGTATCATGGCTCTTGCAGCTTCAACAATGGTCTTGTTCTTTCTTTCAACAACTCCATTTTGCTGAGGGTTGTAGGGAACACAGAACTCCCTCTTAATTCCTGCTTTAACACAAAAGTCATAGAAGCTACCTGAGGTGTATTCACCTCCATTGTCAGACCTCAAACATTTAATTTGATTTCCTGTAGTATTTTCAACTAAGGCTTTGAATTCTTTAAATCTGTTTAGGACTTCTTCAGATTCTTTAGTTTTAAGAAAATAGATCAATGTTTTCCTAGAGAAATCATCTATGAAGATAACATAATATAGGAAACCGCTAGGAGATGCTACAGACATAGGACCACATAAATCTGAATGAATAAGCTCTAACCTTTCTTTAGCCCTACTATCGTTTTTATGAAAGGGATTCTTTACATTCTTACCCATTGCACAACCTTTACAAGCATCATCATGAGATAAGTTGAGTTTAGGCATACCTTTGACCATTTTACCGAGAGTGGGAAGAGCTTGAAAGTGAAGATGACCCAATCTTCTATGCCATAGCTCGCATGATTCAGGGGTCTCATGAATGAGAGCTTGAATTGGATTAGCTGCAAGCTTATATAAACTATCACATCTATTTCCAATAATACGAGCAGATTTGAAATTAAATTTCTTAAGCCAAGCAAGTACTTTCCCTTCAGAAAATGCTATATGCAAACCCTTATCTTCTAAAGCCGAAATAGAAATAAGATTTCTTTTAATACCAGGTACAAAAATAATATCACAGAGTTGTAAGGAAATACCAGAATCTAGTTTAAAAGAGGTAGTGCCAGAACCTTTTACCGAGTATCGAGCATCATCACTGATTACTACATGAAGATTGGTGTCTTTTTCAATCAGATCTGAGAGATGCTCACGGAATCCTGAGATGTGTCTAGAGGCACCACTGTCAAGTATCCACGTATTGTTGTCCGTAGAAACATTGCTGGAAAGAGCAGAGATAAGAAGGTAGTCTTCACTTTGTTTGGCAACTTCATTTAAGTTGGCTTCCCTTTCCTTTGGGTCATTCTGACAATCTCTAGCATAGTGACCATACTTGTCACATCTGAAGCAACGAATGTGAGAGGAATCTCTTGACTTTTTCCTTGGATCATAGGAGGAGGATCTAAAATCTTTGCTTCTCTTCTCTTTCTTCCAATGACCACCTTTCCTAGATTTAGTTAAGAGAACATGATTATCTTTGAGAGAGTTCTTGAGTTTTCCTCTTCCCTCAATTCGAGATTCCTCTTCGATGCAATCAGATTGAAGACGCTCAAAGTTGGGACGATCGGCTCTTCCACCAATGCTACGAATGAATGGTTCCCATTCATCAGATAGACCATTTAATGCAATCATAACAAGATCTTTATTTGAGATTTGGCAATCAAGAGTGCTTAGCTTGTCCTTTAGTTCATTGATCTTCATGAAGTAGGCTATGATTGAGTCTTCTTCTTTCATTTTCATGTGTAGAAGTTGATGTCTTAGGGCAAGGGCCCTGCTGAGATTGTTGACTTCATACATCCCTTCCAAGTGTTTGATCATTTCTCTGGCAGATACAAACTTTGATATGACAGTGACAAGATGATTCTTGACGAACTCAATTATGATCCTTCTAGCCTTGAGGGAATCTTTCTTGAACAGTTTCAGCTCTTCAGCATCTTCTGGAGGAGACAGCCTTTCTTCTTCTACAAATTTCAGTAGGTCGTTCTCTTCAAGGATCAATAGAATACGAACTTTCCAAGCAGCAAAATCAATGGCTCCCTCAAGTCTATCTTTAGCCTTCAAACCTGACATCTTTAATCTGAAAACAAACAACAGCTATATGCAACAATTGATTTGCTAAAATCAGAAGTTAATGACCCCTTAGCTCTGATACCATGTAGTTTTAAACCCTAGGTATGTTAATCAGATTTATATAATTGATTATGCCCTAGGTTGTAATCAGATTTGCAGTATTTTATTAGGCTAACATAAATTAAATATGCCCTAGATTGTAATCAGATTTGCAGTATTTAATAAGCCAACATAAATCAGAAATAAAACAGTAGATAAACAAGCATACCCTGGGAAAACCTCCAAGGAGGAAAAACCCAACATGAAAGACCCACAGGTCAGATTATATATTCTCCTCTTAAATGCACAATTACAATACTTAGCTTTTCTGTCAAATCTGATCTATTTGTGTAGCAGATCTGCTCTTTCTATGTCCTTCAAGTTGTACAACACCACCTATGTCATCTTGCACAAATTCGCATAAGTCTGGATGAATTCGCCTTCTTCCTTATTAATTCACACCTGATTAGCAAAGTTGTTTTCTCATTTGCATGTAGAAAATGAATGAATGTGTATTGACTTGCAAATTGTCACTTATTTATACACATCTTTTACTCCTTGAATGCAAGTCGGCCTCCTTCGGTTTTTGGCGCCAATAAATTAGATGGCGTGTATTTAGCATAGCGTGGTATTGGGTTGTGCATATGATAGGGTCACATTACACTAGGATAGGGCCCGGTCCTAAAGGGGGTTCGGATGTTGCCTTAAGGCAATCCGAACCCATATAACCCTAGTTACAAACAACAAATGAGCCTTATTGTGCCAACTACATTGTTGGTTGTGATTTTAATTGGATGTACGAATTTCTAGGGATCACTTATGATATTGTTGTTATCGTCATTGTTAATAGAGCTAGAAAGTGTGCCTGTATTTGAAATTTGATCATTGTTCTTATTTGTGTTGCTCTTCTTAGGATTGTTTGTTTATGACATTGGGATTTAGTTCTTTCTTATCATATTTCTCTTGCCATTTTCTTTTCAATCTTGATCAGTTTAAAGGGTTGATACCATGCATTCGCAAGAGAGTAAAAAAGAGCTTCCTATAATCTTAATTTGTTCCACCCCTATGAAACTTTCATATGTTATGTTTGTCTAGTCATCTTGTTGTCCTTTTTGATTCTTAGCAAGATCTTTGAATGAGGCTCTTCAAGACATTGATCTTTTTGAAAGAAAGGAAGCAACTCCAAAATTTGGCTAAGTTGTGAAGACAAACTATGGGTGCTTGTATGGGAACATCAACACCTTGGTGTTAGATGTGTTGACAATGTTTAGATGTGCACATAAGAGAAGACATGCACCTCATTGCAGAGCAAGAATGTTAGAAAATTTGAAGCTAGTGTTCCCACATGCACCAATAGAAAGAAGCTCGCTTTAGTCAAATTGTCCTTCAACACTTAGGCGTACACCATGGGATCAAGATACACTTGGGCAAAGGATCCAATATTTTTCAATATTTAGTTGTGTCTAGGAGATCAAGTAAGCATTGTTGTAAAGGAGGAGACATTTTTGAAAATCTATTTTGGTTGTTGATCACATATATATAGAAGAAGATATTATGTCAATAATAATTAAGCCACATTTCTGTAATGAATACTTAAGTTTATGTTTTGAAATACTGAAGACTTCTGGGGTGTATCATCAACATGTTAATATCATTAATATGACTCTCCTTATATGAAGTCTGATATAATTGTGGGTATACTTCCATTCTTCATGGTTGGTGCAAATTGTTCGATTTTGATATTGTGAAGTCTTACAACTTGTAAGACAATTTCGTCGCTGGAGTAAAAAATCAGATCAGCACATGACAGTGGTTAGAAGCACACAAATGATGTTTCTACCAAAAATATAGTCATGACACCTACCTTCCTAACAACCCAAGACAAGCTAAAGTTAGATACCATTCTCACTATTCAAAATAAATACAAATATAGGAAACCCCAAATAGTTGATTGTACATCTTCAATAATCAATATTAGTCTTGCACTTCACAAAATCAGCCAGCCTATAGGTGACCCTTACGAGAACCTCAAAAGGATAGTTTATGTGGATCTCATCATCCAAACCACCTTTATTAGGCCCATTCAGCGTAATCAATCTCTAAAACATGCAACTCAAACCTCTCAATATACCAATTTCTTCTTAAACGTCAACAATATGCCTTTAGACCATGACTTATTGGATCAAGAGGATCTCATGCTGCTTATGGAGCTAGTTTCAAAGAGAAATTCTTAATCAAAAGAGCCATGGTGGACAAAGGATCAGCCCTTAACATCATTATCACTAAACTTTTAAAATAGGATTGGTCAAAGCTCTCTCAAGACCTTGGCATACCAAAATTGGTGTCAACGGTACAACTGCTCTCCTTTTACATTATGCTCTCTATCATATTAGGACCTAAGATTCTGGCAGCTAAATTTCACATTTCAGATAGAATGCTTTCTTACAATATGCTTCAAGATTAGCCTTGGATACATTAGATGCAAGCCATACCCTCAACCCTCTTTCAATGAAAAAAATTTATGCAATGAAAAAATATCCATTTAGTCAAAATCAACAAAACCCATATCATTACCATGAAGAAACAGGTTAATAACCATCGAGACCAACTCTCGAACTGTCCAACCAAGTATAGGAAGTGCATTACATTGAAGTCATTTAGGTCAAAAACTCACATTAAAATTACATCTTCCAAAAATGCTAAAATAGTTTAGATTATGAAAGACAAGGAATAGTAGCCTGTATCTAATAAGCCCGGTTGTCAACAAAAACATGAGAAACTCACTAGGCATCATCAAGTTCATGGCGCTAATGAACAGACTAAGCCAGCCTTCTTAGGCAAACAAACTTATTAACCGTGTACATCCATCTGCAAACATGTTGATACCATCTTATCAAGTTATCAACAGCCTCCACAATACAACTTATGTAGAAGACTAGTTAAAACTTAAAAGAGATGCGGCTACCTTTCTAGGAAAAGCATGGTATGCCTGGAAATAATTTATACAGATAAATATCTAATCTTGGTATGCTTGATATTAATTTCATGTCATGTCTCCAGTATTGTTCTGCATAGCACACACTTGTGCCTCCCTCTAAGTCTTGCGATATCAATTTGATGTTGCAAATTGCCCATGCCTTTCTTACCATGACATACAATTTTTCAGAAGTAAAGCTTACATTCATATTTTCATTCTATAAGCAGAGCTATGCAACTAATTGACGCTATGTCCTCAAAATTTGTTAAATTTATCGGCTTGCTGACAAATTCCATCAAAACGACTATGCCTTGCAGATTCCACTTCTGGAATTTTTTCATTTTAATATACACGTGTTTCTGTTTATTAAGCATGCATGATATGCGAATTACTTTCAATTTATGCCTTGAAGGCATGGGAATCATCAGTATCTATTTTAAGTAAGTAATCATTAGCCTAGGCAAAGAAGAATGTATTAAATACTAATGTGAGCAAACAAAATGTCATTGACAATGAGAATTTCAAGTTTGAATTCATATGAACAAGTAAATATAAAAAAAAATGTGTTCAATTATTACGATCGAAATAGTGATGTTAACATCGCCTTTGCAGGTACCAATCTACTCGTGCAGGCATATCTTTGAAAGTCTCCGTGTAGCCTTTGCTAAAATACTTAATGATGGCAAATCCAGAAAAGCATGGCTCTTGAAACTCAAACACATGTATGTTGTACCATCATAACAAGTAAAGCTACGAAGGCCATTTTCTACTCTACTGGGTAGTCAAAATTAACTCTTATATGTAAAATAGAGGAATAAACATAGTTTCTTAAGTGCTCACCTAGCCTGTCAAGCGAGACACCAATTTGGAGTGTGAGACATTCGCATATGATCTAGGCTGTAAATTTCTACCAAAACGCACCACTACAGGAGCACACAGGAGTAAATGATCTTCGGTTCTGTGTCAAACAATTTTAGTGCGTGCATAAGATCACTCAAACCGAAACAACAGCAAAAGTAAAAATAAATCTAAAATGGATATGTACAAAACCCTTGCGGAAATAAATCAAAACAAGTTACAGCTAAGGAAAGCTATATTTAAAGCCAGACACGGAACCATGGAAGGCCAAGGTGAATTAAAAAATCGTTACAGCGCACCCAATAATTGCACAAAACCTAGTTTACTTATACTGGCATCTTAAGCATGGGCGTAAACCTAGTTTATGAAGGAGGTCGTCTCCCCCCAGATATTCTCTTTCTGAAAGTTAAGAAACACTGGATCCACTACAGCTGGTTGGGTTCCCGCTCCCCTGCCCCTGGGGTTATTGCCTCCCGCTGGGCCGGGGGAATATTTGATGCAGCAGTGACAGCCTTTGGTTGGTCCCCGGGCCGGAGAAGACATAAAGACATCAGGGGTTGGGCATGCATAAAGGCAGGCAGAAATAAATGGCTAATATTTCTTGATCGATCCCGGCCTCTATCCGATGACCAGATAAAGATGCGAGGAGAGAATGAATGCTTTCGGGATCAATAGCGGGTCATTGAAGGAGTCGATAGGCTGTCGGGAATAAACAAATGCCTGTGATCTCCCCCTGTTCCTCATCGAATGAATGACTCTCTCTTGGGTCCGATGGAGAGAATAGGGAAGCCCTCGGGTGCGATAGGCCTTCGAATGAGAGAAAGAAGTGGCACTTATTAGATAGAGGGTTGGCCTGGCCCCGGATGAACAGATACAGCTCGGGATTAGAAGCATCGCATCCACTACCGGGGAAGGAGAATTAAAGAAGCCGCCCTTGCCCCGAGAATGGATCCCCTGCCCGCACACATAGGGGATATGGACCCTACTATTCTATGGACAACAATAAAATAATAAATCTACTCATGTCAATAGTATAATGATAACAATATTATGATAATAGAATAACACAAGTATAACAAAGTGAAGTATATAACAATAGTATTTAATTGTTCAAATTTTAAAGTTTAAAGCTTAGAAATTAAAACTAAAGTTTAAAGTTAAAGTCTCAAACTTCAAAATATCGTTATGCCTCATCTAAGATATCAATATCAAAAGGATTATGTGTCACTCTCAAGTTGAATTTGTGGTTCATACAATGAAATTTTAACTAATCTTAGTTCCATCTCTCCCTCATCAATTTGTTTATCATTTTTAAGATCAATGCCTCAATGTGTTGGAGTCTACCGATGGGGTGATCCCACAATAGTGGGTTACACTTTCACACACAAAGAAAAGTTCGTGTTGGCCAAAAAAGTTTCAAAAAACACCTTCATACAAACATACATGTTCGAACAAAGGGTATTTCACCCCTTCATACGGACCCATATGGCTTCGAACGAATGAGGGGGTTCAATTGAACCTTCGATCAAATCCCCACATGGTACTATTTTTTTTAATATAAAAAAAGGGTTCCTTAATGAATCCATTGTTTTATGAAATTGTATAAAAATTGAAATGACAATTAAATTGTTATTTTCATTCACACAACGCCAAGTCAGAGGGGGTTAGAACAAACCTAAAAGGTGATTTTGGAGAGAGGAAGCTCATGCAAACTCTTCATCACCCACCACGTCAGCTAGATGTATGCCAAGTACACAAAAATCTTCCTTTTTTAAAATAAATTGTATGCAAGTTTCAAATTTCTTCTTTTCTTGTAGTAAGTTGCATGTTTGTTCTTTGTTTTTTCTTTGAAGTTTTTTTCAATTTCAAATCTCTTTCATATAGGAAAATATTGTATTTTTAAATTCATTAAACATTTATTTAATGAGGATGAGATCCTAGGTTACATATGACATAGAAACCCTAGGTATATTCACTTAGAACCCTAAGTTGGATCGTTTAGAATGTTAAAACCTAGAATGTGAAACCAAATTGACTGTATGTAACTTGTGCAGTGCACTTGAAACTATAATATACTCAAAACTCCACACCCCATCTTGAAACTATAAATTGCATTGCCTTGGTGAGTTTAGGATTGGAATTCATAGATTTAGGATTAAAGTTTCATAACAACCTATTACATGTACTAGAAACCTATTTTTTTTATTTTTAGGTACTTGTTCGTCATTTTTTTTCATGTTTAATTAAACTTAAGTGCTCTCTATCTATCTATCTATCTATCTATCTATCTTTCTTTAGGCCATCTCTCTATCATGAACTTCTTTTAAAGCTCTCTCTCTAGATCTATAAGATACATCTCTCTCTATCTCCCCTTAAGTCTTTTCCCCTTAAGTCTTTTTAAAGACTCTCTCTCTCTCTCTCTCTCTCTCTCTCTCTCTCTCTCTCTCTCTCTCTCTCTCTCTCTCTCTCTCTCTCTCTCTCTCTCTCTCTCTCTCTCTCTCTCTCTCTCTCTCTCTCTCCAAATCTCTCTCTAGATCATAAACATATTTCTAAAGTTCATTCTCTCTCTCTAGAATCTCTATAAGATCCCTCTGTCTATCTCCCCTTAAGTCTTTTTAAAGATCTCTCTCTATAGGTTTCTTTAGGTCCTCTCTCTTTCTCTCTCAACTTAAAGTCTTTTTAAAACTCTCTCTATATCATAAACTTTTGTTTAAATCTCTCTCTCTATCTCCCCTTAAGTCTTTTTAAAGATCTCTCTCTATCTTTATTTAGGTCGTTCTCTCTTTCTCTCTCTTGAGTTAAAGTCTTTTTAAATCTCTCTCTCTAGATCATAAACTTCTTTCAAATAAAGCTTTTTTCTCTTTAGATAAATATAAGATCCCTCTCTCTATCCCTACTTACGTCTTTTTAAAGATCTCTCTCTCTCTCTCTCTCTCTCTCTCTCTCTCTCTCTCTCTCTCTCTCTCTCTCTCTCTCTCTCTTTGGCAACACCAAGTGGTGTAGGTTACCTTTTGTATACACTAATATAGAGATCGTTAAATTGAAGGTTAGTCTAGCTAACCCAAATATATCTCAAGGGGTCTATAAGAATACTTGTGAGACTATTTTAAAGAGCTTAGTGCACCTTAGATATGAGTTGAGTTAGACATGTGCCTATACAATTGAGGCTATAGACTCTATTCTTGCCTAGATGAGGGGAGATGTCACTTGAAATGTTTAATTTGTCTCTGTTCAGAGTAATGTGAGTAAGGAAACCATCAAAAGAGAATGTTTTCCTTACTATGAGGGTAAAGCTAAGGTGAAGGGGTATCATGTCACAAGATGTGTGTATCCAGACATGGCAACTCTGATTTACCCTTGTTTTCTACCAGTGCATGGTCAATATTCTAATAATGACCAAATCCCATTATATTTTGCACATCAATTGTATGTTGAGGTTCATTTGGGCCTCGAGGTTACCTACTATGACCTACTAGACTATTGTGCTTAGGGTCGTGGTAGGGTAGCAGATAGAGATCTTTATCGTAGAGTTGATCAAGTGGTTTCATTTTACAAGGCCTTTGTTGGCTAGAGCATGTTTGCTATCTCCCTAGCCCTAGCCCCCATAACATATGAGATTG
The DNA here is from genome assembly GCF_030272615.1 of Cryptomeria japonica. Taxonomy (NCBI): domain Eukaryota; kingdom Viridiplantae; phylum Streptophyta; class Pinopsida; order Cupressales; family Cupressaceae; genus Cryptomeria; species Cryptomeria japonica. The sequence continues at coordinate 85,563,237 of NC_081413.1, forward strand.
TCATTGCTTCCCAAAAGGAAGTAATTTACAATGTTAGAGATATTGTAGTTGTTGTTGTTAGGGTATCATTTGATCGTGTGGGTCAATGTATGATGATTCATCCACAATCCAAATTCTCTATAGGTGGTACATCTAGTTTAGATGATCTTTTTTCTCTTGCGAGTGTCCCTTTGTCGATGGATGTAGATTGTTTGACAAGCGATGGTATGCAATGGGAGATGTACCATTGTTCGATTGAGGACTTGTTGTAGGCTTACTATTTCCTATCATCTTGTCTTCACATTCCTTTACACGAGGTTACAATAGAGGTGACGAGATGTTATAGTCATACAAGATTGAGCTAGGGGGCAAGACATTTTGAGCATTCCCATCACTCTGGTAGCACTAATGCACATGATGACCCACCTACAAATCACTCAGTTGCTACAAAGATGGATATACATGGCACAAATCCTTTATAGAGTGGTGAGCAGATTCATGCATCTGGGGACCTAAATTCATTTGAGGAGTAGCTACAGAGGATGAGGACATCTAGTTATGTTGACACTTCTAGGTCCAGACTCCACATCGATGCCTGCTTGCTTGCATAGTCCCCTTCACTCATCATTAATGTGTATGCTCACATACACAGATGTAGAGGTTGCAGTATTTTCTATGGTGGATACGTGGTTGCAGATGATCCTACACCACCCGATAACTAGGTACATGTGTATACATACATGTGTACACACACATGTGTAATTTAATTTAAATGTGCTTTGAAATTAAATTTTTAGTTTTAATTTTATATAGTCCTAGAACATATACATGTTCACACTGTTAACACGTGTGTGTGTGTGTGTACATGTCTATATATGTATGTGTGTGTGTGTACATGGATACGTGGTTGCAGATGATCCTACACCACCCGATAACTAGGTACATGTGTACACACACCTGTAATTTAATTTAAATGTGCTTTGAAATTAAATTTTTAGTTTTAATTTTATATAGTCCTAGAACATATACATGTTCACACTGTTAACATATGTGTGTGTGTGTGCGTGTGTGTGTGTGCATGTATATATACGTATATGTATATACATACATACATGTGTGTGTGTGTGTGCGCATGTGTATGTGTATATATATATATACATATATATATATACATATATATATATATATATATGTATATATATATATGTATATATATATATACACATACACATGCGCACACACACACACACATGTATGTATGTATATACATATACGTATATATACATGCACACACACACACGCACACACACACACATATGTATGTATGTATGTATGTATGTATATACATATATTTATATACATTTATATATATATATATATATATGTATGTATGTATATATGTATATATGTATATACATATACATATACGTATATGTATATACATACATATATTTATATAGACATGTATATATGTACATGTATACATGCATATATATGTATACATGTATGTATACACACACACACACAAATATGTATATATATGTATATGTATATGTATATGTATATATATGTATATGTATATGTATACATATACATATACATATATATACATATTGTGTGTGTGTGTGTAGACGTATAAAAATGACCATATGCCTTCAACAAGCTAACTTGTTGAATACCCCCAAATTTGGAAGGACTCTTACAAATTTGTCCCCAAAGTCTTTCAAACCATTAATGGTTAACTAACCCTTTGTGGCATGGTCAGAGAATTTTTGCCTAACTCAACCCTCATCTAACCTAGGGATCTCATCAAGCATTCATTGCTTTGACCATGGTTATCTCCTTAACCCTTTCACAAGAGTTTATCCAATGGGTAATCTTAACGTAACCTTAACCCTTACCTCCCAAGGTAACCATGAGGTCTTCTCAAACATTTAATGCTTCTTACATCTCCTCTTAAACAGTCTTATGTTGGCAATTGTCACTATTTCATTGGTGAGAATTGCAAACATTGATTGATAACTTTCAATCCTGACCCTTGATAAGATAATCCAATCCTAACCATCCATTGCCATGTTTCTCCTATAAATAGAGCCCTCATCCCTTTATCATCCAAGTCTTTAGCATCATACTTATACACAATTTTAGCAAGTATCTAGCCTCTCTTTGTAATAGAAATAAATCTAATAATCATTTTAGAAGCATTTCTATCATCTTAGATTAAATCATATCACTAGTATATCATGTTAGTGTTGGCATTATAACAGACAAGAGGGAGATTGTCGAGATTGTTGGCATTTCAATAAGGATATTGAGAAGGTTGTTGATGATTATGGATATAATTAATTAAGGATGTTTATTGTCTTAATATTATTATTTTGTCATTGATGTCAAGAAATTGTTTTTCTAATTCAGTATGATGTTGTCATATCTTAAAAAGTATGATTTGATGAATATAAAGATGTCGGTAAAAGACACAAAAAGAATGTGATGAATAAGGGGAGGAATAAGTTATTCAATGGGCAACTATTACCAAGTTAGACAATAATGAGATCATGATGATTAGATTGTTTTGATATCCTACATATGTTATTGATTATAAGGATAATACTATACTATGTTACCGAGCAATGAACCTAGTCGGTAAACCCTAAGGTTATCGCTATTGGTTAATGAAGGCAGAATGTCTACCGAGTGAAGTTTAGTATTTACCGAGTTGCAACCGAGCAGTAACAGAATGCATTGAATGAATAAAAGCATTATTTAATGAAGGAAGCTGATGAGCTGGCTATGATTAAATGATTGGTATGTCATGCATAAAGTTTGTTAAAGAATTTATGGCAAAGGAAAATCGACAGGAAGATCTACAGCTCAGATTGAACCGCAACACCCTAGCACAAGTTCCAAGAAATGTATGCAAGTTCCAAGGTGGGGTAAACATTTTTTCAGATCGAAGGATACATTGAACCTGGTCAAAGGTTGAAGATCTGATGGCTATGATTGATCATGGGAAATGTGATCAAGGAGATTAAGCAATCAGCAAATTGTTTATAAATAAGGAAATGTTGATAAACAATGTATGCAGGCAAGTGTATGCACATGGATGCTACATAGTGATTACCGAGCACAGAAGCTTGAAGACTTGTTTGAATAACAAAGTATAAAGCCCAATAGATGGACAAGATAAGTCCTATATTGTATTGAGCAAATAAGAATTTTCTTTATCATTCTAGATGTGAAGTTGCAGATAGATTTTTATTACTGTTATTTTGTGAAGTGACAGAAAATCTCTTAACCGAGTGGACTTAACAGTCTTGTTTGTAAAACCCTCTAGCAAGGTGACATTCTGATTGAGTGTTTGAAATCCTTTAACAAGGTCACTTTTAACAAGGTGAAGATCCTGACAGATCTGAGAGAAATCCCTTAACCGGGTCACATCTAGCAATGTGTTTGTAATCTTTAACATGATTTTCTTTTAACTGAGCATACTCTATTAGAGTATATTTCTTAGTGGGTCCAAAATCCCATAGTGGTTTTTCCCTATTTGGGTGTCTACGTTAAATCTGGTGTTATGAGTGTTATGATGTTTATATGCTTTTGAGTTTGCATGTTTAACAGTTTTGGTTATATTACTGAAGTATATGTTACCGAGGTTGAATTTGTTGTTTTTATGGAAGATTAAGTTTGTATGATTCACCCCCCCCTCTCATCTTGTTAGGCATTGGATTTGTACTTACATTAAGTATCAGAACTATCAGTTAGGATAGTATTTTTACTAATCTTGTCATCTTATCATCTAGTTTAGTTCATTTGTTAGAATCATGCATAGATAGGATGCATTCATACTAAATTTGATCTAAAGCATCCCTCATTCTTGCATTTGTCATCTCTAAGTCAATTTGCTCAGTGATTTGAGAACAAAGGCATTGGCTTGAGGGATCTTGTGAGATAGAGATCCATGGAACACTCCTTGGGAAGTTGAGCTATTCCTCATAGCTCCATAACCTGCACCAAGAGTCCCATGGGTGTGTGGGCAAGTCTTTGAATAATTTTCATAATTTCAGTTGAACCGCTTTTCCCGCATACATTTCTGGCACCCACCGTAGGGCTTAACCCCATTAATCAAATCGATTTTTGAATATGACCAACTTTGCAAGTATGCGGGAAACAAGAATCGGTGCGTAGAGAACATTTCATAGCACATTTGGTTAAAACTTCAGTGCATCTGGTCTTCTATTTAGCGTGTTGGACTCACCTCTTAACACATAGGAACCCTTCTTTAGTGCATAGATTTTTTAATATTTCATGTAGCTTTCAGCAGAATTTAACAGTCCAACGCATCTGGAAAATAGTTTAGTGCGTCGGGTATTTTTGATAGTGCATTTAGGGCATTTTGTAGCGCATCCAGTGCATCTGTAGCGCATCACAGACAAAAAGCAGGAAATAATTTGTAACAGAAATCTCAAATTAGACTTGTGGAAGTCCACAAAACCATCTTTTTTGCTAACTAATTAACTGAATTTCTGCAGGTTACTAACAATTTGATTGCAGGTTTGGAGTCTATTTTATTTAAGCTAGGATTAAAGTAGTTTAAATTTTACTAACTTTGCTAAGTTAGTTAAGATTAAAATTTCTTTCATTCCTTGTCAAACTAAAATTGAACTCACATTTCGTTTTGGACACTTAAAAGAACAACAACAAGAATCTTTCTTGCTTTCTTAGGAGAAAATTTTCATTTGGGGCATCTAAAAAGAACCAACAAAATTTTATTTTGTAAAAAAGCTTTAAAAAGAATCTCACCATCCTTTGGTGTTTAAAAGGATCAATTTTAATTTATGCAAGGTAAAAGAACCTCACTTGTCAAGTTTTATTCAAAGTAAAACAGGGAAATTCTTACCCTTTGTTGATTTCTTTTGTTGACCAAGGTCGAAATCTTTGCTTAGTTGATCAGGTTTCTTTTCACTAGATTAGATAATCATTGATTTGAGGAAATAAAATGAACACCATGTTTTTGTGGAGCAATATCTCCATATAGACTTTAACAAATTATTGCGATAAAAGGGTAAAAAGAACACTCATGTGCCTTGCTTTGAAAGTGGAAGGTATATGCTCTCCCCTTAACTGGGTGATCAAAAAGCTAAACCACGCTTACGCTTTCAGTGTTTTAAAGCATTTTTAAAAATCCTTTAGCAGGCCTGCCCTCCCGAGGAGTTAACAAACTCTTAAAGCCATTCTTTGGCCAGTGTGAGGGGAACGACCTAAGTGGGGAACGACTTTGACGCCAAGTGTTCCAACCCACTATAATCAAAAGTGGAAGGTGACGAAAATCTTTTTCAATGGTTGCGAGCAGCGATTAGCCTTCCCCCAGTATCTTTACGATACGTAAAGTCTTTATTCTAAAGGTTGGGAAGTCTCCTGAGGGAGTTTATCACTAACAACTGAACAAGAAGCTTGATTATGAACCTTAGCATTAGAAACTTTGAGTCGAGTCAGTATCCAAACATTTGCAATATCATAGTGCAAGGGTGGGGAAGAATCCACCCCCAAGATTACTCACCATATATCTCCCAAGATAACTACTCAATTGTAAAGCAATTCACTTTGAGTTAATTTCTGGAAAAAGGCAAAAAAATGGGTGCCCCCTAGTGGGTGACAAGGTTGTTTGAGCTGACGGAGTATCGAAACTAGTGGGCTATGGTATTGTCGATGACCCTTGAATAAAGAGTCCGATTGATTTGTATTATCTGTATCAAAATATGTTAAAACATTGGGGATTTGAGCACATCCTTGCAAAATATACACTCTTTGTTTAGACTAAGCAAAATGGTTATCTCTTTTATGTTGTGTTTTCATGTTATACTTCAGAAAATCATCCATCGCAGTTGACAAAAAAATTAAAGAATCACAAAAAAACCATCAAGAACAAAACAACCAAGGCAATTTAGCACGTAAGAGCAACATCTTAGCGCTTTTAAATCATCTTTTAGCGTGTACAATCTTCAACTTAGCGCATAAGTTTTGAATTCTAGCGCATAAACAATCCCAACGTTCAACAGTTCCAACCTTAGTGCTTGCTGAAAACAGCCTAGCGCGTTGGAGCAACAACTTAGCGCGTAGAGATCAAGCATTAGCGCGTTGAGGTCAAAAGTAAGCGCATTGATAGGACATATTAGCATATAGCTTTTAAAACCAAACCAAAATCAAATAGTCCGAATTAGCGCGTAAAAAGGGCAGCTTAGCGCGTTGAAAACTTTTGGTAGCGCATTGGGTTTTTGGCTAAGCGCATAGCCGAAACTGAGAAAACAGAGAGCAAAACATAAAATTTATTTGAAAATCCTAAAAACAGTTTATGAAGCCATTTTTCCTCACTTGAACTCCATCAAGTAGAAATTCAAAATCAAAGTATCAAAACCATTCCAAAAGCAAGATTTCCTTAGAACAAAGTTGTCAAAAGTCAAAAACTAGTCAAAAGATAAAACACATATTTCCTATCAGAATCAGGTAACACCATCACACGTATCAAAAGGTCCTCCAATCAAACGGATTTTATCCCAAAAACATACTTGTTTCAAACTAAAGTTGTCAAATCAAATTTCCATATCGAGAAAGCTCTTATTCCATAACATTTGATGCATTTTGTCGTGAGGGGGCATCTAAACCTTCATTTGATAAGAGTAGACTTAAGTTTCCAAACAAGATATCTTGAATCCAAAATAAATCAAAGGAAACCATTGATCACCTGTGCATGACTAATCTTCATATTCCGAGAAGAAAGAGTATTTATCACAACACTAAGTTGAGGAAACAACAACCTAGTTCTCAAAACCTTGCTAAAAGGAATAGGTTTTTATACATCAATCACCAACTCTTCAAATCTCATCGAACATTCCTCCGTCATATGCACTTATATCTTCAAAACAAAACAAACGAATTTGACAAGGAACCATTGAGGAGTAGAGCATTCTATCAAAAAGCGACATTTAACCAACGCTTGAATCGGGGAGGAAAAATTAATTCAGCTTTCTTCCCAGACATTTGCATTGCTAACAATGTACCTCGAGTAGAGCCACCAACTCCTGAACAAAACACAGATGAGGAATTAGTTCCCTTCATCGCATGGAGTTTCTACTAGATGCCCGCTTTCACTCGCTCTCAATGAAACAAACAAAGGGAAACACAACCAGAGTCCAGTATGGGGCGACGATTATCAAATCCCTTCAACTATCCAAATCTAGAAGACACAAAGATCACTAAAGAACTCCTTCAGGAATGCCAAGAAAGTGCCTCATTCCAAAGACTCATGGAAAGACTCATAGAGGCTGATAAAGAAAAATACCTACCCATGCTCGCAAGCAAAGGAGTTAGGATTCCTGAAGACTTTGATTCAAACACTTTTAGAACAAGGTCTCAACTCTATACTTATCAAGAACAACAAAGAGAAGAGGACGCATGTGACCCTAAGCAAAACGTCCCTGAGCAAAACATACCCAAGAAAAACATCCCTGAGTAAAACATACCGCTACACACGTCATTCCAAACTAGAAACAATGAGAGGGAAGAACTCTTCCCTTGGCAAACAAATGCACCCTTAGTTGCTCTTACACAACAAATGCAAATGTTGCAAAAACAAATACAAGACATGCAACAAGGATCAACAATATGGTATTCTTTGAATGAAATTTGTCCTTATCCTTTTGACAGAAGGCTAAACATGGTACCTTTTCCCCTAAATTCAGACATTCCCAAATTCGACAAATATGATGGGAATAGCGATCCACGTGATCATGTCTGAGAATTTTGTACCATGAGCCTGGAATTTGCCCATGATGACACCTATTTGATGAGATTATTCCCAAGAAGCTTGGGAGGGCAAACAATGGAATGGTTATCCAAAATCACACCTCCTGTAAGATCCTTTGATGAATTAGTCAACAAATTTATCACTCAATATTCCTACAACATTCAACGTGCCATCACCATGCTAGATATCTGCAATACCAAACAAAAGAACAACAAAACATTCATGGTGTTCCTTCAATGTTGGCGACAAATGGTCTCGAGATATCCTCGAGATGTGCCTGAAAAGGAAAATATGGAAATTTTCATCGACAATTGGAATAGCGAGATTAGTTACATACTCAAACTCAAATGCATACCATCTTTTTCCAAATTTATTGAAAATGGCATCCAAGTATAGGAGGCATGTGTCAAGAAAGAAACATTAAAATTCTTCAAAGAAGGAACAAATTCATCCAACTCTCATTACAATAACCAAAACAACACTAACTTAGATAAATCCAGGTTCTGGACCTAAAACAAAAATACTAGAAATGAAGGAGGAAACGAAGCTAATGATGTGAAGTCCAAACAACCAGTGTTAGCTTTATCAGGAAATCCTCAGACTACCAAGAATCAAAAAGGTGCTAACCAAGGTACTAACACTTATGCACCAACTACCAATCAAGATCATCTTAACATAAACAACACCAACAATGCCCAAAACAACAACACCAATCGAGGACCTAATACAAACTCACGAGGTAACACCAACAACTTTCCAAACCGCGTCTACACACCATTAGGACAATCATTGGAATCTGCATTCAGAGAGCTCCTAGAAAACAAAATTATCTCCTTACCAACAATCAACAACTTTGAACCACAAGTCAAACCACCTTGGTGGAATGACTCACACTTTTGTGATTTTCACCAAAATAAAGGGCATCAAACAAATGATTGCATGAGGCTGAAAAACATTGTTCAAGACATTATTGATAGAGGCAATTTAACAGTCGATGGTCTCGAGATAAATGGTGACTATGGCACCTTTAATAATCCTCTTCCAAACTACAACAAAGATGGAGCTTCGACCTCAAACAATACACGCAGAGCTCATATCAATCACATATACAATAACACCATCAATCATATATCAACCGATGACAATCAAGTAAACGTCATTACAATCAAGGACAAATGTGAACATGAATCAATCAATGTAACCACCAGAGCTCAAAAACATGTCTTGAAGGGGCATACATCAGCGGCAAAAACCATACCCAAGATTCAATATGACCTGGTCAGTCAACTGCGCAAAACTTCTGCTCAAATATCTATACTCGAGTTGCTAAAACTTTCACCAAAACACAAGGACATCTTGGAACAAGACTATTGGAAACAAATGTACCCCAGGATCTGGATACTGACAAATTCCAAGCCATGGTGGCTCACATGACAGGGCCTCTTAATCTCACATTTTCTGAATAGGATAATATTTCATTAAGCCATCCACATAATAATCCTCTCCACATTGAAGTCTTGGTCTACAAACATCGAGTCAAAAGAGTATTAATAGATGGAGGAGTTGGACTCAATATCTGTACCTTAAAACTTATCCGTGCATTAGGCTTCTCTAAGCAGTCTATTGATCCACGCAAAAAGATCACTATCAAAGCATATGATGATGAAGAAAGATCATCCAATGGAACAATGGTGTTGTCAATTCAGGTGGGACCAGTACAAAAGGACACTATGTGCCAAGTCTTAGACATAGACCTCACATACAATATTTTATTGGGTCGACCTTGGATACATGAAATGAAAGCAGTACCCTCCACTTACCACCAGTGTGTCAAGTTCCCATACAATGGACAAGAGATTTCTATTTCAGCAAATCATAACCCTTTTCAACATTGTAATGCTATGGGGGCAGCCCAAGACAGTTTGGTTCCACATAACAGAGAAAAACAAATTTCCTTAGTACCAGATCTTCAACAAGAAAAGCCTAAATCTCTATCTATGGATTTTAAACATAAAATGAAAATCAAAGAACAAGGCATGGGAGAGTACTCTTTGGAACCCTTGTGTTTAATCAACTTACTAGTATCACCTAAATCTCATGGGTTACCTTCAGCATCAACACATCAAATAACACAACCCATCACCAAGTTTGATGGCAAGTTTATTCAACTAGGCACACTAGCACATGAATCAGAGGAAAAGGACATCCTTAGTTGGCTATACAAGGATGAGGAAGAAGACAGAGCAACTACTATGGAAGTAGCTATACCAACAGAGTTGTATGGAAAAGGCTACATGATCATGCAACAAATGGGATACACTAGCAAAGGACCTATCGGCAAGTGTCGGGAAGGTGTCACAGAACCATTGGATCCTCCTTCACAGTTTTCTAAAGACAAAATGAGATTGGGCTATGAACACACTACCCCCAAAGAAGACACTGAGTAAATATCAAAAACCTCAGTGGAAGGCAAAGAAGAAATACAAGGAAGACTCATGGCAGGAGGCACTATTTGAATCAATAGAAACAATACGAAAGGAACATGAATACCAGGAAAAAGGGAAACAACACGCGGAGTCAGCCATTCAAGAGGCACCTTGTGCAGAAGTACATCATGTTCAGGAATCTATTTCAAACAAAGAAGAATCACCCCTAGACAACATCAATACTCCCCGAAGAGAGACAATATATGAGCAAATGCAAAGAGTAGAAGCAAGATTGGATGCAGAATTAGAGAAAACTATCAGACTAGTATCAATCATCAAGGACCTGTTTTCACCCTACAACATACCAGTCCACAACACTTAAAGAATCTGGGATAATACCTCTGAGACTGATTCAAATAAATATGAATGGGGCAACTATTCCAATGTTACTGAAGATATTGTTGCAAATGCTAGTCATACACGCCTTTCTCGGGAAGAATAAGGCATAGAGCCTAGACTACTTGAATTTGGTCCACAAAATATCTATGATGTGAAGGAAAACGAGCAGCAAAATTATGAGCAAGTTTGCATGGAAGATGATACCATCGAAGACCTCAACAAAATCATTAACTTATTTAATATCCTGGCCAACCTTGATGATACCTCCATCCTAACACTTACAGCGACTGAACTCGACCCACCCAATGACTCTTTACCACTTATCTTTCCTGACCTCATAGACTGGGATGAACCTGAAAAATCATGACATACCAATTTTCCCAAACGATGATTCCATTATCCATTACTTATGTACCGTCAACTCGGAAACATACTCTACCAGTGAACAAAGTAATGACATCTGCAATCAGGGGAGTGTCAAGTCTCTTAGTCACAAAAACGAAAGAAATAAAGGATCTATTGCTAAAAACCACTCAATGGCAGCACTAGATCACACAAAAAGTAAAAATAAAGGATGCATCTACAAGTGAAAACCTTTTTGAGGCACCTAAAGATGGGAAACTTGACACTATTCCTGAACATTATTAGGAGTGATCACCCATATTGATTGAGCCCACTCAATCAATCAACATTGGTACAACAGAAGCAATAAAAAACATACACCTAGCAGAATCTCTGATAGAGGCAGAAAAACAAGAGTTTATCAAATTATTTAAAGAAAAGCAAATCAATTTTGCTTGGTCATACGCAAATATGCTCGGGATTGATCCACACTTAATCATGCATCACTTATCCATTGCTCCGGGAGCCAAGCCAGTTAAGCAAAAATTGAGAAAGATGAATCCACATGTATCACTCATGGTCAAAGCCGAGCTAAAGAAACTATTAGACGTTGGATTTATTCGACCTATCGACTATGTTGAATGGATTTCCAACATTGTGCCAGTTTCAAAACTAGATGGCAGTATCTGGATATGCACCGATTTTAGAGATGTCAACAAAGCCTGTCCTAAGGATGACTTTCCTTTGCCCAGTATCGACATAATTGTAGACCTCACAACAGGCCATGCAATGCTATCACTAATGGACGGTTTTTCTGGCTATAATCAAATCAAGATAGCTCCAGAAGATCAAGATAAAACAATGTTTACCTATCCTTGGGGAACATATTGTTGGAATGTCATGCCTTTTGGCTTAAAGCAACTTATCAACGAGCAATGACAACAATCTTTCATGACATTATGCATACCTTCATGGAGGAATATGTGGATGATTTACTAGCTAATTCTTTTACTCGAGCAAAACATCTTGAGATATTAGAGAATTTTTTTGAAAGATTGGAGAAATTTCAAGTCAAGCTCAACCCTAAGAAGTGTGTCTTCGAGGTAACATCAAGCAAGTTATTAGGCTACATAGTCTCAGAAAAAGGCATTGAAGTAGATCCAGCAAAGGTACAAGCCATCATGGAGATGCCACCACCTAAGAACATCAGTCAACTCAGATCCTTGAAAGGACGACTCCAGTCAATCAGGCGATTCATTGCTCAACTAGCAGATAAAAGCCTACCCTTCAATCATTTGCTATATAAGAATATACCATTCAGATGGGAGGCCAAATGTGCATAATTATTCTATCAAATCGAGCAATATCTAATGAACCCACCAATTCTAGTACCACCAATAGCAGGAAAGCCGCTTCTTCTCTACATATCAACAACAGACATATCATTGGGGGCAATATTAACACAAGAAAATCAAGAAGGCAAGGAATGAGCTATCTATTACATCAGTAGAACTTTGAACATATATGAGCTCAATTATACATTCATTGAGAAGGCTTGTCTCATAGTGGTATTTGTTTCTCAAAAGTTCTGACACTACATACTAGCTCATATAATCAAGCTAGTAGCAAAAATTGATCCTCTAAAATACTTGCTCAGCAAAGTAGCTCTCACAAGCAGATTGGTTAAATGGGTAATGATTCTTAGTGAATTTGATATCCACTACACAAAGCGTCGAGCTATCAAAGGACAAGTAATTGCAGATCAATTAGCCGATGCACCACTACCAGATAAACAACCAATGGAGATCGAATTTATAGATAGGGATGTTCTTACACTTACCACCAAACAATGGATCCTATACTTTGATGGTTCCTACACTCAACATGGCTCAAGTGCTAACATTTTGTTCATCACCCTTGACAAACACACCATACCAAGATCATATAAGCTCATGTTTCCATGCACAAATAACATTGATGAATATGAGGCACTGGTTACAAGAATCAAAATGGTCATGGAATGGAGAATCACAGAATTGAAAGTCTACGAAGATTCACAACTAGTCATAAATCAGATCAATAATGACTATCAGATGAAAGATGATAAGTTGCTACCATATAAACGAATGGTGGATGATTTCAAACAGCATTTTGTACACATCACCTTTGAGAAAATACCAAGGTTGGACAACATAGCAGCCAATGCAATGGCTACTATCGCTTCACTGCTACAAATTCCAAAACAACAGAGTCATTACGAGTTTCTGGTAGAGCAACTGTTTTCCCCAACCTATGACAATTATGCATCCCATGTTGTTTATGCCCTAACCGGTTCAAACTCTCTTTTATACAGAACAATATATGACTATCTCAAAACCAATACCCTACCCATTGACCTATCTCGAAATAAAAAACGTAACTTTATCCGACAAGCCGCCCGTTATACACTCACTGTTGATACTCTTTATCGTCGAGGTCTAGATGGTACTCTTCTCCATTGCCTTGATTGTAACGAATCTAGCTCAACTTTACAAGAGCTTCACGAAGGTATCTGTGGCACACATTCAAGTGGTCCTACTCTTGCTAAAAAACTTCTATGAATGGGATATTACTGGCTGACAATGGAAAATGATTCTTACCATTTTGCAAAGAAATATCCTGAATGCCAAATTCATGGCAATCTTATACATGCACCAGCACAGGAATTGCAGTCATTCACAACATCCTAGCCTTTTTGTTAGTGGGGACTGGACTTAGTAGGCAAAATACACCCTTAATCTTCAAATGGACACAAGTTCATTATCACTGCAACATAATATTTTACCAAATAGATTGAAGCAGTCCCCATGACCACAGTGACTGGAAAACAAATTGTCTCTTTCATTCTTAATTATTTGATTTGCAGATATGGCATTCCAAGTTCCATCATCATAGGTAATGGATGACCTTTTAAAAACCAGGATGTGTGAGAACTATGTGAACGATTCAAAATCCAACATTTCTCTACACCTTACTACCCACACGAGAATAGTCAAACCGAGGCATCCAACAAAACAATATTGAAAATCCTCAAGAAAATAGTGAATGATGCAGGAAAAGATTGGCACGTGCAACTCAATCCAGCACTTTGGGCATACAAAACTAGCATCCACTAACCTACAAGAGCTACGCCATATTCATTAGTGTACGGATCAGAAGCAATTTTACCCCTAGAGGTAGAAATCCCATCTCTCAGAGTATCTTTGAAAGGCCTCATTCTAGATGAAGAGCATCGAGTAAACTGACTACAAGAGCTAGAACTTCTAGATGAAAAGAGACAACATTCCTATACTCACCTTAAATCATATCAGCAACGCATGTGCCGAAGCTACAATCACAAGGTCATCCCTGGGATTTTTAAAATAGGTGATCTAATACTCAAAGAAAATCCCAGAAATCAACAGGATCAAGAAAAGAAAGGAAAGTTTGAACCTAACTGGTTAGGTCCCTATGTCATCATATCAGCCTATAGATCAGGCACCTATCAACTAACAACTTCAAAAGGAGATGTGCTCGACAAACCAACTAACAACATCCATTTGAAGAAATACTATACTTGATCAGTCTAATGCACATAAAAGTCAAATAATTAAAAACTACCCAAAAAAAAAAATCAGAAAAAGCAAATAAAAAGGTGCAATAAAAACAACTGGTGAAAACCTGGCAACAAACGTTGTTGTGAAAGGACAAATCCTTTATCTATCTATACTAAAGAAACTTTTATATCCACAATCAAGCACTACCGGCCATTGCCCAACACTTTATCAAAATAGCATCATCTAGGATATACTTAGCATAGTCACTATCCTGGTTTATTAAAAAATCATTTCATCATATCCCACCATGGCTTGGTAACCCCTGTACATATCCACGTCAAGAGGTAAATTTAGCTAGGGGCAACATTGATCAACATTCCATCCTAAGTCAACACTCGCAGCAGACCAAGAAAAACAAATCAACACAAACAAATCAACGATCATGAGAACAAAACATTGATACACTTAACAGATTCACAACACATCATGGATGATTTTCTGAAGTATAAAATGTTTGCATCTTGCATGGAGTTTTGACTATTTTTGCACTTGAACTTTTTTGAACTATTGGATCCTCTAAATTTTCTCAACAATGCATTGAGCTAGAGAAAGTAATTGGGACTCCAATATTTTTTTTAGTTTTCTGTGTGACGATCACTTGTACTGTGCAAATACTTGTCTCGAGACATGATTCAAAGCATATCACTGAAGACATGGTTCCACTTTGTGCATACAACTGGTTTAATCTTGTCTGTTTATACGCAAGCCACACTCGGGTCGTCTTGGTTCAATTATACCTCGACGCTTGTGCCATCTTGCAAAATCAAAAATCATGTAAATTTTTCTCAAGTAATTATGGTTCAATTATACCATCATGCTTGTATAAATTTTCAACATATCCCAACAACTCAATGATGATAAACATAAAGAAAGCAATAACATGTGACTATACAGGAATGACAAACGAAAGAATGAGGATGATCAATTAGTTGCATATCATTTCACAATTAGTTGCATATCATTTCAAAATTAGTAGCACATCATTATCATACATCTCATTTTCAAGATGCATCTCACAACATATCATTATCATCCATCTCATTTTAAAGATACATCTCACAACATATCTTTATCATCCATCTCATTTTCAAGATACATCTCACATCATATCATAATCATACATCTCATTTTCAAAATACATCTCACATATCATATATAAAGCATCGTCGCCTCATTATCCATCAAATATCAAATCACATGCATCTATCTAAACATTGCATCGTCATCATAGAATCATCAAAAATCATATATAAAGCATCATCCATTAAACACATCACATGTGGATCAAAGAAAACGGTGTCGTATATATATATATATATATATATATATATATATATATATATACACAATAGAGACAAGGTCTCTTAGGTATGACCATCTCTTGAGGGTGACGGTCTTGCAGTAGATGTCCCAGCACCTGGATCTCCAGGTGGATCTTGACGAGTCGACCTGGTCACACCTATGCTCTCTGTCCTCGAAGTTGTCTGCCTGGATCGACTAGATCTCATCACTGTAAAACTAGGAGCTCTGGGCTCCCTGGGAACCAGATCCTCATACAGTCGCCGATACTACTCAGCCTCCTTGGCTATATACTGCATCTCCCTTAAAGTGTCTCTGATCGAGCCACCAACTGTCGCTCTCTCCAAACTATCTGTCCGAGCCTCCACTCAACCCAAGTGCTCCAAAACTGTATCACGCTCTGTGGTTAGCTGTGTAATCTAACGCTGATGTGCCAATAACTGCATCTACAGATGCTGCACTGACAACTGTAAGGATCTAATATGAGCATCCTCTTGGTGAGTGGGAATCTGAATCTGGAGGGGTACTTGTGTTGTGGTACCCCCTGTCCCTCTCCCTGTCCTCGATAATGGTGGGGGTAGAACATCTGACCTCCTCCTCTGGGTAGGTTGTCTAAAACCATCTATCCCACCCACAACTGCTATCACATCCCCTGCTCGCCCACCACCCCCAACTCCAATCACCAAACCTCCCCTACCTCTATCCTCCACAACCCGCCGCACTACTCTCTCAACCCGTATCCCTCTATCCACAACAACTCCACCTCTATCTCCTCTCCTTCCCTGATCTCCTCTCCCTCTATCTCCCCACCAACCTCGACCACCTCCTCCACCATCTCCATCGTCACCTCCTCCACCATCCCCACCTCCCTCATCAAACTCCTCTCCCTCCTCTCTCTATCTCCCTAGCCTCTCAAGCTGCTCATCCTCATCCTCATCAAAAGCGGGAATCATCTCTGCTGGATCAGATATCCTGGCTACAACATGAGCCACAAAAAATGTTGCGAACTCATCAGTCATCCCCGCATCCACTACCCCATAGGCATAGTCCCATATCTGGTCAGCTAGGTGCATATACTCCTCAACCGTCGCAACTCTATTAATGGTGGGTTCCCACTCTGGCACATCCTACCTCCGTCGAGCATATAAGCATGCTCCCTATGGTATCCCTTGCTGTCGTCCATACTGTCGTTGAACTCGGCTATGCAGGAATCTCTCAATAACAAAAGGCGTCTGCCCTATCAAAAATTGGGACATATAGACATAGGGCATCTCCATCCCATCCTCCTCCCACACCTCGCACTCCATATACAGTCTCCAAACAACTGTATCGATATCATCAAGCACCCTCCTCCAATGCTCTAGTTTGCCCAGCTTACGCTGGACAACTATCCTTGTGTATCCATATGCATAGGCCCATCCAACTGGCCTAGCCCTATCTGCAAGTGGCCTCACTGCGGGAATGTGCTCCCACGCCCATACTTGTAACAAAGTAACCCCACCTGATAAACTGCCATACCCCAAGTAGACTACTTGATGAAAGTCCCTGTATAAGTGGGACAACATAACAAACCCCCATGCAAATCGGCGACCCTGCGTCACCATGTCCTCCAAGACCAACCCCCATCCCACTACTAGTCCCTTAGACCTACGATCAAGACACAAAAAACCACCTATGAAACCTGCCAGTACTGATGGTAGAGGGGCGTAATCCAAATCAATAAACTCCTGCTAGGGGATCTCATAACCGCAAATCATATCATCCTGCAGAATCCGGCAAAGGGCCTCTATCTCGTCCTCCTCAGTCTACTCATATGGCAAAAGTGCACCTACCACGGGAATTCGCAAAATTCGGTAGAAATCCTATGGTATCACTATAATCTCACATATCGCCAAATGAAAGGTGTTGGTGTCACTATGAAACCTCTCTACCAAAGTTGTCAATAAACCCCAGTTAATGATGTATCAGGGCATCTCTAACAAAGAAGATAATCCACATCTCTCAATGATGCCTTTGTCTGCCTATGTCAATTGTGGAATCAAAGACCACGGTCTCGTAAATCGCTCTTGCGACTGCACAACCCCAAGCCGCTCCTGTCACAAGCAAAACATGTCCAATATCAATTTTGCTATCATATCAAAAATCCATATCAAAACATTATATCCACATCAACTTGAAACAAAGAAAATCAAATCAGGTTATCTATCAAATCCATATCAACTTGAAAAACAAATCAAGTTTCACATCCATATCAACTTGAAAAACAACTCAAGTTTCACATCCATATCAACTTGAGAAACAACTCAAGTTTCACATCCATATCAACTTAAAAAACAACTCAAGTTTCACACCCATATCAACATTATATCCTCATCAACTTGAAACAAAGCAAATCAAATCAAGTTCATATCAAACATCCATATCAAATTCACATCATATCAAATCCATATCAACATCAGATCAACATCAACTTGAAACATTGAAAATCAAATCAAGTTATCTATCAAAAATCCATATCAACACACCATATCGGAATTCATATCGGACAATTTATCAAAACAACACACAACAAGCACGTAGATTGACTATCGCACCCATCCTAAAAAAATTGGCACACACCTACCTATCTTCATTCATCTCAAAATCCCTCACAAAAATCTACTTTCTCCAACGTTTTCCGCCTATGCGCTAAGCTACTAGCTATGCGCTACCCAAAATCCACCATGCGCTACCAAATTCATCCTATACGCTAAATCACACCTATGTGCTATCCTGTTCTAGCCTTGCGCCACCTAAATCACCCTATGCACTAAACTTTATCTATGCGCTAACCTAATCTACCCCCTTGCTGCCGACTTTACCTTGCGCGCTAGGTTACACCTAAGCGCTATCCTATTCTACCCATATGAACCCTTGTTGATTGTATGCACTAGGTCTTACCTATGCGCTACCCTTTCCCCCTACGCGCTAGCCTATTAACCTGCTGCGCTAAAATCCCTAGATGCGCTATCCTAAACTACCTATGTGCTACCCAACCCAACCCAACCTAGACGCTACCCTGGCTTTTAAACCTCGACGCGCTATCCTTTTTATCGTATGTGCTAGGGTGCAGACCCTACACGCTAAACCATTAAATTTCATGTTAAAAAAATGAAAAACATGACCAAAAATGACAAAACAAAAAGCAAAAAGGGGCAAAAAATGATGATTTATCGGTGATCCATATGTGGCAGGCCTTTGATACCGCCGAACACACTCGAATTGATGAGAAGCATGGGGAACCGATATTTTGTCTTTCTCTCCAAAGGTCACTTTCTCCAAAGTCAACAAGCACAAATGATACAAATAAAACCACTTTTTACCTTTTTATAGGGTAGACAAAAATTAGGGTTACGTGGTGGGACATGTAAATTGCTCGTGGTCTCACTTCTAACCTTAACAAACATCATTATCAGGAGATGAATCAAATTAATGCATTCAATATAGACAAATTTTAAAAATGCGATGAACTTTATCAATAATTATCAAAATCAAATCAAATTTTTAATTTTTTGGTTCATCTCCTGAGGGGGCATTATCAACATCATTTATCAAATCTGGGGCATGACGTGAACACCTCGATACACGACATCACACTGATCATGATCAAATTTTGACGACACATCAATTTTTCTTTGAATCGACATGTGCACACACGTCACTTCAAAGAGGGGCAAAATGTAGACGTATAAAAATGACCATATTCCTAAATGAATATTTAATGTTCATTTTATTCTCATTCCTCTATTTTAGTTAAATCTAATTTAATTAAATCATCCACATCCCTCTATTTAATTAAATAAATTATTCAATTTATTTATTTAAATTCACTTAAGCATTTTATATCATTTAATTGAATAAATCATTTTATTTAATTAAATCCCTTCTCTCTACTTTTAATTAAATTTACATTTAATTAAATAGTTCACCCCAAATAAATAAATCTAATTTATTTAAATCCCCCACTTGCAACCAAATTGAAATAAAGCAATTTATTTTAATTAAATTATCTCTCACCCACTTACATTTTCCTACATCTCCCACTTGCCTCCTAACCCTCTTCCTAAATTCTTCTAGAATCCCTCTAATCCTAATCAATTAACCTAAACCCTTCAATTATCCCCTTTCCCTAAATTTGAGAAGGTCGCTTCTCAAATTTGGAGTAAAGTCTTCCAAAGGCATTAAAGCCTTTATGCCTTCAACAAGCTAACTTGTTGAATACCCCCAAATTTGGAAGGACTCTTGCAAATTTGTCCCCAAAGTCTTTCAAACCATTAATGGTTAACTAACCCTTTGTGGCATAGTTAGAGACTTTTTGCCTAACTCAACCCTCATCTAACCCAGGGGTCTCATCAAGCATTCATTGCTTTGACCATGGTTATCTATTTAACCCTTGCACAAGAGTTTATCCTTTGGGTAAAAGCTTTATCCAATGGGTAATCTTAACCTAACCTTAACCCTTACCTCCTAAGGTAACCATGAGGTCTTCTCAAGCATTTAATGCTTCTTACATCTCCTCTCAAGGAGTCTTATGTTGGCAATTGTCACCATTTCATTGGTGAGAATTGCAAACATGGATTGATAACTTTCAATCCTGACCATCCATTGCCCTATTTCTCCTATAAATAGAGCCCTCATCCCTCCATTTTATCATCCAAGTCTTTAGCATCATACTTATACTCAATTTTAGCAAGTATCTAGCCTCTCTTCGTAATAGAAATAAATCTAATAATCATTTTAGAAGCATTTCTATCATCTTAGATTAAATCACATCACTAGTATATCATGTTAGGATAGTATTTTTACTAATCTTGTCATCTTATCATCTAGTTTAGTTCATTTGTTAGAATCATGCATAGATAGGATGTATTCATACTAAATTTGATCTAAAGCATCCCTCATTCTTGCATTTGTCATCCCTAAGTCACTTTGCTCAGTGATCTGAGAGCAAAGGCATTGCCTTGAGGGATCTTGTGAGATAGAGAACCATGGAACACCCCTTGGGAAGTTGAGCTATTCCTCATAGCTCCATAACTTGCACCAAGAGTCCCATGGGTGTGTGGGCAAGTCTTTGAATAATTTTCATAATTTCAGTTTCATTGAACCGCTTTTCCCACATACAGTATATATATATTTAACACATGTACTTGATTTTAAACATTAATATATATTTGTGTTGTACTATTTTCAAGGCTTAGTGCACCCATTAGATCAAGATACTCACTTAGAGGGTTGATCGACTCATAGCTAACATGATCACTCTACATTTCTACATGTTTGATGATACACACATTTACGTTTGATGATACGTTTATGTTTGACGATACATTTTCGTGATCCACATTTCTAGGCATTTATAGACATTTCCACATTTGTGCTTGTTTGATATAGACATGTATATTTGATGAAACATTTAGTACTTGACTACATGTTTGACATGATATGTTTATGTGACATGTGTATATGGACATTTCTAGCTCTAGACATGTGTGTTTGTGTATTGTTATCTATTATATACAATTGGGTTTATGGACATTTATGTCCGAGATCATACATAAATATAGACTTGAGATTACATGTTTGATGATACTTTTATGAGGATATACATGTATACACTTGTAGATAGATACATGGTTGCATATTTGACACGAATCAAGATATATACATGCATGTGGGTCCATGAAAGTTTATGTAGATTATATATATATATTTAAACATTTAAAGTTTATTTAATCATGATCTCTTATATATAGATTTACTTGGTGGACAATCCAAAAAACTATATTTAATTAGGTCCTTAATACATCAATTTAAATAATTAGGTCCTTAATGAACACCAAATTATATAATTGTGTCCTTAATATTTTTAAGTATATAATTAGGTCCTTAACGAACATAAAATTATATAATTAGGTCCTTAACGAACATCAAATTATATAATTAGGTCCTTATCACATCAATTTAAATAATTAGGTCCTTAATTCATCAAATTATATAATTAGGTGCTTAATGAAAACCAGACTATATAATTACCTAGTCCTTAAATTGTATCAATTTGTATAATTAGGTCCTTAATGGACATCAAATTATATTAGCAATCACACTTTGGTGTGCAATGGGTACGCCAAAAAAGTGTGGAAGGTCAATTAGGGAAAATTTTGGTGTACTTTGCATACAATTGTTGAATGTGTAAGATCAATTGGTAGGCCATATAAAAAATGATGTTGTCTATGCATCCAAGGTCTTAATATAGAAATGATGACTTAAAATCAACTATGCATCTTGTTATAGGGATCCAAACATGACTAAAACAAAACTCTTAATCATGAAGATAACTAGGTTTCATTACCAATAAGATCATGTTACATTTGTAATAGGTGGAGAGATGTAGGTAGAGAGGGAGGGAGCGGAAATGGAAGAAATAGAGAGTAGAGAGAAGTAGAGAGATATAAAGGTGGGAGTGATAGCAAGAGAGAGGGAGATAGGGATAGAAAGGAGAGAAGAGAAATAAATATAACTTGGAAGAGAGAGAGAGAGAGAGAGAGAGAGAGAGAGAGAGAGAGAGAGAGAGAGAGAGAGAGAGAGAGAGAGAGAGAGAGAGAGAGAGAGAGAGAGAGAGAGAGAGAGAGAGAGAGAGAGAGAGAGAGAGAGAGAGAGAGAGAGAGAGAGAGAGACTGGAAGTGCTATATAGAGATAGGTAGAATGACAAAGAGTAGGAGAGATGGAGTTAATAAAAGAGAGATAGAGATAACGATATATATATATATATATATATATATATATATATATATATATAGAGAGAGAGAGAGAGAGAGAGAGAGAGAGAGAGAGAGAGAGAGAGAGAGAGAGAGAGAGAGAGAGAGAGAGAGAGAGAGAGAGAGAGAGAGAGAGAGAGAGAGAGAGAGAGAGAGAGATTAAATGTAATATATATATATATATATATATATATATATATTAATAAGAAATAATTATAAATTAATTTTATTAAAAGTTATTATTTGTAATTTCATAAAAAAAACAAAAATAATTAAAAAATGAATTTCAAAATTACATTTAAATTAAAAATTAAAATAGATTAAACCAAATGCAAAGTCAAAATATATGAAAATCCAAATATTAATTAAACTAATGATTTAAAAAAATTGTAATGAATAATAAACATTTTAAATTAAAAAATAATTAAATAAAATATTAAAATAATTTTTTTAATTTATTAGAACTAAAATAGTAATAAAATATGTACCTAAAAATATAAGTAATAGATTACAAACAAATATTAACATTAATTGAATCACAATCCAAATCCTAATCCTAAGATTTTTCATATCTTGAATGACGTGTTATGTAGTTAATTAGGGTATGTTCTCGCACTATTTAGATTAGATATTTGCATATTGTATCGTGTCTAATAACTTAACTATAATTGTGTTTTTTCTTTTCAATTGTCTCTTCCATTTCTTGCAACTTCTTGTGTTCAACTTCGGTTAGAATTAAATCATAATTAAGTATTATAAGACTTAAGGTTAGAATTATTAATGTTTTAATATCAATTTATAAATTTGGCATTAATAATATATTTTTTTAAATTAAGTATTTTTAAGTACAATTATATTTTTATGTGGGATTAAGTATTAATGGATTTAAAATTATTAATCAAATCACTACAATATTTTTAAAGCTTACAATTAATTATAATATATTGCAATATTTCAAATTCATAAACTATTTACATTTTGGTATAAATAAATTAAATTAAATTAAATAATAAATCAACAATGACTAGTTATAATTTTAGGATATAAGACAATTATCAAGAGTGCATTTCTGGATTTGATTGTGTGTAAGATTTTTGCATCAACTTACACACACCTTACACACAATCGAATCCATAAATGCACTCTTGATAATTATATGATGGATTGTGGAAATCTCTTCGAACTAATTTAAGACAAGACAAAAATCTATTTAAAAGTAATTTTTTATTCTATCTTATTCTTTTTTGCATGCAAATCATTTCATTTTAGAATTTTTAAATGAGAATTAAATAATCAAATGCCAAATAGATATATATTAAATAAAAAATATTCTTTTTAATTGAGAAAATTACTTTTAATCCAAAAATAAACTTAAATAAAAAGAAATTTATGTATCTAATTATAAAAAACATTCTGTTTTACCAAATCAAATTTGTTTATATAGAAAAATCAACAAAATTTTAAGATTTTATATATATCTATAAAACAATTGCATAATATAAAATAAAAAAAAAAAAAAATTTAAATTAGAGAAATGAATTTAACAAAGTTTCTTGTCAAAGTCATAGTCAATGGGATTTTTGTTGCTTTTCCATCCAAAAGTTGTAAACGTTTCAAACGTCTCAAATGCACTCCTCTAGGATGATATCAACCATCGATCATCCAATTGAGCTTGTAAAGCTCACAAAGGGAATACCTTCGACGTAATAATTAGGTCCCGAATACACCAATTTAAATAGTTAGGTCCTTAATTCATCAAATTATATAATTAGGTCCTTAAAACATTAACTTAAATAATTAGGTCCTTAATGAACGCCAAATTATATAATTAGGTCCTTCATGGATCAATTTAAATAATTAGGTCCTTAATGAACATCAAATTATATACTTACCTTGTTGTTAATTGTATCAATTTATATAATTAGGTCCTTAATAAGTTCATCAGATTATATAATTACCTAGTACTTAATACATCAAATTATATAACCTTATCTATAAGCTAACAACATTAAGAGTCAAAATTGTACACTAGATATAAGGATAGTAACCTCACAAATGTTATATGTTCATACATGACACCAACCCAAATATTAATATGTACAAATTTTAGCAATAATCTATTTAATACATTGAAATGTACAAGATACAATTTAATCAATATCATATCTTTTACAAATGCAATAAAAATTTAGTTTAAAGCTAAAATAAACTTTATAATATATTCTAGAATTAATAACAAAAAATTACACCATCTCATGTATATAAGTTCAACCACACAAATGTATAACATGTTCTCAAATTTGTAGAAAAAAAACTAAATTTACTTTCAATCCAAGAAGTCCTAGACAATTTGTGTAAATTTTTCAAGGACAAGCACACATGCTAAATATTCAAACCACGTAAAGTGGTTCAACTCACTCTTCAATAATATCTAATATTTTCTGGTGATCATCACTATCTAGTGCCTACTTATGGCATCCACGTAAACATGGAACTGTATAAAGAGTTAGGCCGGTTGCGATTGCTAAGTGACTATATTGATAGACCTTGTTGTTAGGTTGATATTCAATCAAATGAATCCCATGTTGAACAATTTTGAGTTGTTTGAAATATGTGCCTTGCACTACAATTGAACCCACATGGGAAACCAAAAAATTCAAGGTGAGAATTTATAAAATATATCTCAAACATTGAATTAGTTCGAGCCTAACATACAATTTATTTACAACAAATTCAATTTATATGTGTTCAAACTTTATTAAGATAAATCACTAAATTTGTGGGAAACAACATTCCATTCCTTGTTTTGGCTTTTGTTAACTTCTTCCTCTCTTATGTGCAACACAATAAATAATAACTAACACCTTCTATATTTCTAGCCTTTGCTATGGCTACAAAATCATCTTCTGAACAACAAATTTACATTTAAAAAAAATCAATTATTAAACAAATGATATCTAAACTTAAGTTATAAGCATGCACGAGATATATAAGTTTAAATACATGCACATACCTATTTTAATCAATCTTGAAATATGGTCATAATCACTAGAAATCAAATGAATGCCTTTGAAGCTTTCATCTTCATCTTCATTGTATGTGTTAGTAACAACTAGTGGCACCAATTTCCATTCATTGACATATCCAAGCTCTTGGCTGCTACATTTTTCATAGTTTTCCAAAATGCCTTCACAACAAAAACATGAGTAATCCCTAGTGTTCAATGTCCATGTGCAATTATTTGTACTCATGGTAGAATCCAAAGATCTTGTCTTCTCCACCCTCTTGCATCCATACATTGTTCTTCTATCCACGCCTTTAAAGCATATGTAAATGTTAGATATTTAATTTAATTTACTATGTTTAATATTTTTAAAAAATTGATAACCAAAATAAGTTAATGTAAAAGATGTATACATGTTTATGTACATACCTGATATCTCCCAAAACACTCTATAAGGAATGTATCAGTTCATTCCTAATTATGTACTAGCATCATTTGATGAAAAGTGTTTGTTACACCATTCAACAACATCATGTGCATTATCTATACATTCTCATGTATAATTCATTTGGTACTTTCTTAGAGCATGTTTGATGCAAGCTCATGCACCATCATGTTCACCCTTTCCATACCCACTTTCAAAGAAACTTGAAACATTTGGTATTTTGTCATATGCATGATATCTACATAGTGCATAAAATGACCTTTATGATTTGAATTTTGATGCACATACATCTAACCAAACATAATGTTTTTTAAAAAATTTTATGCCCTTGTTAGCCAAATATTCAAAAAACTTCTTAAAGCAATGTTCTACAAAATGTATGTCATGCTCTTTATCATCACTAATATAAAAGTGGTATTCATTCTTAATGAATTGTGCTTCAAATGTACCATCAACACCATCCAAATTTAGTTGTGCATGTCGATAGCACACATGGACCATAATAGTGATTTGCTTTGAAAATTAATAATTTGATTGAATCTTTTTTTAACGTACAAAAAAGTAATTTTATGCAAAATCCACTATTGATAAAATAGTTCCAAGTGGGAATGTGTCTCTTAATATTTGAAATTGTTATGCTTGTCACTTAGGAAAAAAACCATGATGTATGTATGGTTGTACCTATTTACAAAAAATTTCTATAAATGTTCCAATAGGTATCTCCTCTTCTACATAATCTAACCTTGTGGATTCTTTCCCAAAATTTGTTTCAAACTTTTTGTACTTATAACTCCTGCAATTTACCATCTTTGTCATGTCAGTATCTTCATTTCTCAAAGGTAGTTTAACCAAATCATCCCATGTTTCACAAACTCCTTTTATGCAATCTATTTGACCGGTTCCATTTTCATTTGATTTATCACATAAGATGGATGCTATGAACTAACTTGTTCGTTTAGGAGGAGCATTTTGAAAACCATCACTTTCTACTCCAATCTTTCAAAACACCTGATAGTAGAGATCAAATTCAATATGATAATGACAACAACAGGTTTCAATAACTTTGTTTATCTTCACATAATATGGCCTTAACCTTTCAAACATTGTTTATCCAATCTTTATATGAGGAATTGAATTACAAAACATCACATACAATTCATGTTGCGTTGTGTCTAACCAATGTTTTGTATGAAAATTATAACGATTGGGCCCAATCCTACGTCTGATTACATCTCTACTATTTGATGAAGGACATGTATTATCATTCCAAAAAGTTGAGATCCATTTCCTAACAACATCTTCAATCTTGTTAGAATGACGAGCTCTACACATAATTTCCCAATTTCCTTCCAAGGTACTATCATCCAAAATCTTTATCCTTTTCACATATTTTAATATTGTCCTTCTGCTAAACCAAAACTTAGTTGAAAGTAAAGAGATCTGTCTTCTTTGGGGCATTTTTTTCACTTAAAATATATGTCAATATCACTCTTCTTGACATGGTCTTATCTATTGATCGAGATTGTTTCCCAATGGAACCCAAATATTTCTTAACATTTTCAACAATATTTTTTTGTAGGTGAGAAATTTTCCTTTTTTTAAATGTTGTATATACACCCAAAAATTGTAATGACTCTTTTAGCTCATTATGAACAAGTGCAATTGATAATAGTTGGGTTTTATCAAGTGTATCAAGATTTTTGAAAGGAGATTATTTCTTTTACAATTTTATTCATTGACCTCTTTTTAGTATGTCTAGGTTGTTCACTATAAATTTATAATTTCTCCACATCCATTTCAAATAAATGATTTAAATTTCTATAATAAATATTTCTCTTCACCTGTTAAGCTAGATTCACAATATGCTCATCCATACCTTTAGAAGGAAGCGATCTTGATCCCTCTCCAACCTCCATTGTTTGGAATTGGGTCTCCTCTCTATCTTCAACCTCCATTGTTTGTTCTTCAGCCTCATTTGCTCTAATATTTAATTTTTTCTCAAGATCTGCTTGAGTTTTTGCTTGTTAATGCTAGTCTACACAATGCAAGAGAGGAATTTAGAAAATATTTGACTCAAGTCAACAAGTGTAGACCTAGAAAATAATGATAGAGAGAACAAGAGAGCTTTAACAAGACTTTAAGTTGAGAGAAAGAGTTTAAAAAAACTTCTTTAAAAAATACCTATCTGAGAGAGAGAGAGAGAGAGAGAGAGAGAGAGAGAGAGAGAGAGAGAGAGAGAGAGAGAGAGAGAGAGAGAGAGAGAGAGGACCTAAAGAAGGATAGATCTAGATCTAAAGAGATCTTTAAAAATACTTGGAGAGAGAGAGGTAGAGCTTTAAAAATACTTTAAGTCGAGAGAAAGAGTTTTAAAAAGACATCTTTAAAAAAAATCACTCTTAGAGAGAGGGATCTTATAGAGAGAGATCTAACTATAAACAAAAGAGAGAGGGAGAGAGATAGACTTAAACAAGAATGATAGAAAGAAAAGAAAGGAGAGAGAGAGAGAGAGAGAGAGAGAGAGAGAGAGAGAGAGAGAGAGAGAGAGAGAGAGAGAGAGAGAGAGAGAGAGAGAGAGAGAGAGAGAGAGACTACAAAATAAAGAGAGAATGGGAGAGCTTTAAAAATACTTAACGTTGAGAAAAAATAAATAAAAAGACCAATCTTAGAGAGAGAGAGAGCTTTAAAAAGACTTTAAATTGAGAGAAAGTTTTTAAAAGACTTATCTATAGAAGGATAGAGAGAGAGAGGGCCTATAGAAGGATCTAAAGAGAGATCTTTAAGAGATGACCTATCTTAGAGAGATGGATCTTATAGATCTAGAGAGAGTTTTAAAATGAAGTTTATGATCAAGAGAGAAATGATCTATCTAGAGAATTATAGAGAGAGAACCTATAGAGAGAGAGAGAGAGAGGGCCTAGAGAAGGAAAGAGAGAGAGAGGACCTAGAGAATGATAAAGATAAATGATACAAATTTAACATCCGAAGTCAAACGACACAATTTATTAAATAGAAAGGTAAAGATGCATGCCTGCTATTTATCTATAATATCTTTCCATTATTTCTTCACATAATCATTGTTCCTATTTAGGTGAATGCTTTCTTGCACTCTTATTTTGTCATTTCCTTTTATTTCTCATCTCCTTTCTTTGAAAATGCGCTCTTTAAAGATTTCACTCCAAAAAATTGCTCCTCAAATTGCCTTGTAGAAGAAAAATGTGAATTAATCTCGCAATTTTGTTTAGAAAATATGAAAAAATAAGATTCCTTTTATATGTGATTGTGAATTAAAAAATATATGTTTGGTTAGGCTAGGGGTTCAAATGAACCCCAACTGTTAAAATTAAGTGGGTTCAAACAACTATACCCTTTACAAAAATGTTTGTGCAATTTTAAAGGGTTTATTGGAAGTCCTTGTTAGAATGAACACCCTAGGGGTGTTCGTTCAAACCCCCCTTCATTCGAAGGGATGTTCTAATGAACCCCCTAATTTTCTATCTCCCCCCTCTTTTTCCAACTATTTGAAATAATTTGGCCTTCAAAGCTCATATTGAAGGTTCAAATGAAATCAACTTGAAAACCCAAATTGTAAGATGGCATTCAACGAAATAAGCTTTCCAACAACTATAATTTTAATATATTTTAATTTTATTATGAATTTTGTCTAGTTCCACTAAACCTGGGGTTTTTATTAAACATCAAATTCTATGTAACTTAAGTTTGATAAATGGTTGATTGAACTAGCTGAAAGATGATCGACAAAATTGTGCAACACAACGACATAAGTACATTGTTTAGATTTGTTTATGCTCAAGATGATGATAACCAGTTTTATGCTTGCTGTAGATTGTTTTTAGGCAAGTTTGACTCTTTTGGATTGACAAAATCATAGATTCGTAAGACAGGGTTTACAAGACCAGACAATAGTTTAATAGCTTCAGGACGATGAAAATAGTATTTCGTATGAGTTGTTGCCTAGGTTCATACGACAGGTGGGTATACCTCAGACGACAAACTGATGAATGTGATGTTTTATCGAACGACACAAGACCAAGGCTCAGATGATGCTTCCCTAAGCAGGATGATAGTTTATCAGATTTCATATGACATAGAATAGAGGCTTAGACAACAAATTGTAAGACTTGATGAAATTTT
Organism: Cryptomeria japonica; assembly: GCF_030272615.1. NCBI lineage: Eukaryota > Viridiplantae > Streptophyta > Pinopsida > Cupressales > Cupressaceae > Cryptomeria > Cryptomeria japonica. The sequence goes on from NC_081413.1 coordinate 85,593,513, forward strand.
GTATGAAAACAAGTATTTAGCAAGATGATAAATCAGAAGACCCGTACAACAATTTACTAGATAGAGACAAAATTTTGACAGACAAAGTTTTCAATGATTAACAACGACTAGTTTTGAGATGGACTGAGTTTTTTGATAGATGATGTAGATTAGTTTGTGACACAGACAGAGTTTTAATGACTAAGGTAGACTAGTTTTTTATACAGACAGAGTTTTGACCACTAAGATAGACTAATTTTTTATATGGACAAAGTTTTGACCACTGAGTTGTTTATTGTTTTCTCCAGTTTTGGTATTCCAGTTTCAGTTTTAGGGATGAAAACACATTAAACATGCAATATGATAATGACTTCAATAACAACATGCTAACCCTATGGAAATTGGTGAGAGAAGAAAACCTCTGCTTGTAGACTTAGGTACACACCCAATAGCTAATCAGAATACAACCATTGAGTCTCACGCAATAGATTCTCAACATCGTATTAGCAAACTCCAAATGCTAATGGGGGCACGAAATGGCAAGTATCTTGGGAGAGTTACTATCTCTCTTGCACAAATATTATCCCCCCTTTTGGAGGTGAACCGAGTAGCCTCTATCTTATAGTTCTTATTCAGGAATTCCATTCAAAATTACCCCTTGAAGTCACGCAAGCATGATTGAGGCCTATAGCCCGACAAGGTACCGAAACAAGTTGTAGTCATGTAAACGTGATTGAGACCGCGAGGCCCTACAAAATGCTCGATATGAGAGATCTCAAAGAGAAAACTCAAATAATCTCATCCTCTGAGACTTTAATCAACTAGAGGCCTATTTATTATAGTGAGTTAGAATGCCTAGGTTTGGATGTACTCACTTAGGTCGTTCTCACAAGGTGATTACTTTTTCCCACCGTGACAAGCTCGCTAAAGGTAAACAAATCTCAAACTTAGAAAAAGCCTCAAGGGTCTGGATTTATGATTGTCTGTGCAGACAAGAGCATACTCTCCTACCTCTCAGAATTTTCTTAAAACACAAAAGATAGATTTATTCATTAACCAGATAGAAATTTAGGTGCCTAAAAATGAATTTAAAGAATACACGATGTTTACTTGAATCTCCTCAGGCAACCTGCAAAGACAATGAATCAATAGGCATATTGTATTTGTTGGACAAGCATATTCTTCGACAAGTGTTCTGCAAAAACTGATTAGGCTGTGTAAATTCCTCAGACAAACAGACAACAAGATAGGGTCAACGTTAGTATAATAAAAATTGAATAAAGAACATGAAGAATAAAGTCTGCTTTTAGCCCAAAAATATGGAATACCGCATGATAATTCGTACAAGATTGTACGATATATGCAGTTTGTCTTTCAGGCATGTGGGAACTCTCGTACGATATTTCACAGTAACTGTACGCACCAAAATCCAAAAAAATAAAAACCTGAGAATAAGAAAAAGTCTTAGAGGTCGAAAGATGTCATCTTCTGCCCCATGGTGGGTGCAAAAAATGTGTGTGTGAAAAGTGGAATAAGTATCTGCAAGATGTAAGACACAACACTTGAATTAAGTCATTACATGTATGGTTAGACAAATATAAGAATGAATAAAAAAACCATCACAAATCAACCAATTGTCTTCTAAAAGATGCGAGTATAAACTTGCTCTCAAATTTGTATAAGCAATACCAGTGATTAGACTACACCAAGACAAATGATTTAATCTATATGAGCATGATATTAAGCTAAATGAATGCAAGATTATGCTAGATGGATGAATAGTAAGCTATATGAATTCAAGCAATCATAATTGAACTAAATATGTAAAAAGTTAAACTAAGATGCAATAATCTCAAAAAAGAAAGCACAATATCTTCAATGACTCCAGAGCAAAAACTTTATAATAACAATAAATCTCCAAGGTGTTTTGAATGAGAGATGAAGGCTGAATTTATAGAGAATCACAAGAGAGACCAACAGTCAAGATCAATTAGCAACGAGCAGTTGAGATTATTCATGAAAAAGCACAATTTAGGATAATTGAAATAATTGAGAGATCAAATTAAGTTAACCTTGAGATAGATTCCAATTATAGTTTGATTGAAATGCATTTAGATTATAAGTTCGAGTTTGCATTGGAGATAAAATTCAATTAATTCCATGCACTTGAGATTAAAATAGGTGATTCCATGCGATTTTTTTTATTTATTCAAGAAAAAAGTCTTTTCAATGCAACTGAACTTCTTTTCTCAAAAGCTTTGAGTTCCAATTTTAGAGAATGATTAATAATTCATTTAAATTATTTTTCTAATTTCAAGTTATCTAAATTAAGAAGAAGAAATAATATCTCAAGTTTGATTTCTCTCTCAATTCAATTCTTTATTCTATTTTCAATTTAACTCTTGCTTTGCATATTGATTCCTCTTTTGTAATAAATTAATTCCATTTTTATGATTAAATGACAAATTTATTAATTAATTAAATATGCTAGGATATTTAATAAATTAAACAGGATAATTGATCAAAATAATTTTCTTGGAATGATTTAATTAATTAAATAAATATTTAATTAATATAGAATAATTCACTTGCCATGCGATATTTAATTATTGAATAATTATTAATTGTGTGCTCAAAGTTAATTTAATTGTCTTTGGTTAGGACCTTGGTGATGTTGTCGAGATTAGGGGCTCATGGTTTAGGTGACCATTTTTACGGTATTACAATTACAACTTGTTCCAACACAAAGATTGAAAGCAACTTGTCTCTTATATTGATTGCAAATTGATTTACATCTAAAAACAAAGTTTTAAAGTGCTTCCCAAATCGGCAGAGTTTTGTTGTATTGCCCAAGAGATTAATAATTAGCTCTCCAAAAGATGGAAAAAATCCCCCATCCCCCAAAGAAGATCCTTATTACAATAAAAACCCTCCTATATATAGAGGAGAGGTGCATCATGAAACTATGAAAGTTACAACTAATTTGTGACCAAGTCAAAGGTAGAGTCTTATTTGACTTAGGACACGTGCAATCCTACATGTGTACTGGTGCATACATAGAATGACATCTGCGGTGTCGAAAGCTTATTACAAAATGACACTTGAAGTGTCGATGGAAATTACAAAATTCCACTGCACTAGAGATGCATAAAAATAACTAAGTGTCTAGAGACAGGTCTTTATTATGATCATCCTTCTTCAAAAAATCTTAATATCATTGCTAGGTAGCCAATATTTCACAACCATTTGGTGTTCACAATGTTTGATACCACTAAGGATGATAGGAAGAGCGGATAGGACTCTTGCTTCTTGAACTTCATTGTCTTTTCCTTGGAGATGATTCTATCATCTGTACAAGAATGATATTGTAGCATAGTGGAAACATTAAAAATTTTAAGGAACAATTTGTCGACCATCTTGATCATTTGTACTAAGTTGGATCATGTATTACATATGCCAAATTTGGTATCATTAAGGTTTCCAAAACCCCCATTGTATCATGGTAGAATAAATGTAAATTGGGTCTGTGAGCCCGATTTATGTGTGTGCAATTAGTGTAATTCGGGCTTGTAGGCCCAATTTACACTCAAGGCTAAGTGTAGCTAAAAGGTGCAGTTCGAGTTCATACAGCTGAACTACACTTGGAATGAAGGCTAGGTGTAGTTCAAACCTATGGACCCGAACTGCACCTTGGGGAAAAACAAGTGATTGAAGATCGGACCTATAGGTCTGAACTATAACTAGAAAGTGCATATCAAAACCAAGTGTAAGTCAGACCTACAGATCCAATCTACACCTAAGTGGAAGAATCAAAGTGTACGTCGGGATTATAAACCCAACATGGACTTGAAAAGGGAACTCAAAATAAGGTGTAAGGCGGGTTTGTAAACCCGCCATACACTTTGGCAATAATAGATGGTGTAAGGTGGGTTTGTAAACCCGCCATACACTTAGAACATGACACGTAAGTTTGGTGAGGTGTGGGGCGGGGTTACAGACCTGCCATGCACCAAGTAAGGTTTTTGGTGTATGGCAAGCTTATGACCCCACAAAGAGAGGGCAAGGGAGATACGATATTGTTCGTGTTCGTAGGCCTGGACAATACCAATAACATGGTGTAGTTCGGGTTTACCAACCCGGACAATGCCTTTAGGTGTTATGAAAATGCAAGGAAGTGCGATTCGGGTTTGCAAACCCGATTCGCACCAAGAAGACTAAATGGTGTAATTCGGGTTTGTAAACCTGAATTGCACCTGGACACTTAGAATTACAAGATGTACAAAAGACCAAGAAATTTCAAATGAAGGTTCTGAGGCCAAAAATCACACATGGGAAGTAACACAAATTACCTCGGAAAGCATGCATAGAGCATATAAGCTACAAATGGGTTAAAAACTTGTAGGGCTACCCCAATTTTCCAAATCGAGGATAACATTGGCTCTGACTAGGGAACTTCCTTTGATCATCGAAAAGAGCGAAGGGGGTAGAATCCATAACTCTAAGTGCCTTTATCATCCATTGGACTACAAATTCAAGCAACAAAAGATATTGAAAGGGAAAAGGATGACACAACTAACTAAATTAAAACACAACTCAACTTTGTGCAACCGCACTTATTGGAAAGGGAAACTAACCTAACCTAGACTTACTAACAATAAGAACTTCTTCAAATGAAACCGCTAATCCAAAGTAATTGCCTTTTTTCAACAAGGTGTCATGCCTGACATGATCACAGACTACCAGGTGTAGATGAACTATGATCAGTAGTACCATGAGATCATGCAATGCTTCTTGGAAGAAATGAACAAATACACTTGCCACCTCTAATGAGCCATATGTATTGCTGCTCGAAAGTGAATCAATGAACCAAGACTACTCTTGATCAATTGGAAATGCATCTTTGACCTCACTATCAACTGTATCTTCATATTTAGGAACAAGTGCAACTTTTGATGTTTTGTTAGCTTCCAACCAAGTTAGATGTCTTATAAGGCATCCCCTTGATATGACAAACTCTGAATTTGGCCTGCTAGTTCCACTTCTATGAATTTATTTCTCATCCATATCCTCATGTGAGTCGGGTGAAAACATGGCTGCACTACGTACTTCATCATGTTGTTCACAAACTTTAGATTTGGGAGAATTGCCATCAAGACTTAAGCAAAACTCCTCTATTATGCTTGTGAATAGGTCTTCGTAAAGTTCTCTGGTAGTTTTCTCATGCATAATATGTTCAAGTTCATGACCTTGAAATATATATGCATTCTTCTCATTTTGTTCACTTTGAATGGTACCTTCATGCATGTCCATCTTTTCACATCTCATGACATGATTGTCCTCCTTTACTGATACTTTGGAAAAGCGGTTTTCAACATCTTGTTTATTTCCCATGATATCTTGCTCAACAACTCCTTGATAACACATTGACCAAATATGGGAGTCGCTAGCTATGTCTACTTCCTCCTCTTGGAAGAGATTAGCAAGATCACTTTATTTGGATTCAAAGTTCCCCACTACTACATTTGTTGGTAGTGCCTCAAGTACAAGATTTTATGGTGGTTAAGGAAGCTTGTTTTGATTCCTTGCATCATAATTAGAAGCAATATCTCAATAAGTTCTTGGGATATCTCTGTAAGAGATAAAAGAAGAACCTTGTAATAATTATTTCTTAAGAGGTAACACTTCATTAGCCAACCTTTGCACCATGGGATTTGTTCTCTTGGTAGAAAATAATTTCATAGAAGAGTTTTCTTTCGACCCATTTGGCTCTATCTTTATCTTACCCGCAAGGATAAGATCATCTTCAATGTCAATTGCTAAGGCTTTTGCAGTTGCAAGGTCTCTTGGAACTGCCCTTCTCAACAAGAAATTCACCTCAGGCAACTAAGCGTTGATGAAGAAGCACTTAAAAATTTTCAGCAGTGGGTTGGGCCACCATTGGAATTCTATTAGACAACTTGTTAAATTTAGCCACAAACTTCCACATGGGTTCATGTGGTTCTTTTTTCATTTGAGTCAACTATGCTAGCAATCCATGAGCATATTCTATAGGCTTGAACTTCTCTTCAAACTTTGTCCTGAGAATTTGCCAATTGGTGATGGTTTGTGGTGCAAGATGGTAGAACCAGTCAGTAGCAACACCTTGGAATGTCTCAACAAACAATCTCACTGAAACATCTTCATGTTCAACCCTAAGAACACCACAATCAATGTAAAAAGTAGCAAGATTTTCATCTGGATGTTGTGTGCCATCCCTATAGAACTTGGGAATATTCTTCCACAAACCATCAGGAAGAGCATGTAAAGGTGGAGTCAAATTCAATGGACCAAAAGCGTTCCCCCAGGGACCTTGGGAAACCATTCCACATGTCCTTGTGAAAATCTTGAGAAATTACAAGAATAGAAATTACAATAAATAGGATACTAGTATACTTCAACCAAAAGCATGAGGCCTTTGGATGCATATCGTATCCCGAACTGAGTCGCCAAAAAATTGTTGGGTGAAAATTTTGTAAACTGGTGGAGGCTTACAAAATGTGGGTTTCACCACAGTACATGAGGCAATATCTCTCAGAAGGCAAGATATGGTCCCTCCTACTTATAAGGGAAGGCTCCCCCTTTCTACTACAAACTAAGTGTAATATTATTCTCACTAATCCAAGATGATACAATTAATTTACTCTCTTTTTTCAGAGTAAGTGTCTACCCAATTCTCTATTTAGAACATAGCAACAACATACTTTTAACTTGCAGTAATCTTAAGAATCTATACTAATTGGGAGCAAAGTGTCCATAAGAGTACAAAGCCTCCCATTGCTCCTTGTTTTTAAAAATAACTTTGGGATGGGAAAGCAATAATAAAGCTCAAGGTCTTCTTTTTATCACTATCATATCAACCTTTACAAATACATGACTGTCTTACAATAAAATTTCAAGTACAACCAAGTGGAATTAACCAAGAAGCCCATGTAAGATCCAAGACTTTCCATGACTTCTTACAAATCTTCAAGAAGAAAGATGAAATAAATGTAGCTCAAAGACTCAAATGTACACTTCACCTTAAATGCACAACCGTAGAAGGTAAAAACAATGCAAAGACTGCAAGTTATCTCTTTGCTTGAGCATGAAACATTAGCTTTAAACATGACAAGTATCTCAAAGGTTACAAGATCAAGTTTGACAATACAACATTAATTATAAACATAATAAGCATCTCAAAGACTAAAAGATTGGGTTTAAATCTATTTCAAATAACACCACAATACTCACAATCAACTCCGAATAATGTTGTCACATTACAACTTGTTCCAACACAAATATTGGAAGCAACTTGTCTCTTTTATTGATTGCAATTTGATTTACATCTAAAAACAAAGTTTTAGAGTGCTTCCCAAATTGGCAGAGTTTTGTTGCATTGCCCAAAAGATTAATAATCAGCTCTCCAAAAGATGGAAAAAACCCCCATTCCCCAAAGAAGATCCTTATTACAATAAAAACCTCCTATATAGAGAGGAGAGGTGCAACATGAAACTAGGAAAGTTACAACTAATTTTTTACCAAGTCAAAGGTGGAGTCATATTTGACTTAGGACATGTGAAATCCTACATGTGTACTAGATCATACATAGAATGACACATGCGGTGTCGAAAGCTTATTACAAAATGACACTTGAAGTGTCGATTAAAATTATAAAATGCCATTGCACTAGAGATGTATAAAAATGACTAAGTGCCTAGACACACGTCTTTATTATGATCATCCTTCTTCAGAAAATCTTCATATCATTGCCAGGTAGCCTTATTTCACAATCATCTGGTGTTCGCATTGTTTGATGCCACCGAGGATGATAGGAAGAGTGGATAGGAGCCTTGCTTCTTGAACTTCATTGTCTTTTCCCTGGAGATAATTCTATCATCTATACAAGAACGATACTGTAGCATAGGGAAAACATCAACAATTTTAAGGAACAATTTGTCAACAATATCGATCATTAGTACTGAGTTGGATCATGTATTACATATGTCAATTTTGGTATCATTAGGGTTTCCAAAACCCCCATTGTATCATGGTAGAACAAATGTAAATCAGGTCTATGACCTCGATTTTCGTGTGTGCAATTGGTGTAATTCAGGCTCGTAGGCCCAAGTTACACTTAAGGCTAAGTGTGGCTAAAAGATACAGTTCAAGTTTGTAGACCCGAACTACACTTAGAATGAAGGCTAGGTGTAGTTCGGACCTATAGACCTGAATTGCACCTTGGGGAAAAACAATTTATTGGTGTAGATCGGACCTATAGGTCTGAACTACACCTAGAAAGTGCATATAAAAACTAGATGTAAGTCAATCCTATAGATCTCATCTACACCTAAGTGGAAGAATCAAAATGTATGGTGGGTTTATAAACCCACCATGCACTTAAAAAGGGAACTCAAAATAAGGTGTAAGGTGAGTTTGCAAATTTTCCTTACACTTTGGCAAAAATATTTCGTGTAAGGTGGGTTTGCAAACCCACCATACACTTAGAACATGGTACCTAAGTTTGGTGAGGTGCAGGGCGGGGTTGCAGACCCACCATGCACCAAGTAAGGTTTTTGGTGTATGGTGGGCCTATGGCCTCACCATGTACCATCCACACAAAGGGAGGGCAAGGGAGATATGGTGTTGTTCAGGTTCGTAGGCCTGAACTACACCAATAACATGGTGTAGTTCGCCTCTACCAAACTGAACAACACCTTTAATTGTTAGGAAAATTTAAGAAAGGGCAATTCGGGTTTGCAAACTCGATTTGCACCAAGAAGACTAAATGGTGTAATTCAGGTTTGTAAACCTAAACTACACTTGGACACTTAGAATTTACAAGACGTACAAAAGACTGAGAAATTTCAAATGAAGGTTTTGAGGCCAAAAATTACACATGGGAAGTAACACAAGTTACCTTAAAAAACATGCATACAACATATAAGCTACAAATGGGTTAAAAACTTGTAGGGTTACCCCAATTTTCCAAAACGAGGATAACACAATATAAGACTAAGCTCTAATAGATTATTTCCTACTTTCCTAGTGATGTTATGAAATTAGTAGGTTGATCAAACCATTTCAAACATAATCCCATGAGATAAAATCATGCACAAAAGCTTATAGAATAGCCATAATCAAAAGATCAAAGACATACCACAAGATTACACAAGATGTACCCTAGGCAAACCCTCAAGAGGAAAAGTCTAGCCTCCAAGAGCATGCAAAATCAATGTATTATTCAAAAATTCAAAATTACAATACACTTATAGAATTTTCATGAATACATCTAAAACATCAAGGTCATCCATCGTATCCTCCATGTGTTAAAGTGAAATGGGTAACCATGCAACCACACATCCCAAGTCATGATTCACATTGTAGTGATAAATTTTAACCCCTTACAGTTTCACATTCTTTTTTGGGCCTTTCTTTAGTGTGCATAATTCTCTTGTCTTTTTAGCCTATTTTGGCCTTATCTCATCCAATATATCATTGTATGCTCATGCAGTGACCTGAGCCAATATCTCGAACCTGTTCACTCTGTAACCACCTTGCTTTGGTACCTTTATGACTAGACTATGGTTCCTATTGCCCAATTCCTAGTGGCTATGGTTCATAGTGCCCTAGTTCTAGTGGACTATTGTGCCTAATGCCTTACTCCCTCCAAACAGAGGCCCAAATTTGAACATGGCAAAGTGTTGGTGCCCGCCATTTGTGATCTAATCCCAATATTTTGATATGATCGTTGGAAGTCGAACTAAAAGTGAAAATACCTTGAGAACCCTATATAAAGGCATCATCTCCAATTAATTTGATTATCTTTTCAACATCTAGGAATTTCATTTCAAGATCAAGTATTCCTTCATCAAGAGCAAATTTGAGTACAAGGAGCATCAAGCTGCAACAATCTATCTTCAAGTATATTTTCATGATGGATTTTGTGATGATTTATTATTTTATTGCATCAGCGTTTGGGAGACTTATCTAAAGAGCATTGCATCATCACCATTATCAATCTTGAGGTATAATCTTGTCAATTCAACATTTCACTTTAGATTTAGCCTCTACCTTACTAGGGGTAAGCTCTCTTTTCTAACCAATCATAGTTGTGTAGAGGTTAATACCTACTTGGGGTTTGAGGTGAGCCCTTATACAACAAAACCATTTTTCTCTCTTTTCTATGTGTAGGTTACAAATTCGATTGTTGAAAGTTGTAGAGTTGCAGAGAGTAGACTGAGACACAAAAAATCCTAGACTATACCAATTTGCATGTGACTACACTTTTTGGCAAAATTAGGAGGGAGTGATTTGTAAGGTATCCTCAATAGAATTTGAAGTTTTCGTTGATAGAAGCCCTCTAGGACTATGGCCTCTAACACAATTCATCGACACTTTCAACTCCATATTTCAGTGATAGGTTCCTCTCTGTATCTCATTTCTAGATTTGTGATTTTTAGTTGACTTTATTTACTAGTATCTTTTTGTTTATGTTGAATATGGTCAATTTTGCATCATTTAACCTAGCTCTTGCATCTTCAATTTAATCATATCCAATCACAATAAAAAGTGAACAATCAGTTACAATGCTTAGTTCTTATGTAGGATTGAAGTTGAGCCTAATTGGTTGTACCCCAATGAAAGAGTTTTGAAATGGTGCCTAATTTACATTCTTAGACTAGACTCCATTTCCAACACTTCATTTTGGTGAACTCAATAGTGTGCTCCACTTGCATATTTTTTTGATTTTCAATTCCAAATTTGATTTTTGGCATGAAATTTTTAGATTTAGGTGCATTCATTTCTCAAATATATTACTTGTGTGTGCTATGGTGATCCCACAATAGAGGGTTACACTTTTTGGCCAAGCTTGACATTGAAATGAACATTTTGAACTAAAACTTCACTTTCTGACACCTATAGCTACTAAACCATGAGGAATTTTAAGATGATGAAAACTAGTGATTTGTAACATTTTGAATGTGGATTATATATATATATATATATATATATATATATATAAATTTGGAATCAAATTGCATTTATTTTTTATCTCCTTCAAAAACTAGTTTTTGACATAAACCACCATTTTCTAAGAATGAGTTGCATGTCATCTCATATAACTTTGGTTTCATAATGTTTTATTGCATATATATATTTTAAGAGTTTTGAAGTCGAAGTAATTATTATTTAGACATAGCTATATGATTTCACACATAACTTGCTCTATATGTATCAAAATTCAATTATTATTTTTTTGTTGGAACAAGGACATCAGTACCTAGTATTTACATATTTTTCATTAAAAAATTAAATCAATTTACTATTTTTCCTCTTGTGCAAATAACGTCTTACACAAGATAGATCATTCCTGAAACTTGACTGAGTCTTAGTCACTTCTCTCAAATAAAACTAGGTAACTTAGATCATGTCTTACACAGGATAGATCTTTCTTGAAACTAGACTAAATCTTAGTTGCTTCTCTCAATCAATACGTTAAATGAACAACTAGCTCCAAATTTGATCCTGACTTTTGCATCACAAATAGCTCTAGGTCACATTAGTTAATAAAAATGCCTATTCAAACCAGAAACTCTTCTAAAAATTCATGACAAAAGTAAGAAGCCCATGACTACCTTGGCTCAACAAATTCAAGATCTCAAGAAAGAAATATATGACATTCAAGCCCAACAAAAAGATTCAATGACTCCTCTTGAGATGAAAATTCATGATATTAAGAACATTAGACTTCAAGAAATGCTAAAACAATTACATAAGATGGAACAAAAAGTAATTGAAAATCAAAAGCCAAATCTCATATAAGATCACAAGACATTTTCACCAAGACAAAAAGACATATATCCCCTAGATAGACAGTTTACACCTTTGGGGCAATCTATTGAGTTGACTTTGAAAGAGCTTCTTGAGCATAATCTTATCATATTGCCTAAAAAGACCACATGGGATGTGAATTTTTGAGTAAGTATTGTGCATATCATAGACAAATGAACATAAGACTTCGCATTGCCTAGAATTAAAACATAAGATTCAAGATCTCATTGAAATTGAAGATCCTAATGACTCACCTAAAGAAAAAGAAGGAACTATTTCCAAGCATGGTCAAAATTGTGAACCTATGTCTAGCAATGGCTTACATGTAGCCTCTATCTCTTTCATTATGCCTCCATCTCCTAAGGCTTCTCAACAACAATCCATACTGATGTCATGGAAATGGGGACAAGGCAACAACAAAGTTCAATGTTAATAAGTTAGTTTCAACCATAAAACCAAAACAGATAACTAAAAACCATTCCAAACATATCAAAAGAGATTTCAAAAAGTGTGAAAGAAGTTTAACAAAACAAAAGAAAGGAGAAGAGCCTCCCTAAGATGCTTCCATGATGCCTTTTGATGCTTCTCGCTTGTTTCTCCCCTCTCCAAGTCCCAAATGAGTGTAGCTCTCAACTTTTAGCACTAGCCATGGATGCCATATGGAGATTCAAGATGGTTGGATGTGATAAACAAATGCTATGCAAGTGTAGATAGTGATTCTATGAAAAAACTCTATGCTAATACCAATATAGCAACAATACTCTAGTGTTTCCTTCTTTTCTTGAGGATTAGTGTTTTATTTATAGAAGAAATGGGGAAATGAAGGGTTAAGATTGAGTAATCTTAACAAGGGTTAGGATTGAAAGATATTCAATCCATGTGAGACTTTAAACCCAATCCCATGTTGACAAGTGTCACCATGAGGAGGCTTGAGAGGAGAGATAAGGAGCATTAAATGCTTGAGGAGACATGATGGTTACCCTAGGGGGTTGGGTTAGGGTTAGGTTAATGGATTTTTTTTATCCAAGGGATAAATGAATGTGCAAGGGTTAAATGGTTACCTTAGTCAAAAAAATAAATGTTTTGAAGAGACCCATGAGTCAAAAGGATGGTTAAGTTAGAGGAAAGTCTCTAACCAAAGGTAAAAGGTGAGTTAACCATAAATGGTTACGTAAGATCCTTTAATGGTTTGGAAGACTTTAGAGGTTAACCATTTGAAGACATAAAGCCTTTAATGGTTATTGAAGACTTTGGAGGTTTTTGACAAGCGACTTCCTTTTATTTAGGAATGTGACAATGATTAGGATGGGATTAGGCTAATTAGAAGAGTTAGAAGAATGTAGAATGGATTTAGGCATGCAAGTGGATTTTGTAGGAGAATGCAAGTGGGAGGAATTTTGGGATTTTCAATTGAAGTAAAATCACTTATTTCAATTAAATTGTGTAATTTGCATTTGGATAGATATTTAAATAAATATTAATTTATTTAAATGTAAATATGAATTTTGGATTTTATTTAAATAAATATTAATTTATTTACATGAGAAAAAGGAAGACAAAGCATTAAATGCTTGAAGACTTTAAGGGAAACCATTAAAGGCTTAAGAAGACTCTAGAAGGAAGCCATTTAGTTTGGAGACTTTAAGGGAAATCATTAAAGGCTTGAGAAGACTCTAGAAAGAAGCCATTAAGTTTGAAGACTTTAAGAGAAACCATTAAAGGTTTCAAGTGGGTGAGGATAAATAAGATTTTAAATAAATAACTTATTTATTTAAAATAGTTGTGCAACTTTCATTTGTAGGAAAATGCAAGTGGGTGGAGGATAAAGGTGATTTAAATAAATGTTAATTTATTTAAATGTGAGAGATGGTATTTTGGGGGATTTAAATAAATATTTATTTAAATGTGAGAGAAGATTTAATTAAATAAATATGATTTATTTATTTAATTAATCGTCTGAATTTGGTTAAATGAATTAAATCAAATAAATTGAATAATTTATTTAATTAATAGGAGAAGAGGGTTAAGGTAAATTAATTAAATATTAATTATTGATCGATGGTTAAATAATCAGATAAATACTAAATATTCATTTAATTAAGTGGACAGATTTACATGTCTACACATACCATATCCCTTAAAGGATGAAACTAACGATGAAACTTCTCATGTTGAACCTCCAGGGCTATCTCAAGGGCCATCCCATCCAATGGTTGAAAAAGATCTTAGCTCCCTATAATCCCATGAGGATCCCATTATACCTTTCCATTTCTTCCAAGATGACCCCCTTCCATCTCAAGAGAAAAGGATACTTCCTAAGAAAGATCATGATGCCTCTTCTACCTTTTCAAATGATCCTATTCAAAATGAAGAGTCAAATACTCTACCCTATATTCCTCCATCCCTTGTGCAAGATCAACAAAGGCGTACATCTTCGCGTACCTTCCATCCATCTAGAAAGACACAAAGGCTCACTGAGCAAAAGAAATTAAAATCAAAAGCTATATGGGTTCCTAAGGCACTTGTAGAAGCAATGTGTTCCAAGAAACTGCAAAAGAATTAAAATTCAAAAACCATGTGGATCCCTAAGTGTCTCCTTGAAGCACAACTGTCTAAAGAAAAATCCAAATTAACAACCAAGATTGTTGTTCCTCCATCCAAACCTTCCAAATCTATTCTTCCATCACCTCCTTCATCTATTATGGATCCTCATGTCCCAAAATCCTTGGTTGTTCCTCCATCCAAATCTCAAAATATGAGATCCACTTTTCCTCCATCAATCCACCATCCCTCAAGATGTGTGCCAATGGGGATCCCGCAAACGTTTCCATTCGCTCATGCACCAAACTTTCAACATCTGGTCCACTATCCAATACCTCCTTTTCATCCTTCCATACCCCTTATCCAATCCCTTGTGTAAGAATTTACCCTAGTTTCATCCCAAAATCCAAAAAAATAAAATAAGGAAATCAACATTGGAGATGTTGGACATGTACACTTAGCCGAGTCCTTCTTAAAAAGACATCTTTATGTTGGACCAATGAAACACCTACACAAAACTCCCTGACCCTATGAGCAACACGCACCTTCAATGATATCATATCTAAGGGTTGGGTTAGTTTAGCATTTTCTTTCTGCACTGCATATCATTTTCTTAAAAGCAATGCGTCACATATAGTTTCTTTTTCAAATGCATCTCATTTATACAATTTCTGCATTTGCATATAGAAACATCAATAAAACAAGGTAACTATCCACGTTTATCATTTGTTTGCATTCAAGACAAACAAGGGTTGTCTCCTTTCTTAGATATTCAGACATGAAGTCCTTGAGGTCATAAGGTCATTTATTTTTAACAGTACCCTGTGACAACGCTTTACTTATGGTTCGGTAGTGATTTCACTATTTGAGACTTGTTAACCCAAAATCTATCAATTTCTATATCTCAAACACATAAAAAAATCTCTAATTCATTCTAGACACCTAGTTGATCATATGACTAGTGAAAAATCTAAAATTCTACTTCAGCGCTGCTGTAATTATCACACCCAAGTAGGTTTCATTACTCACAAGTCAAGGCAAGAAAAAAAAGAAGAAAAACTGCTTGCCAAATATTCATCTCAAGGCAAAAGATAAATGATATATAACAGAAATATCACGCGTACAAAGTGCGACCAAAAAAAAATTGACTATGGGAACATGCGAGTAACTCCATCAGGGCTATGAACGCCTACTGACAATGGAACAATATTCAAGAAATTACAGTCTATAACCTCGTTGGAGCTCTAAAAGCTTGCTAGTAGTGAGGCTCTATTTGAGATGCTTTTGAAGTTAGAATAATCCACGTAGCTAGTCATATAGGATGCTAAGGATCTTTAGTCAATACAAGAGCGGGAATTAACTCATTTGCTCTCACATGGGAAAAGAAGATCAAAGTTTCAAGAATCTATGGGGAAGTTTTATGCATCTCCATTTGTAAATCCTAGTCACTAAGTGTGTTAATTTGGACGTTCCAAGGGATCTTAAGGATCGATTGAACGCTTATCTATGAAATATTTGGTACCTCCAATTCAATTGGTGTATTACAAAATGCTAAACAAACATGATCATCCTTGTTCAAATAGGAAACGCATCTTCATCATGCATATTGCATTAACATAGGTCATATCAAAAATTCACTGTCTCCACATGCATTTTTCATATCATCATGTCATATAGGTCTGCATACTGGGGGTATAGCTGCAAAAATCCTAAAAATCAACAATTTTGAGACAACAAAGAGAAGTTTGAACCCAACTGGTTGGGTCCCTACATTGTTACTGCAGTCTTTGGCTTTGGTTCCTATCAACTCTCAACATCAGAAGGAGTTTAGCTCCGTAAACCGATCAACACCATCCCCTTGAAAAAAATCTTCACTTGGCATTCTTTGCTCCAGCAACCTGTACAGCTGAAAAAGTCCTGAAAAAAATCATAAAAATCATAAAAAGTCCTGAAAAAAAAAAGAAAAAAGAAAAAAAAAGAGAAAAAGAATTTTTGCCAAGTAGGTGAAAACCTGGCAAATAGGTGCCTCTTGTACTCAAACGCTCCATCTATCAACACAACGTTGGTATTTCCCACTTTCCCGCATCTTTGATTTTGCTTGTACATATCTTTTAGTCACTTTTTGTGACATCCCAGTTCTTTTAGAACCGTCATGGTTTGAAACTGATCAATGTCCTAGTCTTAGGGTAATCGACTAAGCATTTTACATGTCCTAAGAAGTATCAACCAAGTCATCTTTATGTCAATGATATTTGGTCATCCAATTTGAGTTAGTCACTCGTCTCCTAACTACTGAAGAGTTTTATCACTAAGTACACAAGCAAAATAACATTACTGAAAATAATCACTAAATGGTTTGAGATATGCATGGGATTTTCTTTGTGTGATGTCTTTTATATTAGTTTTTGATTATTATTCCCTCTGAGTAACTCGAGGAATTCTATCTTGACTAAGAGGAGCAAGGATTGGGGGCATAATATTTTCTTTGTTTTCTTCTTGTAGGAATGATTCTGATGATCTGTAAACATCTAATCAGCTAGGTGTTTGTGATAAGTGCCTTCACATTAAGGTGAAAACACCACACATACCTCAACTCCACTTATTTGTATGCTATAGGGAGGTTGGCATCATTTCTTTGTCTATTTTCAGGGAATTTCTTTAAATGTGCAATCTGGATGCATGCGTACTCTATCCAAGGATATGAATGAAAAAGGGTCATTGCGGACAAGATAATTAATATTGCACAATGAAAAGGAAGGAACTCTATTTTGCCTGTTATGTTTGTAAACACTCGGTGATGAAAATTAAGCATTTCAAATCCATTGACTAGGTTTAGGTTGCATTCATTATGCATTTCACATGATTTATGTATGATAACAATGATCTCTTTATCTTTTGAATGAGATTATGAAGTATAATCATTTCTCGGCTAGGTGGTCTCTTTTTCATCATTTCTCCAATCGAGTACTTGTGTATTGAGATGTTAGCTACATACATAAGCATCTTATATAGATCCATACATTTCATTATATACTTGTTTGCATTCATATTATTGCATAAGAATTTTTATTTTTTTTGCATTACTAGTTACTCATTTTCATCATTTATTTTCATATGAAAAGAAACAAAAATAAACATACATTCATATTCATCTGCATTACATACATCCATACTGAGTAGAAATATGCATACACATAGAGTAATGCATATAAAAAAAATCTCAAAATCAATCAACACAAGTACGATGACATCAAACTAAGATCTCGTATATATCATCATAAATATCTCGGAGTACAAATAAAAGTATTAGGGTACAAATGATATCAACTGTCATCTACAATCTCTCATCGGAGTAAGAATTGTATGGGCTACAAAAAAATGGGGTATATAAAAAAAATAAGAACTATTAAAATCTACCTCTCTGCCTCTCCCTCATTACCAGGTGGTGAAGGAGGTGGAGTTTGCTGACCAGTGTCCTGCCTAGGTGCTCGAGCTCCCTCAGATCGCGCAATATACTGAGAATATGGGACAACCTGCTGCGCTACAGGAACTACTACACTATAAGATGCAATGTAATATGTTGCTCGACTCATCTGATGCAACACCTCCCACTGAAGAGCATCTCGCTCTACCTTGACCTCAACCAGTTGTCGATCTCTCTCTATCCTCATCTCAACGAGCTGACAATCGCGCTTAGCTCTGACCTCCGTCAGCTGTCGGTCTCACTCTGCAAGCTGTGTCTGAGCCACTGTCAACTGTGATTGCAAACCTGCTAATGTGGATCTCATAGACCGTGCTGCATCAACTGCCCCTTGCTCCCTCACAAGCTCTCTGCCTCCATCTCCACCTTCATCTTCGTCTCCCTCTCCACCCTGCTCATCCCTCTGATGTTGCACCTATCTAGGAGCTACTCATCCTCCTCTCCTCCACCCTTAACTGCCCTGGAAACACTAGTCCCAACACCAATAGCTCCAAGGGATCCACCCTCCCCTCTTTGTTGTTGTCTCCCCCCAACTGGTACTCTGTTGTTGCTAGCACAAGGTGTATACACCTAAAAATGGTCTGAAGATAGTTAATTAAATACGCAGTTATTTGATTAATTCCCCTTCCCAATTAATTGAATTCACAAGCAATTTAATTAATTTTTCTATTCATCTACTAGTAAATAAATCTAAATGATTTATTTATATAGTTCATCTCACATCTCCCTTTGATTAATTAATTCTAAATTAATTAATGTCTCCCCATACTAATCAATTCTTCTAATCCCTAATTAAGGTTAACAAACTCAAGTTTGTTGAGATTAATTACCATTTTCCAATTATTTGAATTTCTAAATTCAAATGAGCACATGGCTACTAACTTAAACCACCCAACCTAACCATCCCCTAACTTAACCCATTCTATCTAATCTTGGGTCTAACTAAACCTATCCTATCTTGCACATTCTAACCTCCTTATCCTAACCTCTCATGGTGTGGATATTCTCTCCTTGAGACACATGGCAATTTTGCCACATGCCTCCTCCCTTGGACACTTGCCCTCTCATGAGCAAGGCTCCTTGACACTTGTCACCACAGAGATGACAAGTGTCCCTTCCTCCAACCTCTTCTCCAACTTCTTCAATCTTGGCCCTTGATATCTTTAGATCAAATCTGGACCGTCGATTCCTACCACCTTAGCTTTGGCCTTGGAATTCCTATAAATACCCCTGATTTTGGAGCAATATGGATCCCGATCTCATTTCATCTTATGCATTGTTACTATAAGCATATCGATCCCATCTCATATCGATTTAGGCATCATTGCTATAGGCAATTTGCATTTCAATTATCTAGTAATTAACTTTGGATTTATCATAGCATGTTCATCTAGGTTCTTAAATCATCCATTTCATATCATCTCCATAGTCAATCATGATCAATTAGCTACTCAACTCTTGAGTTGTCACTTTGGAGGTCATTGCTTCATTGAGAGCCCATCAATCAAACACCTTCAAGGTCCTCAAGAATAGAGGAAAATGGGACATTTCAAGGAAGGCTTATGGTTTGCATCTTTGGTTTAAATTTTCAATTAAGCTTTTCAATTATGCTTCTATTGTCTCATTATATGTGTATGCATCTTATACTAACCACATTTTTAGCATCACATTAATTGGCGCCCACTGTGGGGCCTAGCCCCTTTGATCTTTAACAAGTTTGCTTGCAAGAAATTTCATTGACAGGTTGATTAGCTCTTTCGAAGTGCAGATTAGCTCTCTTGGGCTCCCGAATCGCATTTTTGGCAAATTTGTCAGCATTTTCAGTCTGTTTAACAACATTTCTGGTTTGCAGAACAACGTTTCTGGTGTGCAGAGCAACGTTTCTGGTGTGCAGAGCAACGTTCTGTGCACATATGATAGCGTTCTTGGTCAAATTGATGGCATTTTCAGTTTTTTATTAATTTTGCAAATATTGTATGTTGCATTCCTCATTTCTGCTTCAGGACTGTCATTTTCTTGAACCTAATTTGCAGATTGTTGGTTTTGCAGGTACTTATTTCGCTGTGAAAGACCAGAGTTATAAACTATTTCGCTGCCAAAGAATGCAATATAAACTACTAACTTTGTTTGTAGCCGTGAGATTTTGCACTTATATTTATTAAATTAGGCACATAGACTAATTACAATGGAAATGAACAAACATGTCTTACGTGTCTTGATGATAGGCGAGTATGCTCTCACCTTTCTTAGGTGATCAGAAAGCTAGACTCATCCTTTGCTTTCAATTGCATATCTTTAGAGGGCCTGTCACAGTGGGAAAAAGTAATCACCCTGTGAGAACGACCCAAGTGAGTACAACTGGACCTGAGCATTCCAACTCACTATAATAAATAGGTCTCTGATGATTAAAGTCTCAGAGAATGGGATTATTTGAGTTTTCTCTTTGAGATCTCTCATATCAGGCATTTTGTAGGGCCTCGTGGTCTCAATCACGTTTACGTGACTACAACTTGTTTCGGTACCTTGTTGGGCTATAGGCTTCAATCATGCTTGCGTGACTTCAAGGGGTAATTTCAAATGGAATTTCTGACTAAGAACTTTAAAAATATAAGCTACCCTATTCACCTCCGAAAGGGTGATAATCTTTGTGCAAGAGAGATAGTAACTCTCCCAAGACACTTGCCATATCGTGCCCCCATTAGCGTTTGGAGTCGGATAATACAACATTGAGAATCCATTGCATGAGACTCAATGGCCGTATTCTGATTAGCTATTGGGTGTGTGCCTAAGTCAGCAAGCAAAGGTTTTCATTCTCAGCCAATCTCCTTAGGATAGACTGATTGATGTGTTTTTAACAATTAAAAACCTTTAAAACAAAAATATAATCTGATTTCTGTGTTTGTAAGTCAAGTCAAGATATCATCCATTAAAATACAACAAACTTTGAAAACTCAAACTTCAAACTGTCAAATTCACAAGTTTTGCAGCAGATTAACTCTTTCAATCCAAACAGTCGCATCTACAATCCAAATAGTCCCACATACAGTCCAAATGGTCTCACATACGGTTGAAATAGTCGCATTAACAGTCCAAATATTAGCATTTTTCAATCCAAACAGTTGCTCTTTCAGTCCAAACATTAGTGTTTACAGTTCAAGCATTAGCTCTTCCAGTCCAAACAGTCACACCCTTGGTCCAAATAGTCGCATTTTCAATCCAAAGGTCAGCTGTCTTGGTGTTAATGTCAAATTTCTCATATTTCAACATTAACTCTCGAAGGTTGAGCATATTACAGAGTTGGGTCAAAATTGAAATCTCCTATGTTCAAACACTTAATTTGCTAAATCTACATATCATTATTTGAACTTTAGAGTCACTGTATAGCAGTATAGAGATCCTCGTTTGTCAGTTAGCATTTCTGGTTTGTATGTCAGCATTTTTGGTCAGTATAGTAGTGTTTTTGGTAAGTTTGTTAGAGTTTCTGGTTCAAACAACAACGTTTCTGGTCTAAACAGTAGCATTTCTCGTCTAAACAATAGAGTTCTTGGTCTAAACAGCAGCGTTTCTGGTCTAAATAGCAGAGTTCCTAGTCTAAACAATAGCGTTTATGGTTTAAACAGCAGAGTTCTTGGTCCTTTTGTCAGCGTTTTTGGTAAAATACATCAAAATCAGAAAACAAAAACAACCCATTTCTCAAACAGTCAAACATAGAGAATAAGTCATCTTGTTGGGTCATTTAATCAAGTTATCTTCTGTCAAAAATAGATTCAAGAACAAGACACACAAAAAGTCTCAAGTATTCACCTCAAACAAGTTAAAGATCAAACACCTTAAAGTGCATTATCACCCTCTTTGATAAACTGATCACTCAAACATAGTTTCTCATCAGGATCAATCATCCTTTATCACGAAACTACACCACTTGATCAGAATAACCTCGTTCTTTATCATAGGATATATCGTTCCTATTTGAACTTGGTCATATCAAAAATCACAAAATTTGCACTCCAAAACTAAGATCAAAAAACTTGCAAACAAGCAAATACTTAAAAAAAATCATTTCCTCAACAATTGATCACTTATTGCGGCACATTAAGCAAGAGTTAATCACAAAACATTCAAAACACAATGCCCATTTTAATTGCAGCATAGAGACATAAGGTCGCTGAAACATTGGAAATACCTAAAGATCATAGAAACATGGCATACCAAAACAAAAGACAAGAACACATAACAAGCCAACATATTGGAGAAATCAAACAAGTCCAGAATCAAAATCCAATCATGTCAAAACTCAACAAAGATTCAAATGCATATCCAAAGAAGGTGGCTCTTTTATGCACCTCTTAAAAAGATCCTTAAAAGATTTGGATGAGAAAGATCACAATCACGCACCTATATCTAACAATGGTTCATCCCCCCATAAGCAAATTAACTCTCCAAAGGCATCTATTCTTACACTTCTGAAAAAAGTCCAAGAACCTTCCATAGCATCCTTGCCAAACGATACATCCAAAGCTGAAGTTCCCCAAGGGATATCCATAATGGCCATCAAACCTATTTCAAAGGATCCTATTCAAAACCCATCTACTTCATATCCAAGCATTGATTCCTTGAAACATCCCCATAACGATTCCTTGCAAATTGAAGTCCTCATTCATAAAACGGTCGTTAAACGTGTCCTAATAGATGGGGGAGCTAGCTTAAATATTTGCTCATTGAGTCTTGTCCATGCTCTAGGTTATTCTGAAGATGCAATTGATCCCCTGAAAAAGATCAAAATCAAAGCACATAATGAAGAAGAGAATTCCTCAAAAGGAGTTGTGGTATTACCCATCAGAGTGGGACCTTTGTTGAAAAACACAGCATGCCAAGTCCTAGATTTGGAACTACCATACAACATACTCTTGGGGAGACCATGGATTCAGGACATATAGGCTATTCCATCAACATGTCATCAGTGCTTTTAATTTCCATACAATGGACAGGAAATCACAACATCAACCGACTTAAATCCAGTGCAGTGTGGTAATAACCTGAAATTAGCTCAAGAGATCATTGTTTCACATAACAGAGAAGAAGCATATTCAAGCACACAATCCAAGGAACAATCATTTGCATCAATTTTATCAAACATGGAAAAACAACTACAGCTAAAAGATCAAGGGAACAAAGAATATTCATTATCATGGAACAACAAACAAGAGCAACTTGAAATTGAAAGGGAAGAAGAAGATGTAGGTGTTGATGTAGTTCACACATATGCAGAACAAACGTTAGGAACTAGCCTACTTGAATCAGAATCACATACGACTGACATGGACTTAACCGAGGACGATCAAGATTTTCTTGTACGAGGTCATTTTGATGAGAGTATCGTCCTAGACATGGAAATACCTACTGAAAGCTCTGACATCTCTATCATGATCCCCAATATCTTGGAAACTATTCAACCTGAAGATCCTTTATCCTTAAGATCTCCTGAACCTATGGACTGGAAAAATGAAGGACATACTAACATTGATACCTTACCTAATGACCATGCCATATCCTTATATCTTAATGAAATCAAACCTACAACAACTTTTACTAGGGATTCTGCTAATGTATCTTCAAGTCAAATAGGTGCCAAATCTCCTAGTCGCAAAAATGAAAATAAAGAAAACAATATCAGGTATAATGCTGAAAACCATTTATTGGCAACATTAGACCATGAAAAAGTAAAAATAAAGGATGCTTCTATCTGTGAAAACCTCCTCGAGGCGCCAAAAGATGGGAGATTTAACACCATACATGTGTACTATCAAGAGAAGTCATCTATCCTAATAGAACCAACAGTTATCATAGGCACAATTGATCTACATCCAACAACAATCTCTTTATCAGAACTAGCAAGAAAAAGATATTTGAAATCCTTCAAAAGATGGCAAATCCATTTTACCTGGTCATACGCAGACATTCCAGGGTTCGATCCAGATCTTATAATACATCACCCAAATATCAATCCAGGAGCAAACATCAATAATGGAACACAACATGGATCAAGAGTAGACATCAATAGAGGAGCACAACATAAATCAGGAGCAGGCATTCTATTTATCAAAATAGCTATAGAATGGAACATTAAACAACTTCAAGTCTTTGGAGACTCTCAACTTGTCATTAATCAAATCAATGATGACTATCAAACAAAAGATGACAAACTCGTGCCTTACAAAAAGATGGTGGATGACTTTGAGAAATATTTTGTTGAAATCACTTTTGAACAAATTCCAAGAAATGATAACAAAGCAGCAGATGCTATGGAAACACTTGCTTCTCTATTGCAAACATAGGAAAATCAAGAGCGTTATGAATTCATGGTTGAAGCATTGTCATACCCTTCTCATAATTGCCTGAATTCCCAAACCATCAGTCAACTTATTGGACATAATAATTCTTCCCACTATGGCCAAACTTACACATACCTGAAAGATAGCACCTTACCTCTTGACCTATCAAAGAACCAAAAGAGAAACTTTATTCACCAATCCTCCCATTATACTCTCGTTGTGGATACTTTATTTAAACGAGGTCTATATGGTACTCTCTTAAGATGTCTCGAACAAGAAGAATCTGAGAAGGCCTTAAAGGAAGTCCATAACAACATTTGTGGCACTCATTCAAGTGGTCTTACCCTTTTGAAAAAACTCATACACTTGGGCTATTATTGGCCGACTATGGAATGAGAGTCTTTTCAGGTAGTCAGAACGTGCAAACAATGTCAGATCCATGGAAACTTGATCCATGCACCAGCACAAGAACTTCATACTTTGGCAACATCCCGGCCTTTTTGTCAATGGGGTCTTGATCTAGTAGGAAAAATAAATCCTTCTTCATCAAATGGTCACAAATTCATCCTTGTAGCTACATAATATTTTACAAAATGGATCGAGGCAGTACCTCTCACAAATATCATAGGAAAACAAATTGCTGCATTCATCTTGAATTACACCATCTGTTGCTATGGAATACCAATGACCATTATCACTGATAATGGGCGACCATTCAAGAATCAGGATGTACAAGAGCTATGTAAGAAGTTTAAGATCCAACACAGATTCTCCACACCCTTTTTATCCACAAGGGAATGGGCAGGCAGAAGCATCTAACAAAACTATTCTGAAAATCCTCAAAAAGACAGTGAACGATGCTGGGAAAGATTGGCATATTCAACTAAACCCTGCTCTCTGGGCCTATCGCACCAGTATCCGCACACCAACAGGTGCCACACCTTTCTCTCTTGTATATGGATCAAAAGCCATATTGCTTATCAAAGTAGAGATTCCCTCTCTACGTGTATCACTAAAAGGTCTCATCCTAGATGAAGAACAAAGAGTGTCTAGACTACAAGAGTTAGAACTGATCCAGGAATGAAGACAAAATGCCTTTGACTATTTAAAGGTATATCAACAAATAATGTGCCGAAGTTATAATCACAAGGTTAAACCAAGAATCTTTCAAGGTGGAGAACTAGCACTAAAGGAAAATCCACGCAACCAGGCAGATCGAGAAAAGAAGGGAAAATTTGAACCAAACTGGTTGGATCCATTTGTGGTCACAGTAGTATTTGGATTAGGAGCATATCAGTTATCAACATAAGATGACGATCAACTCGAGGAACCTATCAATAGCATGCACTTGAAGAAGTTCTATGTCTGAAAAATCATAAAAAATAAAAAACAATGAAAAATAATTAAAAAAAAAAAATAGTGAAAAATAAAAAAAATCCTAAAAAGTGAAAAAGTAGAAAATCCAAAAAAAAGAAAATCAAATATGAGAAAAAGTGCAATAAAAATAGATGGTGAAAACCTGGCAAACATACGCTATCTGTTGGATAGCTCTGCCATCTATTAGTTCATGCATCTTTCGGCTTGCATTCATTTCCATTAGCGCTGTTCATATTTATCATAAAGCCTTTTGTACATATGCAGGCATCCCAGGTAATTCCTCGTCATGGTTTGGATCATTGACTATATCATAATAAGGCTTGTTTCTAGGCTAGGGGCAAAATCTTGAACCTGGTTGGGGGCAAAAAGTTTTGATCATTTTTTAGCTTAATCAAAGCAGGTAGAACAACAGTCAGACAACGCTTGTCAAGCGAAAAACTAAGACACATCCAACATTGAACATAAGATCACATTATCAACCATTAACTATCACATATCAATCTAAACATGACAAAACACATATCAATGGATGATATATCTTGACTCATGATTTTAACACTTTGGCAATGATGGTTCAACTATTTTATTTGGATTTTCGCTATCATGATTTCTGAGTAACTCCAGGTGGTCTTTGACTAGAGGAACGAGGAAGGAACATGATATTTTTCTTGTCTACTGTCTGTAAATTAATCATTAATATGTGCAAAGTTGTCTAAGGAAATGATCATCAGAATATCATGGAAGACATTTCAGACTTGCATATAGAAATGGTTAATATTGCCTGTTTTACGCAAGCAACACTCTGGTCATCTTAGTTCAATTATACCTCGATGCTTGTGCTAACTTGCAATATCAAAAACCCAGGAAAGTAGTGCTTAGGTCATCATGGTTCAATTATACCATTGATGTTTGCACTCACTTCCCACATTTTACAGGCTCAATGATGAAACAAAGCAATGACTCCATGACAGGTCTGATCATTGCATTGCATTGCATTTTAAGATAGATTTGCATTTCATTTCTGCATGGGATCACAATGCTCATCTTTTCCAAGGTCAAAGCTAACATGGTGTTATCTCTCTTATTACATGATTGAGTACATTGGACAATAACAAAAATAATCAATTCATTCATCCTGCATGATAAGTTAGTTCATCTCATGTAATCATTGCATACCAAGGCATCATTCATATAAAGCATCAAATCATTCATTCATTTAATAGAATCATTGCATGACTTTCATCTAATCTCAAATCATATAAAATAACACCATTGCATTGCATTGCATCCATCTCATATTAACATGCATGAGAAAATCATAAAAAAATATAAACATAGAAAGCATTGCAATCACACAAACATTGCATAGAAATTATAAGCATTACCATACATATTTGCATTTGCATACATCATGTAAATACTACATCATCATATATCCATCATCTAGAATTTATAGGCATATAGAAATTAAAGCATACATCATGAAAGTAACTGCACATCATAATCATATACCAAATAAAATGTGTCCATCATCTCATAGGTCATGTAGAGCGAATAGGAACGACTGCATATCATATCATCAAAACAAAATCAATGTCCAAGGTACAATGATATCACAAAATATATGAGATACATCACAAATATATGTTGCGGGAATCATCAATATCTCATCACAAAAGGGTGTGTACATGAATACATCACTGTCTCATATCGGTGTGACCACTAAGACGCGAAGCGAAAAATAAAAAATAATCAAATCATCAAAAAATCAGAATAATCAAATCATCAGTAATCATCAAAAACAAAAAAAAATCGAAAAATCATCAAAAAAAAAATTTAAAAAAAAAAAATGGCAAAAATGACCTTTTTTTTTTAAATTGCGAAAATAAAAAAAAAAAAAAAAAAATTATATATATATATATATATATATATATTTTTTTTTTATGTAATTTTTTGGAAAATACATGCATGCAGAAATAAATTTTTTTGGGAGGCGTATGGAATTTAAAAAAAAAAATCTGGAAAAACCCAAAGCAAATCTTATGCTACTCCCCCAAATATGCCAACATCAGCATATATGAATCTTCCTGGAACATGATATCAACAAACTGTCAGTTCTTTATCCAATCAATCTTATCAATCTTATCAATTCTATCAATCCATCTCATCTGATCCTTTCTATTAGGTCTTATACATGATGAATCCTTCCTGGAACCAAACGTTTTGATCAAGTCTTATACAGGATATATCGTTCCTGAAACCAGATGCTTTGATCATCTTTGTCTTATATAGGAGGTGCCATTCCTGAAACCAGACTTAATCTTGATCTCATCAATCCTATCAATTCAATCAAACTCTATCAATCATCACATCAAGAACCACATCAAAGTGATCGAAGAACTCGCACTTTCATCAGCCACAATTACAGGAATCATCCAATAGTCTACCGAGAAATCAATTTTGCAAAGATCCAAAAAACTCCAAAGGTCAATTATCTCAATTGATCTCCCAAGGGGGCATCATCGTATCGCATATCTATCAATCAGCGTCTGGGGCATCATATCGACATCATATCATCTCAAACATTGAATCCACATCATATCAAGGTTTATCATCTCAAACATCAAATCCACATCATATCAACATCATATCATTTCAAACATCGAATCTACATCTATCGAGATTTATCATCTCCAAAATCAAATCGACATCATATCGAGATTTATCATCTCCAAATCAAATTAGTATCACATCGAAACCAAATCCGCATCCAATCAAGATCGAATTTGCATCTTATCAAAATCAATATCAAGAACATCATCAAATCGAGCTTTCTTTGAACCAACGCGTTGTCACACATTGCTTTAAAGAGGGGCAAAATGTATACACCTAAAAGTGGTCTGAAGATAGTTAATTAAATACACAGTTATTTGATTAATTTCCCTTCCCAATTAATTGAATTCACAAGCAATTTAATTAATTTTTCTATTCATCTACTAGTAAATAAATCTAAATGATTTATTTATATAGTTCATCTCACATCCCCCTTTGATTAATTAATGTCTCCCCATACTAATCAATTCTTCTAATCCCTAATTAAGGTTAACAAACTCAAGTTTGTTGAGATTAATTACCATTTTCCAATTATTTGAATTTCTAAATTCAAATGAGCACATGGCTCCTAACTTTAACCACCCAACCTAACCATCCCCTAACTTAACCCATTCTATCTAATCTTGGGTCTAACTAAACCTATCCTATCTTGCACATTCTAACCTCCTTATCCTAACCTCTCATGGTGTGGATATTCTCTCCTTGAGACACATGGCACTTTTGCCACATGCCTCCTCCCTTGGACACTTGCCCTCTCATGAGCAAGGCTCCTTGACACTTGTCACCACAGAGATGACAAGTGTCCCTTCCTCCAACCTCTTCTCCAACTTCTTCAATCTTGGCCCTTGATATCTTCAGATCAAATCTGGACCATCGATTCCTGCCACCTTAGCTTTGGCCTTGGAATTCCTATAAATACCCCTGATTTTGGAGCAATATGGATCCCGATCTCATTTCATCTTATGCATTGTTACTATAGGCATATCGATCCCATCTCATATCGATTTAGGCATCATTACTATAGGCAATTTGCATTTCAATTATCTAGTAATTAGCTTTGGATTTATCATAGCATGTTCATCTAGGTTCTTAAATCATGCATTTCATATCATCTCCATAGTCAATCATGATCAATTATCTACTCAACTCTTGAGTTGTCACTTTGGAGGTCATTTCTCCGCTGAGAGCCCATCAATCAAACACCTTCAAGGTCCTCAAGAATAGAGGAAAATGAGACATTTCAAGGAAGGCTTATGGTTTGCATCTTTGGTTTAAATTTTCAATTAAGCTTTTCAATTATGCTTCTATTGTCTCATTATATGTGTATGCATCTTATACTAACCACATTTTTAGCATCACACAAGGATCACCACCTGCTCACCTAGGACCCCCCACTCTCCGTCCCTGTGCCTGTCCTTGAACCCGTGCCTATGCAAGGGCCTCATCCTTAACCTCCTCTATGAGAGGCGCATGCTGAGCTGAATCTGTAAATCTAGGAAAGGGATGACTCTGAAACCAATCCCTGTACTGGGGCAATACCCTCACATCTGCAATATCCTGTAGATAGTCCCATCGAAGTCGCTACAATATGGCAAGTGCATGCATGTTCAATGCATATGACAACCTTAGGGCCCATCCTCATCTCTACTCCTCCCCATAATGGGCGTAGGTAGTGAACTCTTGTGAAATCCCCTGAGGCCTACCATACTGCCTCATCACACGAGATACAAAAAATCACTCAATGATGGTCACAACTGCCAATAAGAGGACAGTTCATGAACATATCTCTTCACTGAGCTCTCCAGTCATCCCACAACTGTAGATCCCTGTACAGTCTCCATACAACAACGATCAGATCATCAAACTGTCATCGCCAATACTCTATCTTTCCCATTGGGGTTGAGTAACATATCTAGAATATCTATAAATGATCAGATGGTGTGGATCTCTGGCATCATCAATAATAGGTTTACAAACTGGGATATGCTCCTAGGCACAAATCTGCAGAACCAACACTCCTGTTGTCATGCTCTTCCCGTCCCTGTATGCAATCTCATGCATCTCATGATACATGTGGGCTAACAAACATGATCCCCACCCTAATCTCTCTAAATGAGTCAGTAGTCTCTCGAGCATCCTAGCCCAGCCACATAAGAAGCCCTGTTGTCCCCTGTTCGACATAACAAAACAACCAATGAACCCTGCTAATACACATGCTAGCAAAAACTGCTCACTGTACCTAGCCATCATATCATCCCAAGTGATAGCCCTCTCAAGGATGTCCTCATCATGAAATATGCATCTCAAGGCTAAGATACTAGGTCATTGAGCATAATCATAGCCAACCTTATCCCCACCAAACGAAATTCTCAAAATCCTGTACACATCCTTTGGTGTAATAGTCATCTCTCCCACTGGTAGATGAAAGGTGTTATGCTCTGAATGGAACCGCTCAACAAGTGCAATAAGCATCCCATGATTCACACGGATATCGGGTATCTGTAAAAGGTGAGTAAAGTTGCAAAAATCAATATGTGCTCTATCTATATCTAATAGCTCGTGGAATAACCTCATCGTAGGAGGATAGACACACTGAAACAGGATATGTGGTAGTCGAACCTACAAGAATCAAACAATAAAGCATCAACAAGTCATCCCAATTACGCTATACAACATGTTAAACATCATGCAAATCCAAATACACCAAATGCCAAATAAAAATTTCATGTTTTGACCCTTAACAATGCTCATTGTTTTCCATACGATATTTCACAATGTAAGCAAAAACTCATACGAGTTAGGAATTCATGTAGCACAATAAAAGACTCCCCTATGATAAAAGGCATGCACTCACACGATAAAATGGGCTCTCAAGCAAACTCTTGTACGATACATGGGATGACCCTAGATGACAAAACATATGGCTTAATACGACAAACCACACAAGGACAATTTATCGTACGAGAGACAGTATCGTCTCGCACGACAATGACCGATTTTGGACGACATTAAAAAGCAAAAAAATTCAACCAAAATTCAAAATTGATGAAATGTGAAGGCTTAAAATTGATTACTTATTGTTGGCTCGTAGTTTTGCAGTTTGTTGTGATGTCTCTAGCGCTCGAATCGATGCTCCTGGATCGGAATGACCATTTTTCTTCGCAGAAGGCTTTTTCAAATTTCAAACTTGGAGAGGTTAAAATGAATTGAAAATGACACTTGGACCCCTTATATAGCCAAAACTCTAATTTTTCAAATTGCTCCAATGGATATGAAAATTGTACCCTTAGCTAATTTTCCCATCCTGATTCCATTTTTGGGATCGAAATCAAAATCCAAGATCATTCTTCTAGTCAATTTTGCACACCTGAGACCACTTAGTGCTTTCATCACATTCTCATCCTTTTCTTCAATTTGTGCTCAATTTCTCATTAATCAATATTAAATCTTCAAATATTCCTCTGGCTCAATCTTTGTGCTCAAATAATTATTATTGCCAACAATTGCCTAAAATCATGTACTCTCGCTATCTTTCAATTTCGCTCCCAAGGGGGCATACTCATGACCTCATGACCTCACATCTTCAATGTCGAGAAAATTTTCAAATCTTCATCAAAAGACGAGCAAAAATCTTTTCAACTAAAGAAAATCAAACAAATTCTTATCACTAGGGGCATATCGGTTTCATCGCTTCAATTCAAGATGATATTGCCTTCATCTGAATCAGTCTCTTAATGTTAATCAGTTTCATCGCTTTTCATCAAGCTGATTATTCATTTAAACTCAATCAAAAGTTTAAAGAGTGTCTTTGATCACACGCTCAATCTAAGAAGGTGTTCAGTTTCATCGCCTCAAATCAAGTTGGACAGTTATCTTCGCTCGTCGTGTCTTGATCCATCAAGTTCAAGATCGATTTTATCTTTGCTCATTGTGTCTAGTTCAGTCAAGTTCTAGATTAGTATGATCCGCTTCTTGATCAATCAAGTTCAAGTTTGGTATCTTTGCTCTTCATCGGTCCCAGTTCAATCAAGTTTGGGATCAGTATCACTTTAATCAACTTTGTTCAGTTTCATCACTTCAAAATAAGCTAAACACCTTGCTCTTCATCTGGTTCGTGATCAATCAAGTTCAGAATTGGTATCTCCTAGACATCAACTATTTTTTGAACCAACATGTTGCTCGCACATTAAATCAAAGAGGGGCAAATGTAATACCCTAAAAATGGTCACCTAAACCATGAGCCCCTAATCTCGACAACATCACCAAGGTCCTAACCAAAGGCAATTAAATCAACTTTGAGCACACAATTAATTAATTCTTCAATCATTAAATATCACATGGCAAGTGAATTATTCTATATTAATTAAATATTTATTTAATTAATTAAATCATTCCAAGAAAATCATTTTGATCAATTATCCTATTTAATTTATTAAATATCCTGACATATTTAATTAATTAATAAATTTACCATTTAATCATAAAAAAGGAATCAATTTATTACAAAAGAGGAATCAATATGCAAAGCAAGAGTAAAATTGAAAATAGAATAAAGAATTGAATTGAGAGAGAAATAAAACTTGAGATATTATTTCTTCTTCTAAATTGAGATAACTTGAAATCGGAAAAGCAATTAAAATGAATTATTAATCATTCTCTAAAATTGGAACTCAAAGCTTTTGAGAAAATAAGTTTAGTTGCATTGAAAAGACTTTTTTCTTGAATAAATCAAAGAAATCGCATGGAATCACCTATTTTTATCTCAAGTGCATGGAATTAATTGAATTTTATCTCCAATGCAAACTTGAACTTATAATATAAATGCATTTCAATCAAACTATAATTGGAATCTATCTCAAGGTTAACTTAATCTGATCTCTCAATTACTTCAATTATCCTAAATTGTGCTTTTTCTTGAATAATCTCAACCGCTCATTGCTAATTGATCTTGACCGTTAGTCTCTCTTGTGATTCTCTATAAATTCAACCTTCATCTCTCATTCAAAACACCCTGGAGATTTATTGTTATTATACAATTTTTGCTCTGGAGTCATTGAAGATATTGTGCTTGCTTTTTTGAAATTATTGCATCTTAGTTTAAATTTTTTCATATTTAGTTCAATTATGATTGCTTGAAATCATATAGATTACTATTCATCCATCTAGCATAATCTTGCATCCATCTAGCATAATCTTGCGTCCATTTAGCTTAATATCATGCTCATATAGATTAAATCATTCGTCTTTGTGTAGTCTAGTCACTGGTATTGCTTATACAAATCTGAGAGCAATTCTATACTCACATCTTTTAGAAGGCAATTGGTTGATTTGTGATGGTTTTATTATTCATTCTTATATTTGTCTAACCATACATGTAATGAATTAATTGAAGTGTTGTGTCTTACAACTTGCAGATACTTATTCCACTTTTCACACACACAGTAATGTGACAACATTATTCAAAGTTGATTGTGAGGATTGTGGTGGTATTTGAAAGAGATTTAAACCCAATCATGTAGTATTTGAGCTACTTATCACATTTAAAGCTAATGTTTCATGCTCGAGCAAAGAGATAACTTGTAGTCTTTGTGTTGTTTTTACCTTCTATGGTTGTGCATTTAAGGTGAAGTGTACATTGGAGTCTTTGAGCTACATGTATTTCATCTTTCTTCTTGAAGCTTTATAAGAAGTTATGGAAAGTCTTTGAGCTTTCATGGGCTTCTTGGTTAATTCTGCTTGGTTGTACTTGAAATTTTATTGTAAGACAGAGTCATCTATTGGTAAATGTTGATAGGATAGTGATCGAAAGAAGACCTTGAGCTTTATTATTACTTTCCCATCCCAAAGTTATTTTCAAAAATAGGGAGAAATGAGAGGCTTTGTACTCTTATAGACACTTTTCTCCCAATTAGTATAGATTCTTAAGATTATTGCAAGTTAAAAGTATGTTGTTGCTCTGTTCTAAATAGAGAATTGGGTAGATACTTAATCTGAAAAAAGAGAGTAAAGTAATTGTATCATCTTGGATTAGTGAGAATAATATTGCATTTAGTTTGCAGTATAAAGGGGGAGCCTTCCCTTATAAGTAGGTGGGACCATATCTTGCCTTCTGAGAGATATTGTCTCATGTACTGTGGTGAAACCCACATTATGTAAGCCTTCACTAATTAACAAAATTTTCACCCACGTATTGCAAATGAGAGAAAAAAATGATACAAATGAAAAATTGTTCACTTAGCATGTGAATCTAAAATTTTAATCACAATACCATGTATGATTAGCCATAAATAGATATGTGAAAGTGTACATTAGAAAATTGATAAACTTATAATAAACACACAACATTGAAATTTATATGTGCAAATCCTTTCAAGAAACAACTCCACCACTAAAGAGAGCACATATCTCTATTAATTTCTAATAACAAGGGTTATAATTTAACACATCCAACTTCTCCCTTCAATTTGATAACATCCCAACAATATATGCTTAACATACATAAAATCCATGAATCAACTATCCAAAGCGTCCAAATTATACAGAACTAGATGGGAAAAATAATAAATGGATTCCCAAAATAAAAAAAACCCATGTTATAGAAAAACCCAACCTCCATGTGATAAATTAAATACTTCCTCAAATATCAACCATAATCACCAAATCCTTTGACCAACAAATCAAATGGTAATACCTCAAAAATTTTACTCTATTTGTAACAAAAACCATCATAATTCACCCCCGTCATACAAGATGCTCCAATCTCTCTTATCACACATGATTAGGAAAGTAGTATAATGAAGTCAAAAATCATTTTGTAATGAAAACCATTATAATTCACCCCCCTCATGAATGCCATTACAATAGATATTCCCAATTAAAAGGAGAATGATAATTCAATAATCTCACAACCACCTAACTAGGCATCTAAGTACCCATTACCAAAATTCAAGAATATGATATTAGGCATAGGATTGTCGAGTTAATATTGCCTTAATTGTACAACCTTCAATGTATAACTTTTGCAATGATATTGTTCACCTATGTTGGATGCTTTAGATTTTTTAAAAGAAAATTGTTTCTTAAGAGGACAACTCCCATTATATTGACATGAAAAACTTTACAAAGATTTATTCTTAGTTAAGGGTGAAGATCACAATGCAAATGCCTTCAACAATCTCTTGCAACCTTTCAAACTAAGCGGGAGTGAAAATATTTTCATTAAAATTTATAAATAAGAATATGGTTGCATGTTATTTCTTGCTAGTCCATCTCTCATCAAGGTAATTGCTTAGTTCACATCTTCAGGATGCTTTAGATGTTGTAGAGGCACTTTAGCAAATAAAAATGAACTTAAATTAAAATGTTTCAACAAAGTAGAATTAAGTCATTGATGTTAGGATAAAACATATATGATAGCATGAGATTTATCTCTTCTAGATAATCAAAGTGAGTCAAGTACCTTCACAGTGAAAGTGATTAGGTATTTAATCAATTTCCACATCTTTCGTTACTTTTCCTAGAATGGGGACCATTACTCTTGAAGAAGGGGAAATTAATCTAGGGGGATAAGGTCACCAAAATATAACACACATAAAAAATATGATCGATGAAATTCATAATTTTGTTAGTAGGATTCTCATTCTAATCAACTAAATATGACTCTACAAGTTATAACTCCATGCTAGTATCACCACACATTTAGATTCAACGTTGGTAGTTGTAAGTTCTTGTGACCATTGCAACAAAATATGAATAATATTATCCTCACTTATGTCTTATATTTCCCTCTTTTTATGTAAAAGTGCACATAACTATTCTTCATAGGTTAGAAAATCAAGATAACAATGCCAAACATTTAGGTAGAGTAATAAGGGAATAACCAAACAAATTTGATCTCATGAATTTGTACATTTTACTAAGCATAACATAAGTTTATCATTATAGTTCTAGGTTGTTATTTTCTTCTCTTTATTGTTGTTATTTAGTTGTTCTTACATGGTGTTGAAACCCTATCCCAAATCAAATCTTTTACACATGTAGCCTAATTGAAACTCTTTTGTTAGGTTGTCCTTTTGGCTTTACACATAGGCCTTGAATGAGTAATTTAAACCTTAGATATAATAAAGGACCTAAATATAATAAATTAAAATAAGGTGAACCAAGTTAAAGAAAAATAGACAATTGCTTGAATGAAATTGAGAGAGATTAAGGTTGTGCACCGTTAAATTAATGCAAGGTGGATTTTGATTGGTGTCACACTATAGTAGGAGATAGATAACTTAGACTAGATTTGGATCTTGGTTTCAAACCAATAAGTTAAGAATATTAAAATTGAGAGGTTGAGCGTTTGGGATGTGATAACACTTATTAATTTGCTAAGTGGAAAGATTCCATTTTATATAGAATTGGACCCTCATCACTTACAAAACATGTTCACTTAACATGATATTTGAAGCAAGGAAAACTTGTTGATGCTAAGGAGCACTTTAGAACCTATTATGCAAGGATTGAATTTGAAGACTTCATTATGTCTAAATGAGGACTAAAGATTGAGTTAATAGTAGAAAAAATTATAAAAAGTGGCAATGTATACTAATCTATGTTGGGGTTGGATGTTGTTGAGTTGAACTTTGATTTCTTGTTGGAGCTTGATACAAATTAGTGTGTGACTATGCCCAAAGATGTCTTTGGAATATGCCTTAATAGATGTTTTTTCCTTGATGCTCGATACTAGCAAATGAGGATTCATAGTAGCCGGGACCCATCTCGCATTGCTTAGTTGCATTGTAGACTTAAGTTTACTTATTCATCTTGGATATTATTACACTATACTTAAGTTTACTTAGGAAATGCATTTCATAGTAGTTTGGGTATGAGACACTTGGGTGTTTGTGCCACATTGGGATAGTGTGTGTAGGAGAAATTCCACCTTTTATGGTGTTTCTCTTGTTACTACTTTATCATATCCACTTATTGTGGAGTGATAATTCCACATTTAGTGGGTGATCCACCTCATTTGGATTATTATATTGTTTCTCCTACCTACCCACACCTATTTCCTACCTACCCTTGTTTCTTATTGAGCCATATGTCATGTTTGTGTGCTCACATATCCCTAGCCTTGCCTATATAAGCAGGCTCATTTACATTGTTTGTACGGGCAATCAATCTATATCTTGTAATGATCCAGTTGATCATATTTTGCATCTTGATAGAATACAGTTTATTCCTATCATCTATTTTGTCTCTCTTATTTGTGCTTTCCATTGCCTCTAGATCTTGGCAAAATTTCACATGGATATATCTTGTAATAATATCCAAAGCTCGATAGTAGCCGAGACCCATCTTGCATTGCTTAGTTGCATTGTAGACTTAAGTGCATTCCCCTAAGTTGCACTTAAGGGGGGGTGTTGGTGTAAATAACTATTCATCATGGATATTATTACACTATACTTAAGTTTACTTAGGTACATTCATTTCATAGTAGTTTGGGTATGAGACACTTGGGTGTTTGTGCCACATTGGGATAGTGTGTGTAGGAGAATTTCCACCTTTTATGGTGTTGATCTTGTTGTTACACTCCACATTCAGTGGGTGATCCACCTCATGTGGAATATTATATTGTTTCTCCTACCTACCCTTGTTTCTTATTGAGCCACATGTCATGTTTGTGTACTCACATATCCATAAGCCTTGCCTATATAAGCAAGCTCATCTACATTGTTTGTATGGCAATCAATCTATATCTTGTAATGATCCAGTTGATCAGTATTTTCTCTTGATAGAATACAATTTATTTCTATCATCTATTTTGTCTCTCTTATTTGTG
Organism: Cryptomeria japonica; assembly: GCF_030272615.1. NCBI lineage: Eukaryota > Viridiplantae > Streptophyta > Pinopsida > Cupressales > Cupressaceae > Cryptomeria > Cryptomeria japonica. Next base: position 85,631,515 of record NC_081413.1, read on the forward strand.
CTTTCCATTGCCTATTTATCTTTGCAAAATCTCACATGGTATCAGAGCTGGTCAATGTCTCACAATGACTAATTCTTAGAAAAATAATAAAGTTTAAATACAACTCTAGGCATATAATTCAAACATTTGATGTCAACAAACCAACAAGTAACAATCAAATCTTGAGCTATTAACTTTAAAATGTAATAATTAAAATTTTGAAAATGAGGACATGATCTTTGCCAACAATCTTGTTCACATGACAAAATTGTATTTGCAATCTAGCTAAATTTGAATAAATTGATGAAAACTAGAAAAAATAAGATTTTCAAAAAGAAATGTGACATAGCAGAATAATAGATTGATCTTTTAAATCACTCATTATATCAAAAGCATAAAAAACAAACTAAAAATATAAAAAACATCAACCTAAAATAAATATATAAAAAAACACTTTTCTTTTAGAATGGACAACTTAATTGTTAAAATAAATTAATTCAATGAATTTATTGAAGGTCTTTTCCACCCTTTATGGTATGGTGAGTGAAAATGGAAATGAATCCTTTTCATAGTCCACATACCTCACAATCTATTTTTGAGTCTATATACGACTTATAGTAATATAAGACTACCATGTACTTCATACAAAGGTGCCTCACCTAACTATGATAGAAATGGGGCGTACATGTCCTACCCTTCTAAAACTTAAACTTGTGATTTTGAAATTGATAGTGGTTTCTTACTACTATTTTTAGATTCGACTGTGTGTGTTTTTTGCATCAGTGCTTCAGATCACATTGTATGATCCATCATTAAGATGTTAGAAAGTTTAATTGTACTCCTTGAGCTCACTAATATTCTCATAATAGATCACAAAGAATGATGTGAAACATTGATGAAAAAAAACATACACAATCGAATCCAATACAATTATGATTCAATTCATTGTATCTGACCAGGTCAATATACATACACTACCTCATTTCTTACTAGCCGCCACTACCTACTCCCATCTTTCCATATCGTCAACATGATGTGACATCAAAATTAAAATCCCATGTCTCTAAAGTTCCCACCACGCAACCACTTCAGACGCGTCTATTCTGGCTCCAAAAGTGACCTATCATACCAACGATATGCATCGACATACATGTTCGAGACATGCATACCATGCCAATTTGGCGCACCCGCCAGACCCAGAGAAAATGACATGGAGTTGTCCTGGACTCTCTTGTTTCAAACATTGGGGCCCACACAAAACTATACGGACATGCCGGAGGACGGCGGATCCTGGGCCATGGCTCGTACCGGTGTGTTGTGCCTAACACGCACATTAAAAGCCATGAAAAACAAACAACCGATGACAAGTGTAGATGACTACGTTCGGATGCCAAAACGACAGGGAAAAGAGGGTGTGGGCTTCCAAAACACGGTGGCTCCCTCCAAAACATCTCATACATGTTAGTGACAGGTGGTTTAGTCCTTAGTCAATCACAGTCATTCATTGAAAAATTGATGATGTAGAACGCGCCACTAACACTCATGTTAGGCAAATCGTAGTATGCGTCCCTATACCGTTTCAACAAAATATCGAATACCTCATGCCATTTTCTGCCTCATGTGGAAAAAATCACATTCGTTCATTGAAAAATTGACAATGTAGAACACGCCACTAACACACGTGTTAGGTAAACTGTATGACGAGTCCCTATATCTCCGTTTCAGAATACGTCCCGCCATTTTCTGCCTCATGTGGAAAAAAGGAGGAATAATGGGACTAATGCGCGATTAAAGCAAGTGTCCTCATTGTTGAAGTCTTCTGCTATTTTTGAAGGGAAAGAAGGGCTTGAAGAAGGAGGCAACGAGTTACTATTGAAGGGCAGCCTGCGTTGTTGAAGGAGGTTTCATTTTTGAAGGTTGTTAGGTATGTGGACAAGCCATTTTTTTTCTGGTTGTATATTCTGGGTTTCAATTATTTGTTTTCATTTTTTATTTTGCTTTATATGCAGTGGGAAAAATTGCATGTTTTGGTTTATATGTAGTGCAAAATTTTTATTGTTTTGTTTTGCTTTGGTTTATTCTTGTTTTGCTCTAGTTTGAAATTATTCGCGTTAGAGTTAGATATGGCGCTGGACCCGTGTTTGCTGGCTCCAAAAAGCCGTGGTAAAATGCATGACAAAAATGCATGTTAGTCTTGCTATACTGCCATTTTGGTGGGTGATTGGTGTTAGGTTGCTCGCGTCTATTTGGTTTGTCATTTCTGGGCGAAGCTATTCAGACTTTCTTTTCGCTACAACCTTCACATTTGGCGACATTTCCACTATTGCACTTTTCGGTATGAGTCTTATCGATAGTCTCATCGGTTATTGGCAAAATAATATTAGGATTATATCGATGAGCCTTATAAGTATATGCTTCTCCGATATAACCGCCATTGACTTTTTAATTTAATCGGCGAGAGTAATGCCGATAGGTCTGACCTTGGATTTCCATGCGTTGTTATCGGTATATGATACACCGATCAACAACTAGTATTTGTTGCATGTATTTATCGGGGTTACTTATCCCGATAGTGTAACTTTCCATTATTTATAATTTTTACTTCCATAATTAAGTAGGAACTTCTTCCATCCATAAGGGGGCAACTTTTCTCATTATTCTTCCTCAGATGCGCACTCGTCTATTTTGGCTCCAAAACCACAGTAAGGATTTACTAGAATAGCCTCACGCGTGTTAGCCGCGCAATAGCCACGGCCTTGTGGACTCCGTCGTACATATTGGATAACACACGATTGACAAACACATGTGTTAGTCCTTGGACGATTAACAATTATATGTACCCAATTAGGTTGACAAGCTCGTAGATCTAAGATCTAATACCACTCATTCTAAGACAACAATATATGTAAAATATATAGCATGACACTAATATTCAAATTATCTTCAAATGATTCAAATGAATATGTAGAAATACCCATATAAATTTGTATATAATTTTACACAAGTTTTTTGGTCTTCTTATTTTAATATGATTTACTATTTATTACATAAATAGTCTAAAATAGCAAAAAAATGTTTGTTTTGGAGCTACAGCCGGACACATCTATCTTGGCTCGAAAAAGACAATATAGATTGACTAACATGCTTGTTAGTTGCGTGTGCATGTATTCTGGTTCAAAAACAAAGAACGGATTTACTAACATGGGGGTTAGTAGAGCATTTTACATAGTCGATTTTACAATTAACGGCTATGATTGAGTAACCTATCACTAACACATTGTACGAAAGGTCTGCTTTGGAGTGGGAGCACTTATGGTACAACGTGTTAGCGTTGTGTTAGTCAATCGCTGCCCATTCATTGTGAAATTGATGGTGTAAAATGTGCGACTAACAGGCGTGTTAGTCATTGCGTACTATCATTTTGGAGTGGTCATGGGCCAAAGCGCATAACGCGCCTTGTTAGTTGAAGAAAATTTTTATTAGCTACGTGCATCATATGAATCCAAGGTCTTCATAGGATGGCATGATATGGAAATGTGTACGTGTACAGAAACGTCCATACACTATTGTGCAGAAACTTAGATTCTAGAATAACATGGAACATGTGGTAGATGAACTTAGTTATTAGAAAGCACTAAAAAATTAAGGCATAGGTTGATAAAAATTGAAATAATTTATAGACGTCACTGTTAGTCTGACAAATTTGCATGTCTATTTTGGAATCACAGGTATCTCGATTTCAAATATGGAGGCCAAATTTTCTTTAGAAACAAGCAAAACACAGGTCGCATTTTGGGGATGAATAAGCGATGATAGGTTGATGAACCCGTTTATCTATGAAGACAGCAAATTCCTTTATGCGGTGAAGTTGATCCTTGGACCTGAGTATGTAGACGGTGGATGGAAGTACAGAATGAATGCAGACATAGTGTCTTTGTTTATGGCATGGTGTTTGGAGCTCTGACCTGTTCTGAAAGTCAGAGAAATCACGAACAAGTGTGTCAAGAAGGAATGGCTAGGCAGAATGGAAGCTTTATTAGGTTTGGCATGAGACATGGATGACTTTGAAAGTGTGGACGGAGTGTGGATTCACGTGAGTGAATTCACTCCTCCCTTGCGACCGTTCTTTCTCTGGAGTGCCACATTCAATAAAGAGGCCAGAAGAAGTGTAGCACAGGCTGGAATGTATGGTATTGTGCAATACCTTGAGATGATCGATGTCTAGGAAGCGCATGTGGAGATGACAAAATGGGGACCTTGGTTAGAATATAGAGCACTTGTGCAATGAATGGTTCCTGCACGCACAAAACGATGGGGTTGACCTTGTGGAAGAACAGCTAAGAAGGGTCGTGTGCTGCAGTTCGGTGAAGACTCCAGTAGGGAGACAAAAATGAACCAAGTTAGGAACATGGAAGTGCTGGATGTGGAAGAGGGCACAATCACTGTTCACATGGAGTAGCGAGATGGCACACACAACCTTTTTTGAAGCAAGGACTATGTTTTTTTTAAAAATGTTTTTGAATGTATTATGTATGGACCATTATGTATACCGTCCATTGACTTCGATGGTGTAGTCGGCTAGCCGTCGAGGTTTATCTTTTAGAATGTAAACATTTTCAGAATTAATATAAAATATAGCTTTACCGGACATAAAAAAATTGTTGACACCAACTGGTACTCTTATCTTCTTTGTTTTGAAATTGTTGTTAACATTTCATTATGTATGGTGAAAAAACAAATGTTTTTGATTGTATGTGCATGAAATTGTTCTATAACATCAAAGTCAAGCATTTTAATATATATGACTACAAATAAAATTAAATTCTTGTAGCACAATTGAGTTTCTATTTTGGCTCGGTAAGAAATTGGAGGATTTCAATATATATGGTGGAAAAAAACTGATAACCTTATCTTCCTCTTCTGTGCTCAGCTTTGTCTCCCTCATCGAGTATTGGCGTAACCCAAAAAGTCCTCTCATCGACGATTTGAGTTATCCCGATGACTTAGTATATCTACTTTTCGGTATTGCCTCATCAAAGTAAGTTATGCCGATGATACTACCTTTGCTGTCTAGCCCATCAGGTATCAGAGCAGCGTGGGATGACATTCTTTGATGAACTTGTTGGTCGCTGAGTCATGATGGGTAAAAGGACTTGCATCTTTCCATCACGGTCTCATGACCACCGTTGATTTTCCTTGGACCCAACTATAGTTTAAAGCACTTTTTCCACTACACTTTCTGGGGCCACCATTCAGTCGCTGATCCACGAAGAGTAAAAGGACTCACAACTCTTCATCGCGGTCTAGTGACATCCGTCAGATCAAATCCTTACCGCTCGAACTTTAAGATCCCTTCATCACTTAACTGCTAGCACTTAATTGCCAGCTCTGGATCTTTGACCAGCCCCACCACTATCGGCTTGTCTCTGAGTTGCGATAGGTATTCAACGTGCAACTTCCCATTGCGATATCATGATCGTCGTTGGATCAAAATAGACCTACCCGACTTTTAAGAACCCGATGCATACGTTAGAAAACCATTCTTAGACTTCAAAAAATTAAAGCGATCCAACATAAAAGATGAAAGTCGCCTAGACTTAAAAATCAAATGGCCCCTTTTCAACGACATAAAGACCCTTTTGATTAAGTGGAGGAAAAGGTGACAAAAAAATAGATTTTTGTTAGAGACAATAAGGCACAAAGGTTTTTTATCAAATGTTCTCAAAATTATTAAACCCAAAATTCATAATTCATGGACAGATTGTTGCTCAAGCTATGGGGCCGCAACTATCCCAACTATTTGGCCGGCTCCAAAACAGACCTTTCGTACAACATGATAGTGACATGTTAGTCAATCCCAACTGTTTATTACAAAATCAACGGTTTAAAACGCACGACTAACACGCATGTTAGTCAAACTGCTCATGAACCCTTGCTCAGGCGAAGAGAAATACAAATTTGTAAAAACACCTCAAACCCGCACCAAAATAAATTACAAACACATCTTGAGAAATAAAATAACATACACTAAACCAGTATGAAAGAATAGTAGCAAGGTCAATCCATTTGGTATAGACTGCTGCTACAAAAATGACAAAATTACAAGGTAAAATCTGGAAATTATCTTCAAAATCTATTCAAACTTGCTCACAAATGTTCCAACCCATGTAGAATCATTCTCAAAGCATTTTATATACCATTTTGGTCATAACCAACTCTTCATTGGTTTCCTAACCACTGATTTACTAAAAAAATGCAAAGTTTCTCAAAAAGTTGCAAAAAGTTGTCAAGCAACAATGACAACTTTTGCTCAAATGTGCATTTTTGCCTTTTATGCATTTTTACTTATACTGAACCTCCTAGCATGACTTCCTAACATTAAACTGATATGCCTAAATGCTGAATGAGGCTTTACAAGTCATTTTAGATCATAATGCAAATTTATGCCATTTTAGGCTTACAAGGGCTCATAGGCCAGATTTGAGAAAAGTAACAACCTAGGGGACAATCATCCTTGAAATGACTATCAAACACACATGTGAAGATCTGAGTATTCCATTATTCAAATACCTAATCCAAAATATGGATCATCACCTCAAAATGTGGAAAATGCATAAAAAATGGTAAATAGTTTCCTAACACCTCACTTGGTATGATGAATCTCATTAGCATGGTCTTAATTTCCCTATCTCTTCCATTTGGTGGAACAAGCTATTGGTGCCCAAAACCACAGATTGGAAAACAAAAAGACTTGCCAAACCCAAAAGTAGTCCAATCGGCCTTGGCCAACGAACAGGGATGGTCGCCCAGGTGGGTGTGCCTCTTCCTCTCAAGCACAAAAGAGGTTATTTATAGTGGCTTTAAACTTTACTAAGATAGTTCTTTGCAAGAATGGCAATAATTTCTTGCTGCTCTTGAGTGCTTTTATTTGAATGCTTTTACAATTGAAAACTAAACGAAAAGATAATTGTGTATAAAGATTGTTATATTTTGGAAATAAAATGCTTTTAGGACATTCAAGAAATATGTAATAGAATAATTCAAAAAGTTTGAGAAGAATACTTCTCTCTCAAGGACCTAATGCATATTAAATCAGGATCTCAAAGAATTAACAACAGACCAGTGCCTCTATCTCAGAATATAATGATACTTTGTGGACATATAACTTTATCAACTCAAGAGACAATATTAATAATCACTATAATGGTTCAGTATGTGTCACATAAACAATAAGAACCCAATCTCACATTTAATGTAACAACATGTGATTAACATTATAACAAATCCTTAAACAAATTTATCAAGAGGACAAAGCATGTTTCATCAACACAGAAAGTAATCAGTACATTTGAAGTAGAAACAGTGGATCTTGTATATTAATCTCTGAGAAATGATAGTACACAGAAGCTACACTTGGAGATACTTCATTGCAATTTGATTACACAAAATGATACTTCTGCTTCCTATAAAATTTCCTAATACATATGACTTTTAGTCCTTACAACAATGATGTTCCAAACCCCCCCCCCCAAAAAAAAATTCCCTTTGTTACGCAAGATGACTCAATACAAATACAAATGCTGAAAGACACGAATGAAAGGACACACCCTTTCATTATCTTAACAACTAACTGAACAAAAATTAAAACGCTTAACTTAGATATCAATTACATTACATAAACTAAAACACCACACTAGGACTTTCAATCCAGTCGCCGTCCATATTTTTTAAGATGCCGCAAGTAGCCTGGATCCTTATATGTTGTAGCATTGAAGATCGCATCCTTGGCTGCATTCTCAATCACATAATTTTTTTCCAATTGATCGGTCGTGCCATTCATGTCAAGGACATCTCCTCTGGCGATGGCTTGGGCTGCATTAAGCATAGACTTGCATCTAAGCTTAGAATTCTTCTGTGTCAAGACAACCCTAGGATCCCAAAGGCTCTCTTTGAATTCATCAGACCTAAGGAGTTTGCAGAGAGCATCAAGATTGTTCACAATTGGGGTGACATAATCTTATATCCTGTTTCCACCATTTTCTGAGTATATGGTTTCAGGGGAACCCCGTATTTCCTCTCCTATCAAGTCCCTTTGAAGATTGGTATTGCTGAGATTATGAGGCAAATTGGAGGACTACAAGAAGCAAAGCTAACGAATAAAGGAAAAGGGACAATCTTCCCAACAATCACCATTGCACATCAATTTGTAGTCACCAAAGGTGGTTGGCTACATTTTGAGAAGTTCCTTCAGCCATACAGATGGTCAATGATAGTGGCTAGGTTTGCTGATCCTGAAGACTTCTTCAATGGTATGTTTAGGAAGAAAATCAGGTGCGGGGGCAGAAATCATCAATTTCACTTCCTTGAAGATCTGATAAGAAATGAATTTAATTTGGATGAGTAGGAAGTAAAAAAGGAAAAATGGTTGGCATACAAGAAGACCCTTGATTTTTCCAAATTTTTAACAAGAATTATGATCCTTTGATAAGATTTCATCCATTTGAGGAGAGGATCAATTTTTTGATACGATACTTTGAATATGCAATGCAAACTCTGAATGAGAAGAAGGATGTTGTAATGAAGGCAGACCCTGAGAAAACAAAGCTTGCCTTGACTAAGCCCGCTTTGGCCAAAGTCATTCCCCCTGGACAGTATGTAATGTATAAGAAATCAGGATATAATGTGGTAATGCCTAGGAGGGATGAACCTTCTACATCAAAGGGAAAGAGGCCAATGGAGGTTACCCTTCAGTCAGAAGCTTCTCCAAAAAGGCAGAGGTTGGAAAAAGAGGCACAGTCAAGTGACACCCTATATTCTCCTTCTCAATCCCCATTATTTATAGGTGATGAGCAGGCAGTTGCTGAGCAATTACTGCAACTAGGAAGCTTATGGGAGATTGCATGTACATATGGAGAATTGCAAGAAGGGATGCCAGAAGAGCCAGCAAGTGCCAAAATGGACCTGACTGTTGAAGAATTTGTAGGTACAGAACTGGATCCTGTCATTAAGCAGGCCACTGATGAATTTTTGGCTGATAACAGTTTTGTAAAGACAAGAGCCTTTCTGCAATTTCTTTGGCGAAGGCATATAGGGAACTTTAAAGAAAGGTGTGAAAAGGGGAAAGTTGAACAACCCCACAAGGATACATCTGCTATTGAAGCAGAAATAAAGCAGGAAATGGTGAGAGAGTTTAAAGCAATTACCCCTAAGGAAGGGAGAAAATTGATTGCAGATATTGGAGTGCTAATTCTCCTAGAATGGGACATATCCGATGCAATAGTTTTTGATGCAGTAAGGAAGGAGACCAAGCCTTTAGAGGGAATGAATTACAACACTGACCATGTAGCCCTTGTAATGTGGTCACTTAAAGAAGAGGAAAATAAAAGGAGAGATTTCTATCAATCTGATTACTCAGGGGGCATGATTGTGAAAAGAGTCAGAGACACATGGGTAGTAGAAGCTGCTAGCATGACCTTAGAGTCTACTAAATTTGACATGGTAGTGGCTGAAAAAGAGGCCAAGGAGAAAGCTGATCTCCATGCGAAATTAGAGGTAGTCCTAAAGGCTTATAATCAAGCAAAGCTTGAGCTGGCTTCTAAAGATGGCACTATTGTAGAGCCGAAGAGTAAATTGGAAGGACAACATCAAAGGGGTGAGTCTTCCCAACTGATGATTGCTTCTTCTCCTGCTAAGCCCCCTCCTTCCAACCCAATTATTGAATTCCCTCCTTCTCCCATGACTCCTGGTTTCCAATCAGCTGAGAACATTCAGGATGAGATTGACAGATTGAGGCAAGCTCAAACAATTTTTGCAAATAAGTATGAGGAAAAGATCAGGGGTGCTCTTTTGAGGTTTGCAGATACTATTGGGCCAGAAATTGTGCATATACATATGGGAAGGGTAATGAGACTTTTAGATTCTTTCAAAGAAGAAAAGGCTACTTTGGAGCCAATTTTGGATAAATGGACCGCCAGAGAGGTGGATTTGAAGACTATATATTCTTTGTTCGAGGGAGAAGAAGGTGCTGATTTCATAATCAAACCTACTTGTGAATTAGCAAAAGAGTTATCCAGGTTTGCGACAGATGGAGTTAGCATTGAAAGGAGGGCAAACTTGTATCGAAAGGAGTATGCAACTCAAAAATTTGAATTGTTTCCTGGAGGTTTTTTGAGCGCCAACAAGATAAAAGATAAAGAAGTATGGATTGAGGAGATGGGTCATAAATTGTATCAAAGAATTAATAACATTATAAACATGGATGAGACTTCTTTATTTATTTAGACTATTGAGGAAATTGACAAAATAAAATCACATTTTGGATTTTTGGAGAACGAAGTCAAACAGTTGACAAAATCATGGAAGAGTTGGAACAAACTGAAGAAACAAATCATTAAATTCTCGTGGCCTGATGATGATGCATTCAAAATATGGGAAACCAAATATATTTTGAAAGAAGTAGAAGCAGAGGAAGGTCCCACCGATGGCCCAACATGTGGCAGTTCACAGGCAACCTGATCTACAGAGGAATACTTTTCACAATCACTTGTGCTTCTACTGGTACAATATTTTGTAATTGGTTAAGTTTTTTGGGGGAATTATAGTTGGGATATGAATATATTGTAGGGAAGTCTGAACCTTGTTGCATCCTATTTTCTATAAGTGGATACCAGGACTACCTAGAATGGGGATCACCACAATTTTGTATGAAAGCTCTGGTGAAATTTAATACAGCCTTTTGTTTTGGCATTTTGGAGGATCATTTTGTGTCTATGTAAAACTTCGATGAGAGAATATTAATATACAATCAGAACATTTATCAACCCACATCTATCTTGTCTTTGTATCTCTATGCTTGTTATCATTTTGATTAAATTATCTACGATTGTTTAGTTGTCTCCAAAAGCATGGGGTGTCAACAATCCCTTTATCTTCGGTGAATTCCCTTCAAAAGAAATGATTATGATAGTATATTGAGAATAAGAATGCTTTGAGGACTTTAAAAGAAATATGCGAAGATCAGTTAATATAGAGTTCGGAATAATGAAAAACCCTATCTCATATTTAATGTAACAATATGTGATGACACATCATAGCAAATCAAATGACAGATTTATGAAGAGGACAAAGATAACTCATCAACACAAAAGCATGCACAATATTTAGAAAAGAGAAACCTTGTACCTTGTATATTAATCCTTAGGAAATGATTGCATACATAACATGTACTTGAAAATACTCCATTACACTCTGTGTGCACAAAAAGATATTTCTTCTTCCTATAGATTTCACTAATACATATAACTTGCAGTCCTTGCAGGCAGTATATATTTTCCTTGAATCCTAGATGCCTTTACATACAAAATGACTCTACCCGATGCATTCACCTTCGGTTTTATTTTTCTTTATGGCATCGAGGATTGACATAGTTCAGTTTATGTCCATTCTGCATTCTGAATAAGTCCCCCGCGTTATCGGCATAGTCCTATCGGGACTCAACATAGCATAAAACTTCTTCTTTTGATGTCTCGATGAGTCCTCAGTTAATGTTTAGTTTATCAGGATAACTTACACTGATATCCCCGCAGGCGCCTTTATCTTCATCGGGGGTCAGAATAGCCTTTTTCTATTCCTCCCAAAGTCTTGATGAGTCTCCGATGCACTTTTATGCTTTATGCTTCTGAGTCTATTTTATCAGTATACGTAATACCGATGGTTCCACCTTCCGATTCTTCGTTCCATTGGGGATCGACATAGTTCATTTTAAGTCCCTTTGATGCCCCAATGATATCAATATACCATTCTGCATTTTGACTAAGTCCCCCGCGTTATCGGCATAACTCACCCCAAATAACTCTTACTAACTCTACGTCTGCCTTAATAGTCCTATACAGACTCGACATAGCATAAAAATTCTTCTGATGTCCCGATGAGTCGTCACTTAATGTTTAGTTTATCGATATAACTTACACCAATATCCCCATAGGCGGTTTTATATTCATCGGGGATCAGAGTAGACTTTTTCTATTCCTCTCGAAGTTTTTATGACTCTCTGATGCACTTTTATGCTTTATGCTTCCGAGTTTGTTTTATCGGTATAGGTAATACTGATGGTTCCACCTTTTGATTCTCCGTGCCATCGGGGATCAACATAGTTCATTTTATGTCCCTCCGATGCCTCGATGATGTCAATATACCATTCTGCATTCTGAGTATGTCCCCCGCGTTATTGGCATAACTCACCCTGAATAACTCCTACCAACTCTCCCTCCGCCTTGATAGTCTTATCAGGACTCGGCATAGCATAAAACTTCTTCTTCCGATGTCCCAATGAGTCCTCGCTTAATGTTTAGTTTATTGGTATAACTTACACCGATATCCCCATAGGCGGTTTTATATTTATCGGGGGTTAGAATAGCCTTTTTCTATTCCTCCCGAAGTCCCGATGACTCTCCGATGCAATTTTATACTTTATGCTTCCGAGTCTATTTTATCGATATAGGTAATACCGATGGTTCCACCTTTCGATTCTCTGTGCCATCGGGGATCGGTGTAACTATTTTGGCACTATCCCAATATGGTCTTTTTCTCTGATGGACCTGCTCTTTAGCCGGGGCCCACGTTAGTCGTGAAGCCGTGCTAGATAATGTTCATGCATGTCCATCATGTGGTATAGTGATAACCATTGGATCTAGATGAAACGTACACACCTTTTATCCTTTTGTCCATCCGATAAGCGAAGCTACCTCAATGGCCGAAGACGGCTTTGTCGGGTCATCGGGATGACTTCAAACCTGCTACTCCAAGCTCTGTTAAGCTCGAAAATGGATCTTTCATACAATGTGTTAGCGACAGGTTAGTCATTTGCAGATGTTGATTGCAAAATGGACGGTGTAAAATGGTCCACTAACACGCGTGTTAGTCAATCCGTATTGACATTTTGGAGCCAATCTGGCGTGCAACAGACATTTCCTATAGTGTTTTAGCGATGACTAGGTTACTCAATTGCAACCACTAACTGCAAAATCGACGGTGTAAAATGTGCTACTAACACGTGTGTTAGTCAAGACTCATTGGGTATTGGTATAGTAGACTGAGACCGCTCTCGATAGTCGAACATACTCCGATATGTCCAGGTCATCAACAAAGGTTGTGCCGATAGAGCTCACAGAGTTTCTTTAGAATGTTTCATCTGTCAGATTTAAACCGATGAGTATGAATAAAGGTCAAGTGAATTGGAGGCATATTTCAAACAGCCATGACTAGCTCCAAAACAAACCTATCGTACAATGTGTTACTGACAGGTTAGTCAATCAAAACTGTTAACTGCAAAATTGACGTTGTAAAATGCACGACTAACATGCGTGCTACTCAAGACTCATTGGGTATCGGTATAGTAGATAGAGATCTCTCTCGATAGCCATAACATACTCCGATATGTCAAGGTCATCAGCAGAGGTTGTGCTGATAGAGCTCGCAGATTTTCTTCACATTTTTTCGTCGGTCAGATTTAAACCGATGAGTATGAACAAAGGTCAAGTGAATTGGAGGCATATTTCAAATGGCCTCAGCTACTGTAGCTCCAAAACAAACTTTTCATACAACATGTTATTGACAGGTTAGTCAATTGCAACCGTTAATTGCAAAATCGACGGTGTAAAATGCGCGACTAACACGCGGGTTAGTAAATCCGTACAGTATTTTTCGAGCAAGAATAGAGGTGTCCATTTCCAACACATACAATTGACATTTGTGAGCATGTTCACAACACTGCTTAATGTTGATCCTCCAAAAGTGCTTCTGCAATGAAAGTAATTATGAAGATGAGGATAGCCAGAATGCCATAGTACTCAACATTCCCTTCAATATGCCCAAGTGATGCTTTTTCATGAAGATACTGCAACATATCACTTGTACACACAATCCACCAGTAAATGCTCTTATGATGAAACTAAAAGTGTCCATATATAGCACAAAACTATTTTGTAAAAACATGTGCTAATAGGATGAAGGTGTAACAGTAAAGTAGCTTTGGTCATTTGTGCCAAGTGACCAATATCATGGCAAACACATTTGACATCAACCACTATCTCAAAATAGTATCACACTGAAGATATCATCACTGTGGCTGTTTATTGTTGATGATATCTTTTTCTTTCTCTGATATGTGCAGGACCAGAATGGGAAAACACCGGAAATGGCAGGACATTATGGTATTGGAAGTTCAAGATGGCGGTGAAGGTTTGCGTCATTTCCGTTCAAGGGATATTTAGTGGATGCCAATTTGTGTCAAAAATGATTCAATGACAGACCTGTGTGCAACAATTCCACTGGGTAGATTGGATGCATTCATCAGAGGGGAATCATTGCGTGAAGGTGTTGAAACCCAATTCCTTCGAAAGCGGCACACCGAGCACGATAGTGCTGTGCACAACACACATACAACAAAGATGTACAGCCAGTTCATAGACACATTCTTTCCTATTCTTTATCTATGTTTAATGACATTAGGACTGTTGTTGATAATAGGGGAGTTGTTTTTGAAGGTATTGGTGTTCATATGGACTAGAAGACAATAGGAAAAAGTCATCAAATAAGAAGCACACACAGACATATCAGAAAAAAGAGGTTGTACATACCACTTCATTGTTAAGGTGTTATATGGTAGGCCAGATGTGGCCATCTTGATATTGAAGCAACGGTTGCATGTAGAAAAGAATGGTGAAGCTTGTCATGGCGTCAATGATACCAACAATGAGATGCGCTCTCAATTTGCACCAAACCTTTCCGATGTATACAAAGCATATATAGAGAGGTTGTTGCTGATGGATGTGAGTGTTGATGCTATTATGAACATACATCTTGATGATCCCTTTTTTCATGACATGTTGAAGAAGAGAGATTCATTCATCACACACAAGGATGTTATGAATGCGGTGATGAGGGTCCGTTCTATTCGGTCACAAAAGCATGTGCACGATGCCACTAGCATAATGGAAAAAATAGGATGAGACGAATTTCTTTTTTTTCCTAGCAGCCACAAGGTGCTGATGGACCTTTCATTATGGGAATACAAATGGCTTGGATGCTTGACATGATGGTACGATTCTTGCATAACTCAATCATCTCAATGGATTTGACATTTGCAACAAACAAATACGGGGTAAGTCTCTTTGAACTTAACCTGTTTTCATGCAACCCATTTGATCTGTGGATGGTCACGATCTTCCTGTTTGTTGTTCAAAATAATATCAATTGTATTTATGTCTCGCCTTTGATGAGAAACAATCGAGGGTTCCTGTTGCATGGGCTGTGACATCAAGGAACAAGATTGAGGATATCCAAGTGTGGTTGATGGAGGTGCAGAGATGAGGAAAGGAAAAGAGGCCTG
Organism: Cryptomeria japonica; assembly: GCF_030272615.1. Taxonomy (NCBI): domain Eukaryota; kingdom Viridiplantae; phylum Streptophyta; class Pinopsida; order Cupressales; family Cupressaceae; genus Cryptomeria; species Cryptomeria japonica. Next base: position 85,646,882 of record NC_081413.1, read on the forward strand.
ATTGGAGGATCAATGCATTTATCACGGATGATGCGAGTGCAGAGATTCATGCGATAGAGTAAGTGCAAGAGTGAAATTTTGTCTACATGAAATCAAACATTATGAGACGCTGCTCTACGTTTTATTTCAAATAAGCAGGCTTCTGACTCAGCCTAATTAAACATTTTGTTCATAACAGGAGTGTTTTTGAATGTTGTGTCATACTTTGTATTTGGCATGTATGTCGAGCATGGTTGAAGAATATGTACAAGTATGCAACGAAGGAAAGAGAAATGGACATTTTTCACCATCTAGGGGTGATAATGATGGCAATGCATGAAAGTGAAGAGAGCACTGTGGAGGAGCTGCACACTTTCTTTGCTGAATTTAATGATCAACCATGTTTTCTAGAGTACTTCTACAACACATGGTGTCAAAGAGAAGGACGTATCAGTGAGTTTGACATTAGATTCGAGTGGTGGATTTATGACTTGTTACCCATTTTGGTTGTCATTTGGTAGTTGACATCCTACTCCTATTTTTAATTTCTTTATTTCAATTTTTTTTTTGGCCAGCTATGTGGGCGAAAAACTTCAGGAATTTCACTCATGCTAACGAGGACACAAATAATGCCATCGAATCATACCATGGAAAATTAAAGTCACCGCACCTAAGAGATGATAAAAAGACATGCTCAAGGAGGATGAAGGTTTTTGCAATGATGAACAATTCATTCCATGATTCATGTGTTCCGGGTAAGTGGATGTTCGTGAATGTTGATCTTTGCTAACTTAAAAGATGTGTACTTCACCCTAAGATCTTGTTTAATACAAATCTTATTCCTATGTCGACTCCAACATCTGCTAATACTAATGAAAACCCAACACCTGAACCTGTCGTTGATACCATTTCTAATGCACATACAAATTTAGAGGATATGGACACCATAATGTGGAACGAAGCAAACTGAAAGTTAAACATATTGTCGCAAACAATGTCGTGTTCAGGCGATAAACTAATGGCATTTGTAGGCTTTCTGGATAGGTTCATGGCTGATCTTCAGAATGTCGGTGTCATGTCATTTGATTTTAGTCCGTCTACTGATCTAGCCAATACAACCACTAAACGTATGCGGCCTTGGTTTAGTGCAAGTCGAGTCTGTCATCGCAATCGACAACAAGATATGCATAGTACTAGGAGTGAGATATGTCATGATGTTCAACAGCTTGTCACCTTTGAGTTCCATTTTGAGACTTCTAGGAGAAGAATGGGGAAAGAGGCAATTGGACCAAGCACTGGAACCGCATGTCCTTGCCACTACATCGATTGTGTCTGATACAAGTTGGTACTCTAGTGTCACCTGTAAGGTTTCTAAACATGTGAATGCTGCATGCATTTATTTAGTCGTCGTGTCTTGTAGTCAGTGAAAGTGATCCACACTTATGTGTGACAGTGTTTGGCACCCCTCAACACCTAGCCATAAGAGTCCTCGTTGGTGATTGGCTTTTGATGGTCTTTTACATGGACAAGGATCACACAATGATCCTCGCTGATACTAATTTTTGTATTATTTGTTCAGATTAAGCTTTTTGTTTGTAACTATGTCATATATGTGCTTAATGTTTAGCCATTCTTCATTCAACCTATTGCGTAATATGTAACAAATTTGTTTATTGTAGTTGCGTTGTAATGTTTACTATAACTGTCCCTAACCATCTTTTATAATGTATCTTTCTATGCAGGTCCATTGTTTTTTGCCCTGTTTTATCACAAAATGGCTTTCACATACACGTCTAGTGACAGGCACAGGTTTTATGCAACTTAATTTTCAATATTATGCTTTTATGTCTTCAATTTATTGAATTATCTAGTTAAATAATTAATACTCTTATGGTGTGATTATGTCTTGCATTTTTTTAGTGCTTAACACTCTTATGTCTTACATTTATTGAATGCTATAGTTATATTGCTAACACTCTTTTCGTATATATTTGCAGACTGCTAGAGAGGTTGGTAGAGAATGATGAGGAGTTTGCCTTATTTCAGTGCCTCCTGGATATTGTTGTTTCAGATATTATCCAAACAATAACTCCCAGACGGGCCGCTGAGTGGACCATTCGAATGGGAAGACATTATACTGAGGACAATATGTACATTGTCGACATAGAAGACGTGATCTCATTCGCTAGATTGTTGACTCCGTTGACGGTAGCTTTGTATAGGCGACTATGGCCAGTGTATTTTGCCCTTGCATACTAGCCAGTCACTCTCCCTTGGATTCACATAATGTGTTCTGACAGACCCCATTGGAGACGTGGACGGTCCCTGGTGCCATACTCCAATGACACTATCGAGGATGTCACGACATTATTTCCATGGAACCTTCTTACTATGGACTACACCCCTATTTTCATGGGTTATGAAAGTCCACGACCAACACAGAGGTTTGTGAGGATATAGAGTAGATTCCCAATGTAGAGGAGGTCCTCTAATTAAAATTGTATAACTGCTCCTATATGACTATGCTTTTTTTTATAAAACAATTAATTTCTATGGTTACATAGCCGATCTTTGTACGTCGTTTGTCTCGAATGTTTACTATTTATATATTTATATCGGTTATGTTTACAATTTATATGTTTGTCTCTATGCACTTTATATGTCTACAAACCAATACACTTTATATGTTAATTTAAATCTAATAAATATAATCCTTTCTCTAAACATATCATACGCATTGCAATTTTAATATGCAATGAAATTAAGATGTGAGATATGGAATGCAGATAATCTAATAAATATAATCCTTTCTCTAAACATGTCATAGGAATTAAGTCTAGTCTAAAAGGAATAGCATTGATTTCTGTAATAATGTAATATTGATATGCAATGAAATTAAGATGTGAGATATGGAATGCATATGTGTAAATTGTGAACACTTGGATTGAAGATAATTTTCTCTCCTTCATGATGATGCAGGTATGTCAATGTTTCTTATAAGATATATCAATTAATTAAGATTAATTAAGGAGGTTAGGTTTTAGAAATGCATTATTGTTACAATATAAACAATCTATTACATGTCATCAAAGGGAATGGTGCAAGAAAATCAAAGACAACACGTATAACACTAGCATATAGTATAAAATAATATCATAAGTGATCGACAAGGAAACTTAAAAATTTAACATAAATTACATATAGTACAAATTATCGACAAAGTTGTCAAACATGGTAAATAGAGTCTGTGAATCAGCAAAATCGACTAACACGGTATGGAGTGACTAACATGCGTGTTAGTCACGTGTTTTACATCGTAGATTTTGCTATTAACATCTGCAATTGACTAACCTGTCCCTAACATGTTGTATGAAAGGTCCATTTTGGAGCTAGAATAGACATAGCCGGAAATGGAGGACAACCAGTTAGCGAATCAGCGAAAAGGACTAACGCGACGTGTTACTCTATTTCGCCATTTTGCATGCCAAAAGGAAAAGTCGACCAGCCACTCCTTGAATCACAATCATTAGTCAATCGCAACCCTTAGTTTTGTGTGTTAGTGACAGGTTAGTCAAGCGCAATTGTTAGTTTCATGTGTTAGTGATAGGTTACTCAATCGCAACCGTTAGTTTCGCGTGTTAGTGACAGGTTAGTCAATCGCAACCATTAATTACAAAATTGATGGTGTAAAGCGTGCGAGTAACACGCGTGTTAGTCACAGGGGTACTATCTTTCTGGAGTGAGAATAGACGCGTCTACCATTTCCTTTACACCCACAAAATGATGAAATCGACTAACACGCCATGTTAGTCCTTTTCGCTGATTCGTTGACTGGGAGGCCACAATTTCCTTTACACCCATGAAACGATGAAATTGACTAACACGATGTATTAGTCTATTTCGCCATGAGACGATGACGTGCAATTGGCAGGTAGCTAGTCAGCGAATCAGCGAAAATGACTGACTAACACCTGTCACATATATATGAAGTGTTACTTTCAATTTGAGTTTCTTTGTTTACTGAATACTCATAGAACTAACTTGCGTGTTGTACTACACCTTTTTCGTGTGGGCTGAAGCTATTGTGGCTCCAAAACAAACCTTTCGTGTGGTAAAGCTTAAATAGTTAAATACTCATTGATCTGTATTTAATATTTATGAAGAATAATAGTCATTGAGCAGTCTATCTTATGTACTTGTGATTTAGTTTATCCATGATTTATAAATAAGCATTTTTCAGTCTTCAATAAGCAACTATTATAAACAGGTGGAAGTTAATATTTATGAAGAAGAATACCTCATTGAGTAGGCTATCTTATGTACTTGTGATTCAGTTTATCCATCATTTATAAATAAGCATTTTTTAGTCTTCTATAAGCAACTATTATAAGCAGGTGGAAGTTAAGAAAAATTGCCATCATACAATTAGTGGTTCTTTTAAATCCGCTATATAAAAACCTTTAACCTACAGTTAGGTTTCAGGTATAGATTCACCCGCCTTGGTTCGCAAACACTGATTGGGAATGTAGGTCCCGGGGACAATTGAGAAGGGGGGGGGGTGAATCAGTTGTCTAATAAATTCAAACCAAAATCTTGTTGACCAACTTATTGCTTAATACCAGTAAGACAGTTAATTGTGCCGGTAAATAGTATTAACAGGAAATGTTGTACCGGTAAGAATTAATGCATGAAACATAAACATAAAGTCATCCACAACACATGACACAAATATTTGTACGTGGAAACTCTATAAGGGAAAAACCACGGTGGGAAACCTTACCCACAATCAGATGATACTACTGCAGATAGTAAGTGTACAAGAGGGGTCTGCACATGCAGAAAGGCCAACAGCCTAGAGCTCACTTCTCAAACACAAATGGGAGTCACACTGACTACAGTTGGATGGTTAAATCCAATGAGAATGTACTGCACAAAATAGCATCTTCATATGCTGGATTCAATACCGGTGTAATGTTGATATGCTTCTACAAAAACCTAACTTCACCTTCAAATGATGTCTTCATGTTTATCTCTGCTTGATCTCACATATACCCTTTCTTAAATCTTTTTCGCATTCCAAACTTGATCTTACAAATAAGATCTTACATTTATACCATACCCTAAGACCAATTTTAGTAGGTCGGCTCTACAAAATATTACAATAAAACATTTTACAAATAATACAATATCCGATGCAATAACCGATTGAACATGTTGGCTTAATGCATTTACAACAATAATAAATCATCTCCATAGCGTGCCATGCTGATTTGGAAAAGATAAACCTGCCGGTGTAACCCTAGATAACCTGGACCTATTTGCTGGTAAAAGCAAATATGCAAATAAGAATATACCAATGATATTACTTCAAGGAAAAGTGTCCACATGATGTCTTTGACATTACCAAGTGTCTTCCATGTCATTGCAGGTACCGGTGGACATTATATCCTGCCGGTTAACATTATATCCTGTCGGTTAACCATATACCGGTGATTGTTTGAACAGTTTACTGATTTTCGGTGAACGTTGCTGGATCTCCAAAGTAGGTGTATTTAGCAGGTGTTGACATCAATGACAAAACCATACCAAAATACCAACAATCTCCCCCTTTGGCATTGATGGCAACACAAGATGGAAAAACCGTCAAAGTGCCAAAATAGAAATGCCAAGTACAAAAACCAATTCTCCCCCTGGGAGTAATATGTGTTTATACAAAGATTTATTTACAATACCAATCTCAAAAAGATAATGCATTTTTCCATATATGTTTCTTTAAATGTTTTTCCATATATCTCTCTCCCTTTGACATCAAATGCCAAAGTCACAAAAAGGTCAAGTTCATACAAAATACCAATCAATTCAATATACCAACTACTCCCCCTAAGAAGTAGCTTCCTCATCAAATACTGGAATAAGAGATTTGTCCATTTAATTCTACCGGTTGATGACAATCATCAACTGTCTAAGTCTCTACCGGTGGAGGTAAGACTCCGAGATGATCTCTGAGATACTCAAAAGTTTCCTTAGGCAAAGGTTTTGTAAAAATATCTGCAAGCTGTTCTTTAGTATTCACATAAACCAGTTTTATTTCCTTTTCTTCAACTTTTTCCCTTAGAAAATTCAGTTTGATAGAAACATGTTTTGTTTTAGAATGTAATACTGGATTCTTAGATATATCAATTGCTGCAGTGTTATCACAATATATGGTAATAGGTTCCTTGCATTTTACCTTTATGTCTTTCAACATTTGCTTAAGCCAAAGTACCTGTGTACAGTTTGTTGCTGCTGCAACATATTCTGATTCTGCTGTTGATAAAGATGTACAACTCTGTTTCTTACTTAACCAAGAAACTAATCTCTTTCCAAGAAAGAATGCTCCTCTAGTGGTGCTCTTTCTATCATCTACACCTCCTGCCCAATTTGCATCTGTGTATGCATATAGATCAAAATTTTCATCTTTGGGATACCATAGTCCAAGATTTGCTATGCCTTGTAAGTACTGGAAAATCCTTTTTACTGCTGATTCATGATTTTCCTTGGGATTACTCTGAAATCTAGAAACTATACATACTGCATTCATAATATCAGGTTTGGTTTGTGTCAAATACAGTAAACCTCCTATCATAGATTTATATCTAGTTGGATTAACAGGTGTATATTCATCCCTTTGAGATAATTTGTCATTTGTAGTCATAGGTGTGCTTACCGGTTTGGAGTTCTCCATCCCAAATTTCTTGAGTAGTTCTTTCAAGTACTTAGATTGACTCAAAAATATGCCTTTATCAGTCTATAAAATCTGCAATCCTAAAAAGAATTTTATTTCTCCAATCATAAACATTTCAAATTCATGTTGCATTTTAAGAGAAAATTCTTTGCATAATCCATCTTCTCTCCAAAGATTATATCATCAACAAATACTTCCATAATCAAAATGTTATCATTAGTTACTTTGTAATATAAATTGCTATCTGCATTTCCTTTAGTAAAACCAATTTTAAAAAAATACTTATCCAATCTTGCATACCAGGCTCTTGGAGCTTGCTTTAGTCCATACAGGGCTTTTCTTAATCTGCAAACCATATCATTGTAATCTGTCAAAGAAAATCCATTAGGTTGTTCAATATAGATTTCCTCTTCAAGTTCTCCATTCAAAAATGCACATTTAATATCCATTTGATAAACTTTGTAATCCTTGTGAGCTGCAAAGGCCAAGAATAATCTAACTGCCTCAATTCTAGCTACCGGTGCAAAGGTTTCATTATAATCAACTCATTCTTTCTGAGAATATCCCTTACACACTAGTCTTGCTTTGTTCCTGACAACCTTACCATCTTCATTGAGTTTGTTTCTAAATACCCATTTGGTTCCAATTACATTTTTATTTTCAGGCTGGGGAACTAATGTCCAAGTATTATTTTTCATAATCTGTCCTAATTCTTCTTCCATAGCTTTAATCCAAAATTTATCTTCACATGCCTCATTGATAGATACTGGTTCAATTTGAGAAATAAGACATACCTCTTCATTTGTCAATCTTCCTCTTGTCATGACTCCTTTAAATTTGCTTCCAATTATCTGATCTTCAGAATGATTCAGTCTTACATATCGGGGTGTCTTAGTTTGTTGTTGTTCTTCAATTACTATGGTATCTTCTGATGATACCGGAGTAACTGGATCATCATTCTGTACCGGTGGATTTACTGTTGGTTCATTTGTCATAATTTCTGTTACCGGTTCAGAGTCTATATACCTTGAAGTTCCTCTGAATTGTTCATCAATTTTTACATTTGTACTCTCAACAATTTTCTGTAATCTTTTATTAAAGCATCTAGAAGCTTTACTCTTAGATGAATAACCAAGAAATATTCCTTCATCACTCCTAGGATCAAACTTGCCAATATACTCATCTCTTCTAATATAACATTTACTTCCAAAAATTCTGAAATACTTAAGAGTAGGAGTATTACCAAACCATAGTTCATGAGGGGTCTTACCGGTTTCACCTTTGATGTGAACTTTGTTGAATGTATAGACAGTAGTGCTTACTGCCTCTCTCCAGTACACATGTGGTAGATTTGCTTCTGATAACATACTTCTTGCTGCATCCAAAATAGTTCTATTTTTCCTTTCAACAACTCCATTCTGTTGAGGTGTCCGAGGTGCTGATAACTGTCTTTTGATTCCATTAACTTCACAGAATGTATTAAAATCTCTAGATGTGAATTCTCCTCCTTGATCTAATCTTAAGCATTTAATTTTCTTACCGGTTTCATTTTCAACCATTGCTTTGAATAGTTTGAACTTCCCAAGTGCTTCTGATTTTTCTCTGAGAAAAGTAACCCAACACATTCTAGAATAATCATCAATAATTAGCATGAAATATCTATCACCTTGCAAACTTTTAGTTCTAGTTGGACCACATAAATCAGTGTGAATTAAATCAAGAGCATTATTGGATTTTTCTGGAATACTTTTGAAAGTAGCTCTAACCTGTTTTCCAAATTGACATTCTTTGCAAATTGTATTATGAGGTTTCACAATTTTAGGTAGATCTCTAACTGCCTTAGAAGTACTGATTTTTACCATGCAATCAAAATTTACATGACATAGTCTTTTATGCCATAGCCAACTTTCATCTATATGTGCAATTAAGCATGCCTTTTCACTGTTATTCAAATGAAAGATATTTCCTCTAGTCTGATTACCGGTTGCAATTTCCAAACCAGTTCTATTCATGATTCTGCATTTCCCATTTTTAAATTGTAACTGAAAACCTTTCTCAACTAATTGACCAACACTTAAAAGATTATGTTTTAATCCTTCAACATAGTAAACATTGTCAGTGTTATGTTTACCATCAAGAGATATTGAACCCTTACCTTTGATTGAACAGGCTTTGTCATCTCCGAATCTTACTAAACCTCCATTGTATTCTTGAAAGCTCAAGAATTTGCCTTTGTCTACACTCATGTGATGTGAGCATCCTGAATCAATAATCCATTCATCCTTTGATTCAACTTTAGCTGCTAGGGCTTGTTCTACTGGTGGAGCAATAGGTACCGGTTGATCTTCTGTTATAGCAACAAAGACCCATCCATTGTCTGCTGGATCCTCATCAGAATCCTTAGTCACACCTTCATCAACAATGTAACAAGATTTATCTTTGTTTTTCTTAAATATGTATCTCTGATATTCAAGATTAGGTTTATATGTCCTTCTAGCTTCTTCTCTTAGTCTAGCATGTCTATCAGGGCATCTTGAAGCCATCTGACCAATCTTATTGCAGTTGAAACATTTAAAGGGTGCTTTACCTTCATACTTACTTCCAATTGGACCTTTTGGCATTTTTCTTGCAAATAGTGCTTCAAGTTCTTCAAGCTCTTCATTCTCCTTCCTGGTTTCTTCAAGTTCTCTTGCATAAAAGGCTCTCCAGTCTGATTTGTCAAAAGATGGAGTAGATGATGTTGATGCTTTGAAGGCCAAATCAGTTTTTATAGTAGCAATAGGACCAAATTCCTCAATTTCAAAAGCTAAAAGTTTTCCAATCAATGTATCCCTAGTTACTGATGTATTAGGCATTGTTCTCAACTAATTAATAGTAGTAACCTTCATTTTATATGCCGGTGGCAATCCTCTTAAGATTTTTGAAACAATCTCATCTTCACCTAAGGTTCCTCCACAACATTTGATACCTAAAATAATTTCATTTACTCTTTCCATAAAAGGAGAAATTCTTTCATCTTCTTCCATTTTCAGATGTTCATATCTGACTCGAAAGCTTTCAAGTTTTGCAATTTTGACTATGGAATCCCCTTCATTCAGTGTTTCCAAATGATCCCAAATAGCTTTTGCAGTAGATCTATCTGATAATCCCATGATTTGTTGATCTAACAATGCGCTCAAAAGTGATTCTCTTGCTTTGCAATCATTTTCTTCATCTCTAGCTAAAGTAATAGGAGTAGGCTGACCAGCTATAGCAGTAGTATAACCATTCTTAGTAACTTCCCAGATGTCTTTACCAATGCAATTCAGATGTGTCTCCATTCTGATTTTCCATATTCCATAGTTGGTTCCATCAAGTTTAGGACTATCCTTTCTGAAATAATTAGTAGACATTGGATCTCCTCAAGTTGTTAAACTTCTGCAAAAAGAGGACTAAGCTCTGATACCAATTGTAGGTCCCAGGGACAACTGAGAGGGGGGGGGGGGGGTGAATCAGTTGTCTAATAAATTCAAACCAAAATCTTGTTGACCAACTTATTGCTTAATACTGGTAAGACAGTTAATTGTGCCGGTAAACAGTATTAACAGGAAATGCTGTACTGGTAAGAATTAATGCATGAAACATAAACATAAAGTCATCCACAACACATGACACAAATATTTGTACTTGGAAACCCTGTAAGGGAAAAACCACGGTGGGAAACCTTACCCACAATCAGATGATACTACTGCAGATAGTAAGTGTACAAGAGGGGTCTGCACATGCAGAAAGGCCAACAGCCTAGAGCTCACTACTCAAACACAAATGGGAGTCACACTAACTACAGTTGGATGGTTAAATCCAATGAGAATGTACTGCACAAAATAACATCTTCATATGCTGGATTCAGTACCGATGTAATGTTGATATGCTTCTACAAAAACCTAACTTCACCTTCAAATGATGTCTTCGTGTTTATCTCTGCTTGATCTCGCATATACCCTTTCTTAAATATTTTTCGCATTCCACACTGGATCTTACAAATAAGATCTTACATTTATACCATACCCTAAGACCAATTTTAGTAGGTCGGCTCTACAAAATATTACAATAAAATATTTTACAAATAATACAATATCCGATGCAATAACCGATTGAACATGTTGGCTTAATGCATTTACAACAATAATAAATCATCTCCATAGCGTGCCATGCTGATCTGGAAAAGATAAATCTGCCGGTGTAACCCTAGATAACCTGGACCTATTTGCCGGTAAAAGCAAATATGCAAATAAGAATATACCAATGATATTACTTCAAGGAAAAGTGTCCACATGATGTCTTTGACATTACCAAGTGTCTTCCATGTCATTGCAGGTACCGGTGAACATTATATCCTTCCGATTAACATTATATCCTGCCGGTTAACCATATACCGGTGATTGTTTGAACAGTTTACTGATTTCCGGTGAACGTTGCTAGATCTCCAAAGTAGGTGTATTTAGCAGGTGTTGACATCAATGACAAAACCATACCAAAATACCAACAGGGAAGTCATTAAGAGAAGGGCAAAAACCATTTATCATACAAGACGTGTAGAAAAGCCACATAGAACCATTCAGAAAGCATGAAAAGGTGTACAACAAACCAATCATTAACGATTCAAGCTGTTTAAGTGAAGTCAATCACATTTATTTTTTTATTTTTTTTGACAAGGTGGCAAGGCCACTCAATATATCTTTACAACTGGTTCAAGAAGGGCTTCTGAAGAAAAGAACCAAAAAGAAAAACTTCAATAAATCAAGTTTATTGAAAATAACCATTCATGAAGCATACTAAGTATCTTCCTAAATGAAAGAATATGTCTGATTATAAAAAGTCTGCACCACTGTTGACATTTTATTGAACAGGAGTCAACAATATACATCTAAAAAACTTTGGTAATAGTGCAAGCCCATTATAGAGGCAGAGGTTGAGTATTTAAATGACTTTTGTTTCCCCCAGTGGTCGGAGTAAGGGGAGGAACTTTATTCCCATCATCTTCGTTGGTTACGTAGGCAAACACCTTTGCGTACCTCCGTTTCCAGTACTGAACGCGTTGCACACAAACATCTAGCATCCCTTGCATTTGCTCACTTATGATTTTGCTATTTTTAGCACATGCCTCACGCACTACCTCCTATCTCTCATTTGCCATCTGCAAACCACACACTTCTAGCTCAAGGTCAATATTCTTATCATCCAAGTCCATGAGCTTGTTATTGAGTTCCATGCATTTCTTATTGAGTTCAGTGCATTTCTTATTGAGTTAAGTGCATCTCCTTTTCACTTCAGTGAGTCTCCATTCAAAATCAGAAACAATCCCCTTCAACCTTTCATTTTCAGCATGGGCCATTTCGACCTTCTACGTTAGCAGTTATACACACATGGTGTCAAACTTCACTGTGTCCATCCCATTGTTGCAGTCTACAAAGGGTGGTGGTGGTTGTTTAGAAGACTTCCCTAAACTGCCATCGGAGGTGAGAACATCGACTGTCCCATTCGCCTTTGAATTCATAGCAGGCGTTCTGTTCTGCGGAATAGATGTTTCAACACCCTTTCTTTTTCCTGTCCGTGCTCTTTCCATTTCCATCCCTACAAACAATGCCAAAAAGAAGTATTAGTAGACAGGTGGGCAAGACAACATGAAAAATGCAAGAAAACATAGTTTATGCCACCAAGAAACAAACTGCTATCTGTTGCATTTTTTGGAATGAATAACATTATGTACAATAAAAAAGTTAACGTGTTCACTAAAGTTGACATGTTCAGTAAACTGGGCACTTGGGTAGCAGGTTACCTACCAATTGGGAGTCCATGTTTTGGGAAGATAACTCCATCAGTCACCACTCCTCGTCCTGCATCCAACTTATTACACATCTGCCATGAAACTATAACAGAAGTCTGGTGTATTTTAATAGATTTTTTTTTTGGTTATTTTGTTGTTGTTAATTCATTTCAGATTCAGTGTTAAAAAACAAACAATAACAATGGTATATTTAACTATCGTAAGCTACAGTGGAAAGAGCACATGGTTCACAATTTCAATCAAACATTCTGCTTGATCTTTATATGTAAAAGAGTTGCAGGGACCCTATTGCTATGCGATAACAAAACCTATGCATATGCAATATATAAGAGACCTTGAACAAAACTTGATAAGATACCTTGAACAAAACTTGAACAGTGAACGACTATCATCGACTTTATTGTACCATCCACTATCATTATTAAAAATTTTGCACACCAAAGACAGGTTTGTGAAGTTATTAAAGGGTAGTTGATGGTGCATGATAACCATGAAACAATCCAACAAATCAAGCTTTTATAGTTATGCTGCTTAAAATAGTAGGAAAGGTTGAAAATAAAGTACAATTCATCTAAAACATAAACAATAATTGAGAGGTTTTAAACTATGGTAAGGTAAAAGCCATGTCAATATAACATCTCCAAATCCCATCTGAATAGTCTATCAATACTGATCTTCCACCACAGTATCTCGCTCTAAATATTAGGAAAGAGGAACAACAACTGTGATCAAAGAATATTATCGCCTTCGCTGTCTAGATTGCGCAATGGAGTTGACGACACCATAAAATGCTTTACGCTTCTTCTCATTCTTATGCAACTCGAGAGGGGTGATGCCAAGTGATCATATCCTCTGACTTACCAATCTGATCACAAGGCCGCATTTAACATCCTCTTTTTGTGGGTGGACACTTTCACCAACTTTATCCTACCACATACAAATGACATCATACGAGTGTTGCCTATTTCATTCCATTGGAATAAGGTAAAGGATGAAATAAGAAGACAGAGGAAGGGATCTTGTCATCTTCAAAACTTATCGTGGGTGGGGAACAAACCAGGTCTTCAATAGGCCACACCGCCCATGAGTTTAGGGAATCTGACAAGACAATGATGAAAGGACCTGGGCAAGGTAGCTGGGCATTTGCATCAAAGACTTTGACGATGCAAACTTTAGCACAATGTCGTGGGAGTGGAATAGTATCACACATTACACCCTTCCCCACGCCATCAACAATGCCTTCCCCAACCACTGCCCCATCCACTAGTAGGTGGACTTCAACTCCAACAGCAACAATGTGAGCATCTTCATTGACACACTCTTCTTTGTCTTCCACGGTTGCTTGCATCAGTAATGAGTGGACACAGTCGCTTAAATAAAATTCTTTATACATGTCCATCAAAGATAGTCAAATGAATTAATGGCAATGCAGTACAAAAATACCAGAGTAGCCATCTCTCCTGGCTAGTTGCCCCCATCATGGTCACAGTATGCATTTGTACATCCATCATCATTTCCCCCAGACTCTTTCTCAACACTTTCTTCTATCAGATTATGTTGCAAAACGTGACACATTGTACATAAGTGTAAGTACACATTAAACCCATACGCCTACGAACACTACTGGACCAAGGCCGATGAATTTTACACGACTAAGGCAATAACATGAACATAGATAATGGCGACAAACCACAACATCATAAAAAATGCTCTCCAGTATAACATTGCCTCTCACCATCTGTTATCTAAAAGAAGAGCCCAATACCTGTTCATCTCTGCTCTTATTCTCCAATGTCTGCCCCAATTGAGTGGACTCCTCTGCAATCTTCTTGCCACTGCATGCACTCAAATTTCCAATCACCGTCTCCTTCAGATTCTCCTTCAAAATAGACTTTTGAAGTTTCTTGTCCAATACCACGACCGACTACATAAAAAAAGAGTTACTGTATAGTATAACACACCATATCATGATATAGCACTACATATCATGCACAATGCCACCGCATTACCCATTCATCTTTGCACCTATCCTCCAACCTCTGCCCCAGTTCAGGAGAGTGCTCTGCAATCATCTCGCCACTGCATGCACTTGGTTTTTCAATCATCATCTCCTTCAACTTCTTCCTCCTAACAGACATCTGAGATTTTGGACTTGGTTTTTCGGGAACACTACACGTGGTGTCATAAGGCAACTGCATTGACTATTCTTTGCTCCTATCATCCATCGTCTGCCCCAACTCAGGAGATTGCTTTGCAATCTTCTCGCCACTGCATGCACCCAATTTTTCATTCGACGTCTCCTTCAACTTTTTTGATGAAACAGACTTATACGTAACAGACGACTGAGGTTTTCAACTTAATTTTTTGGGCACATTGCATTTTGTGTCATCCAATACCATGGGACAGTCCATGCTCCCTCCACGAACCCCATTAGCCTACAATGACATGGACGAAATAGTCAACATACTACATAGTGCAGTGCAAAGCATACCATGCAATGAAAACACACATATGGCTAGTCCAACAGACAGTCACCTTCGATGACAAACATGTCGCCTCATCTGAAGTCAGACTTATTTTTTCTATGGCATTCTTCTTTTCTTGCTTCCTCGATGAATCACATGCAGGCTCATTGACTCGCACGTTTGTTTTAGGATGTGAAGCCTGCCTTGTTTTTTCCGCAATGTTCTTCTTTTTTTGCTTCCCGAACAAAATAGGTGCACCCTCTTTTGTACAACACACGACCGATTATTCCCACATTGCAATAAAAAGTTAGCATGTCGCTATGTTATGTACAACCTAGCTAACGGTTTAGCCATAAACTATCCATGACATTATGCTCTAGAACATATTTCGTTGCAATTGCAATGAAATAATGACTATGATCCATCGCCAACGCTGTTAAAAAGGCTTCCTATGTTCTCCACATCCAAAATACAACACAAAAACTACACTTTCTTAAGGATTGATAAAGAAGGATGCAAAACACGCTTAACGAATTGGTTGTGTCTATTCTGGCTCCAAAACGGACCTTTCCTACAACGTGTTATCGACAGGTTATTCAATCACAACCACTAATTGCAAAATTGATTGTGTAAAATGAGTGTGCAACAATTGAGATGGTCAATTTATGTCAGAGAATACATAGGAATTCATTATCATTAACAAAGTCTTTGATGATAATTAATGGGTACAAAGACCTCCAATTCATTATTTGAAAGACACAAGTCTTTTGAAATGAGTGTCTATTCTAAAGCTTCCATCTCTTTGTTTACATGGGAATATTATTATTTGTTAAAAACGTAGTCTTAAGTTACGAAAAGAAAAAAGAAAAAAACACTCTGAAGGATAGACACGTGAGGAGTTCATCGTGCCAACTCGAGACATCTGAAACAAAAGCCCAAATCACATTTCAAATCGGAGTTGGATCATCGAACACATGTACTTCTCAAACATCACGAACATCAATAATCTAGAAATACAAATACACTAGGATGAACATTAACACTCTCATGCAAATCAACAGAATATATACAAATTTATAATACATAGTTCGCAAGAATCAGGATTTCTTGTTCATATATTCAACACTGGTTTCATGACTCGAAGATCCATTAATAACAATCGTACTGCATTCAGGTTGAAAAATTATATATCTTATTTTCTAATATGGTGCATCTATAGCATATAATATAAGGCATCAGCCAATTGCATTGTTCATTTTCATTATTATAAAATTCAGTAAAAGTAAGGACATTAATATATATAACAAGCACCTTTCAAAAAGTTGCACAAGCCCAAAGATTATTAATAAGGGGACATTACAGTACAAGTAGTATTAAACAAGGGAGAGAGAGCAACAACCTGGGAACGTCTAGACGTTTGCTGGGGACTACTCAATAGTCCTTGAAAATCAACAACCTGCATGGATAACTAATGTTACTGGTAGTCTACATTGGGAAGTACATGCATTTCAAAAGACATAGAAGGAACCTACATGTTCATATATGAAATTGCAGTTTAACATTCAATATAAACTACCACTACGTAACTTATATCACCTAAATTATATCCGTCCATTTGCCATAGTGCCAGAGTTGTCTATATCAACCACCTATTTTCGTACTGTTGTTATGCACTCAAGGAGGGATACCTCTATTCCGACTTAAAATCAATGCTATGGTCCGACTAACATGGAACTTAGTCACATGTTTTACACTATATTTTACATTCAATGGCTATAACACATCGCTAACATGCAGTACCATTTGTCTATTCTCGAGCCTTATTATTGACTAACTCCATCTCCTATTGTAATTTGTATAGCGTGTTAGACTTTGGCTTTCCCATTGTTAGCTACATCAAATCACAACCCGTACATGAACAATGGTCCAAGAGGTTGTGTGTATTCTGGCTTGACAATAGACAAATCATATGGACTAACAACGTTTTGTTAGACAAAAGCAACCATCAAATGTAAAACCTACGATTAAAAACCTACCACAAACATGGGGTATTAGTCCCCCCATATTGTTTTTTGCAGCCACAATAGACGCATCCCACTGCGAGAGTAACTTGAGTTTTGTGCTAATCTTTTCTCTGACAAAAGTACCAAGTTTTTCAGCCCGCAACCTCTTCTTCCTACTGGGATGCCCTCTGAATGGGATTCCTTCATTCAAAAGCTTTTAATGTGCGTGTTATGCACAATAAACCGACGGTAACCACGAAGCATGCCATAGCCATCCTCTGACATGTCCACATAATTTTGCATGGGCATCAAGGACTGAAATCGAGAACTCGACAACAACTCCATATCACATACCATGGGTCAGAGCACCACGAGAAGTTGGCATGGTATGCATGTCTCAGAAATGTATGTTGATGCATGTTGTTGGTATGATACGTCCACTTTCGAGCCACAATACACATAGCCTCCCACATATATTTGTATATATGTTTATTCTGCACTTTTTGAGTTTGATTAGGTGCTTCCAACTTGTGTCAGACATGTCTATTCTCCCTTCAAAATGAGATTATAACAATGACATGAATCGACATACATGACACGCGTCAATTTTGGCTCCAAAAATGACATATCGTACCAATGACATGCATCAACATACATGTCCAAGAATAAATATATATTCAAATACAAGTGGCAGGCACCTAATAGCTACATGAAAGAGAAAGTGAGGTAAAATGTTTTGTTTCAAATTGAGCTTCTTTTAGGTGGTCTTGACCTCGTTTACATGTTATAGTTTTCCTTTTGATGCAAACAAACTCCTCACAATTAGGTTGTTGACTGACTGATGCAACCATTCCTTGACTATGTGTGACCTGCTCTTGTTTAGGAGTTGATCTGTTGTTTGTTGACAATTAGGAGTTGATCTGTTGTTTGTTTGATGATAGCAAACATGACGCCTTTTTAATTTACCTAACGTGGAAAAAGTAATACTAATGCGTGAAAGAAAACATTATTGTTGAAGGGCTCCTTGTTGAAGCAACCTCCGTCTATTCTGGCTCATCGTTAAAGGGGGATTTATGGGACTGTAGTTTTCTGTTTCGTGCTGTGGCTTGGGGTATGTTGAAATCCGCCTCTATAACTCGTATTTTTCCTGTTTCGGTTTGGATTTTGATTAAAATCATTAGGGTTTGCATTGTTTGTTTGCGTTTCTTGTTTGCCTCTATATGTAGCCAGAATAGCTTCAACCTATATCATATATTTGCCTATTTTGGAGCCAGAATAGATGCATATCGTCGTGTTAGGGTTAGAGACCACTAGGGTTAGGTTTTTTTTTTTATAAAAAAAATCTAATGAGCACCTGAGAATAATGTTAACAAAGCATAATATTTTCATAGTTTCTTTTATCTATGTTTTATTCTGTCATTTTCCTCTTTATTGCAGAGGACATGTTTGTGTGTGTGTGTGTGTCTCTGTGTGAGTGTGAGTGTGTGTGTGTGTGTGTATTGCTTCATATTGACATATATATATATATATATATATATATATATATATATATATATATATATATATATATATATATATATATATATATATATATATATATATATATATATACTAACACACACCAAACCGCAAACAAACAATGCAAACCCTGACGGTTTTCAATAAAATCCCAAAAATTAGCCCTCAACAATGAGCCATCAACAATCAAACAGGGAACCTTGGTATCCTGACATGACCATGCTGCAAAATGATGCCTAATACTCAGACAGAACACAAAATGACACTGGAACTAAAAAAATTATTGAATGTCTTAGGGTTTCAAATTACCGCAGCCGCCTAAGCCTCCACCCAAATTGTTGTCCTCTTATCACCTCCCGAGGGCACACTCACAACCACCTTTGCGATACAAAAATGATATAAAAATTTACAATTTCAAACACAGGGTTGACGAAGGAATCATAAAAGTATCGTTATCTGTTAGGGTTTGAATTTACTGATGCCACCATAACCCTACACAACAATCTTCAATCGTACCACCCCCTATACGATAAGATACCTCCTCCTTGCACATGAAAAAAACCTGCATGTTAACAGGCGATAACAATAGGACTAACAATATACCCAGACAACTTCCGTTATGCATGCAGTCGGCTTTTCTCCTCTCCTTCGGAGCCACAAATATTTTGACAATGCATATCTATTACAATTGAAGCACAACTCTTTCGCTCAGTGATTCAACCAGGGACATGAATTTACACGGTCGAATATTTTGTTAAGCCTCCACTAGTGCGTTTTGCATGCAGCTCCCAAACAAAATATATATTCAATTTTTGCGAAATCAAGTTTTCATTCAATTTTTTTTTTTAAATTAATTGAAAACTATGCCCATAACACGTGACCACTGATGTTAGTCGACTCGTGGACGCAATAAAGTGGGTTAGCCATAAAAATGGCCGCGTGGCCATTCAAAATAAATAAAATCAAAATTGGCGGTCACCGAAAATGTAAACCGCCTGCCCGATAGTATGTTAACCGCCTCACCCAATGTAACCATCGCATCACGGTGACAATGATCGGGAAAATGTTAACGGAAGCAAGCTTTTTCGTCAAACGCAAATTGACAAAATCATCCACATCATTGCCGCCGTAGATTCCTCCATGTCATCTGTGGATCCCAGGAATGTCGCTTCATGGACTTGTCATACTTGAATGGTATGCCTTCGACATCATATAGAGGCATGCCATTTTGGAGTCAAAATAGCTACAACCAACCACTTCAAACGTTAACAATTTAGGAAATCTTATGCTATACGCAACTCAATAATTCCCAATTTGCCATCAAAATTGGGAAATTTTATGGTACACGCAACTAAAAAATGTTCAATCACTACTATTTATATGGCAAGCAGTAGCTTTCTTTTCCTGCACTGTCACCTATTTGTTCTTCTTCTGCTTTTGCTTCTCCACTGAAATTCCCTCCAGAAGGAAATGTAGAGGGGTACGCGCAATGCTTGGAGCATTTGGAAGGAGTCTCACCAGAATTCATGCACTTGGAATAGAAATTCTTGTGATACATTCAACACCGCTATCGCTTTTAATATCACAGATGCGTTGATTTCCGACAATTTGAATTCTGGTACATAGGCCTCTATTTTCTAGTACATTCACCTATCCAATCTTAGGGTTTTGACTCTCCAATGCAATGTACAAGAAACTGTTGTTGGAAGGGACCGCTGAAAGCATTGGCTAGGAGGGTAACACCGTGAGATTGGGGAGGCAAATTGCCAGAAATCAATGGATCCCTGAGATTGACAGTGGTAATGACATTATATCACAGAAAATTCCTTTCCAACCACATGATAGTGGTTAAGAACATTCAGAGCTTTGAATATGAGCAGATCAGGAGGAAATTTTAAGGCAGAAGGGTAAGTTGGAGTTAAAATTGTGAATTTTGGCGCATCGAGAGTGCTTGATAGGTTGGGCATTGAGTATTTATTTGCAGTCTCCCAGACACTTTCCTTCCTTCAAATTTTATTGATTTAGTTTATTTGGGAAAATTAGCTAATTTTTTACTTATATATGTTTTGATTTTGTAGAATATGCTAAAGGTGAACCAGATGAGAGATGTATACAGCTGGTAGGCGAATCAAAATAATGAATGAGGCGATACAATTCTGGAGCCATAAAACCCCACTAATACTTATTAAGATTGGGGGTTCTTCTTTCAACATCGGACTAGACATCCCAAATTCTGACACTATGGCCTCATCCAAAAGCATGCTTTGAGGTTTGATGTTCAGTGAAGAACACACTTTCAACAATCTTCATGTTAAATGGTGAGGCAACAAGCGATTCCATAGGCATTTTCCTAACTGTTGCTTCCAACTTGGAATAGAGGAGCCCCTGGGATGAGTATAAGATACATAGATGCTATAATAGAGTACTCTTCCACATGAAGAGATTGATAAATCTATGGAAAGCTTAGCTGTTTATCAATTTCATGTCGGGCCAAAATCATCTGGAAAAGAATCAGTCTAATTGAGTTGAGTTTTTCATTGATCAGATAAAATTAAATTATAAGACTTTTTATTTGTTGTTGGAATATTTTATCAATGAATTATTCATCTTTGGTAGTCAGTCTATTTTTAGTTTGAGTGCAGTTAAGATTCAAACTTAAGACCTCTGAGTTGCTTAAATGTTGTGTAACTTTCAGCAATTGAACTGCTATCCCTTTGTGATCATTCCATCTTTGATCCAAATGCACCTTATTGAAATAATGGAATGATTGCGATAGTAGAGAATTTTGTTGAGCATCATAACGTCCTAGGATTCCTCTACAGAGGCATCCAGACATATTGATTAACTATATCCTTCTTTCCTCTGAAGTCTCAATTATGATGCCCTCTTTTTTTGTCAAGTCTATAGTGTTCTCTGACACTGGATTGTAACGGTTTGTTGTCTAGATAATCTCAACAACATTCAGAGTATAAGAGATGGTATAAAATGCCACCATGGAGAGTTAGTATGTATTTAGGATGAAGCTAAAAAATGTCAAGTAGTAGCCCTGTTCTGGACTACAAGCCTATGTAGGAATAAGCCTGAAGTCTCCTCCTTTCTTGCACTGCTTTGGCACTAGTGTTGCAGATCTCCAGTTAGGAACAACAACCCCACTATCATTGTTTGTTTAACATAAATTTTGATCATATTCATCTGTAGAAACTATGGATAGATATTCTAAATCAATCACTTGTACCAATTATTCAAATTGGATTGGGATCTAATGTATAGTTAATTTCATTCAATTTATTAAAAAAAATTACTGTTTGGATATTTTATTATTAATGATGTTGATTTATACTTTTGGGCAAGCTCGTCATAGGGTATGACGATATTAAGCTTATGAAAGATGGAAACACTATTTTGAAACATATCTTCAATACTTACAAATTTTACACTGCTTGTGTAAGAGTTGTTCCAAAGAGCACTAAAGAACATCTAATGCAATAATAAAAAAATAAAGCAATGACATAAATTACTAACTACTTCAAAACAAAAGAGTTAAAGAGATTCTGAATAGAAGATGATAAGTTCTTGATCATAAAAAAATGTCTCTCATAACTTTTGACCAGGAAAGGAGAATTAAAATGAATATAGGAACACTTAGTTTTTGGTGAACTCCCAATTACACCATCTTCCAGATAGATCACAAGAATTGAACAAGTTAATCACAATTAAATTTTTCCTGCTTTTTAATACTGAAAAGAAATCGGAACAATTGAAGAGTCTAGGAGCTTGAAAGCATGGGGTTTGACTAAGGGAAGAGAGATGTTATGTGTACCATTAGAGAGCTCCATATATCCATGGCTGTTCAACACCAAATTATTACTCTGACACTAGACATAAATTTATTGATACACCAAAACCTACAAATATGTATAAATTTCTAAATCTATAATCTTCCCTTCGTAGTTAAAATAACAATTAATCCATAAAATTAATTCCCAACAATACAATAGTTATTCAAGAATCCATTAAAAACTATATCTCTCGTCGCTCTCTCCTATTCTCCTTGCTATTTTCTTCCTTTTCTCCCATGTTTTCTCCATTACTTCCAAGCTCAAACCAGTAATGCAACACAATTAATCGATAGATTGCTTGATTTTGCAGAGAAGAGGCGTATTATATTGGACTGCTTCAACTTGAAGATTCCAATACATTTAAAGTGGGTTGGGTTGCTATGATGTGATGACCGTAACACGTGGCATATTTATTGTGGTTTGTATTCTCTTTATTAGTGTTACATTTTAGTGGGTTGGCTCTATAGCCACTGGTTAATTGTTATAATTAATTTTGTGTATTCATAAATTTTAAATTGGTCTATTTTGACAAAAAAAATTGTTGTTGTCTTTATATGTGACTTAACTGTTTATTCTGGCTTTTAGTACTAACAACACATGTTGTATGAATGCAAAGGTCAAAAGGTGGTCATTTCAAAGTATTACCTAATACCTACTTAAAATTCCCCAATAACCCTACATTACAACTACCTCAAAAATGCTCAATACTTATGCACATATGCCCCAGCTATGGGTACTAATAAAGTTGCACAACTTTAATTAAAGAAAAAATTCTAACCATTAGGGGTAAAGTGGGTGGCTATTAGTACATGTGAAATTTATTAATGGGTTTTTAGTTATCATTTTTTTGGTTTCTTTAAAGTTAGTAATTGGGGAGTTGGGTGAGCAAGGAGTGAATGGTAATTGGAAAGGGTGATAGGTGTTCTTCCCCTACCTAATAGTTTTTGGATTGACTTTTGGAACTTCTTGATTAAGACATAAGGACATACATTTTATTGTATTTACTCACATATGTCTCTATAGGAGGTTCAAGGGATGCATCATAGAATATTAAAGGTAAAACTTAAATGTATTTTATCACTGTATAATTAGTTATATAATAATCAAAATCTATATATGTTTTGACATATTATTGGAGTGTGATTCTCTATGTGATTGCATTGTCATTAGTGTTTGCACAAGAAATCTTCTTATGCACATAATAGCTCTTGAATTCTCAAGGTCACAAGTGACCAAAGTGAATTCAAAAATGCAATTTATTAGTTACCTTCAACCACTTAGATTTTCCATAGAATACACTTGATCATTAAACACCAAAAAGTTGCTACTATGTATTGATAAAGACCACAAATATCTTTGCAAATCATTGCAAAAACTTGGAAAGCTCTAGAAAATCCTTTATAACATCTTGCCATGTTGAAACCAATCCAATATCCAAACCATAAGGGGGTTCTTAAGGTCTTCAATTAAATCTCCCCCTCAGATAATGCACTTTATCTAGTTTCTGGAGGAAGCATCTTCTACCATGTTGAAACCAATTCGACATCCAAACCATAAGGGGTTCTTAAGGTCTTCAATCAAATCTCCCCCTTAGATAATGCACTTTATCTAGTTTCCAAACGAAGCATCTACACTACCAATAGGTATAAACCCATATACTATCTTGCCTTCTATATTCTCATCAAATTTCTTCACCCATGTCTTATGTATCTTCTCCTTTATATAATTGATATCTGTATGTGGGAAAAGTGGTTCGATGAAATGAATATTACGAATTCAAGACTTGTCCACACACCAATGGGACTCTTGGTGCAAGTCATGGAGCTATATGTAATACCTCAACTTCCCAAGGGTTCCCAAGGGATGTTCCATTGTTCTTTATCTCACAAGACCCCTTAAGCCAAAGCCTTTGCTCTCAGATCACTGAGCAAAGTGACTTAGGGATGACAATCATGAGAATGAGGGATGATTGATCAATCTAACATGAATGCAATCCTAATTTGCATGATATTAACAAAATATGAACTAAATTGGCATGTATATGATGATAAGATGAAAGGATTAGTAAAAGAACTATCCTAACATGATACACTAGCTTAATATGATTATTATGATAAAGAGAAATACTTCTAAAATGCTTATTATATTATTTCTATTCAAAGAGGGATTAAAATGCTTGATAAAAATGAGTATAGATTAGATGCATACAAATTGGATCCTAAAATGATAGAAGAATGGCTCTATTTATAGGAAAAATAGGGCAATGAAGGGTCAGGATTGGATAATCTTATCAAGGGTCAGGATTGAAAGTTATCAATCCATGTTTACAATTCTCACCAATGAAATGGTGACAATTATCAACATAAGACTGCTTGAGAGGAGATGTAAGAAGCATTAAATGCTTGAGAAGACCTCATGGTCACCTTAGGCGGTAAGGGTTAAGGTTAGATTAAGGTTACCCATTGGTTACAACTTTTACCCAAAGGATAAACTCTTGTGCAAGGGTTAAAGGGATAACCAAGGTTAAAGAAATCAATGCTTGATGAGACCCCTGGGTTAGATGAGGTTGAGTTAGGCAAAAAGTCTTTAACCATGTAAGAAGGTTGAGTTAACCATTAATGGTTTGAAAGACTTTCAAGGTTAACTTGTTGAATACATAAAGCCTTTAATGGTTATTGAAGACTTTAAGGGTTTGAGAAGTGACTTCCCTTTACTTAGGGATGTGACAATATTTAGTAGATGGGTTAGGCTAATTTAGAAGTGATTAGAAGAATTTAGAAGAGGTTTTAGAGAAGTGGGAGATGTAGCAGAATGCAAGTTGGTGGGGAAAATATAATTTAATTAAAATAAAATTAATTTATTTCAATTGTGGTTGCAACTTGCATTTGTAGGATTTTGCAAGTGGGGGGATTTAATTAAAAAATTTAATTAAATGGGCTAGAAAGGGGATTTTAATTAAATGGGGTAGAAGGGGGATTTAATTAAATGTGAACTTAATTAAATGGCTTAGATAGAAGAAGGGTATATTAATTAATTAATAGGTGATTAAAAGAATAGGGATATTAATTAAATCTTAATTTAATTAATTGGAAGAATTAAGAATAATTAAATGAATAAAATTCACTTAATTCATTGTGCAACTTTTAGGTGTCTACATTTTGCCCCTCTTTGAGTTAACATGTGACCACATGTTGATTCAAAGAAAATCTTGCCGGATATGATGCTTGTGTCGAAATGTTGATATGATGCTTTAGATTGGATGATTGATATTGATGATGCTCGAGATATAAAAAATTGATTTGATATGAAAAACTGATATGACACTGATGTCGATATGAAACTGATATGAAATTGATGTCGAGATTTGATATGATAATGCCCCCTCGAGAGATCGTTTGTGCACTAAAGGCATGAATGATCTCTTGAAAGAAGAAGAATGCTATTTGAAAGATAGAAGAGTGGATAGTGATGACATGCATGAGTTTGATAAGATTGATTAGATTGATTGGATTGAGATTAAGATTGATCAGATTAAGATCAAGTCTGGTTTCAGGTATGACACTCCTGTATAAGACATGGATGATCGAGCATCTAGTTTCATGAATGATACTACCTGTTGTAGACACCTAAAATTGTCGAGTCTAATTTTTTTATTAATTATCTAATCCTAATTCTTCTATTAATTAAATAAATCTTTATTTATTTAATTAATTCATTTATCCTCTTCTAGCCTTATTTCTCATTTAAATAAATACATTTATTTATTTAAATTCCCCTTTTCCTAAATTAAATAAATACTTTTATTTATTTAGTTGATCCCACTTCCTCTTTTAATTAAATAAATATTTATTTATTTAATTAATTCATTAGCATTTTCCACCCCTGACACATGTCATTCACCTCTTAATTCCTACATTACCCACCCTCTCATTATTTTCTTATTTCCTCTACCTACCCTCTAATCCTAACCGACCATTTATCTTTTACACCTCTCAATCTTATCCCTCCATTTTCTTATAGTGTCTTCTATATAAGAGGATGCTTCTTTCATTATCAATCTCCTAATTGAACTAATCAAGCATTCTAGTATTCGAACTTTCATATGCGATCAAGCTATCAACCATATTTTCGTTTTGTGTTGAGCTCTTGTGCACACATAAAATCTGAGAGCAAATTTATGAAGCAAGATCAATGGAGATAGGAAGAATGGAGTTTCAAACCCTATTGGACATGTGATGCTATAATCTTTGTGCTTTGATTTGCATTGTCTTAGGTAATCTTCATATGTTATGGCGGATCTTTGTTGTTGTTAGGCTAGGGTTTTGTTGTTGAATTCATTTAGTCTTTCAATATTGTTGTTTTCAATTTTCACCATAAACATTTTGGCACACCCCGTGGGACATGGATTTTTATTAGATCTATGTTTTTTGCAGGTTTTTCTAATCCTATATTGCTATTTTGTAAAACAATTTGGAAAATAACCTTGTGCAGCTAGGGGTTTGGACATAAAACTAAAATCTTGGAGAGATTTGATCCGATCTCACAAACGGCTTAGAATTTTTGTACTAAACTTTTTTGGCAGGTTGAAGACGGTATCAAGAGCTCTCAATCCAAAATTCAGAATTTGTGGAGTACATTTGCATTTTCCATGAATATTTTATGAATTTTCATAAAAAAATAATTTTGAGAGCAAATGAGAGAATTTTTCTGATTTTCTTACATTTTTGGAAATATCTCATAATTATACACAAGATATGTTCTTTGTTAGTTGAATTTTGATGCAAAATAAGTTCCTAAACAATCAAATCTTTAAAAATGAGGGTGTTTCATTATTTTGATCAGATCTCACAAACAGCTTTGAATTTTGACATCCAATTTTTTTTTGTAGGTCCAAAACATTATCAGAGGTTCTCACTAAAAAAGCAGAGTTTTTGGAGATTATTTGAATTTTCTATGATTTTTAAGATTTTTTCATAAAAAAATAATTTTTGGAGCAAATTAGCAATTTTTTTGGATTTTCTTACATTTCTGAAAATGTCTTGAAATTTTACAGGTGGTATGTTTTTTATGATGCAAAATATCTCATGGAAAATCAGATCTTTGAATCTATCAAAAAAATGCATTGTCAAAGACCCCTTTTCACAAAGTCTTTTGGATCTAAAATTTACCTAACTTGTGTGCTTGCAGGAGGGGTATTATTGAAAAACTACTAACAAATCTTTGTTGCAAAAATTTTGGTAAGGATTTTTTATCTTTATTGTGTGTCTTGTTTTCATAGATTACCAAACACTTCAATTGGTGCACTAAAATTGAACCACTATCTTTTGTGTCTTGAGCAATAGGCTTTTTTTGTTTAATCTTTAGAGGGATTGTCTCCCCATGTGGTCATTAAGACTACTAGTCAGGAGAGAACAACCCAAGTGGTAGTGAGGAAAACCCACCTCTTCCGAACCACTATAAATAATTGTATCCATGGTGAAAGCGATGGGTAACGTGTGTTGATTAGTTCATACCGCCACTATGTCTCCCCATAAACCTGTTTGATCAAATTTATTTGATCATTTGTTGGGTGTAACCCCTACCGGTTGGGAGCCTTCTATATTTACAAAGCTAAAAGTGTCGCATGTATGGCCACATGAGCGGATACCCTTACTAGCACCTTTTTGTTTTAGAAAGCCAAAATCCTTCTAGTTGTTGGGGCAGGAGGTCAGACCTCTGGAGCAACCCACACACATATGGTTCTTAGTAGAGGTACAAAATTTGCCACGGGGAGTTTTAATGGGGATTGATGCTTGGCTACCCCAGAGAAGTGAGTGCCAAGGGTGGAGCCAGTGGGGTCAAACATCTAAGTATCCACTCTGAATAGCGTAGCCTCGGGGAAAACCCCATGTGGGATCAACAACTATTGTCCTAACAAACCATAAGAATTCTGCTTGTCTTGTTTTGAACATTCAAACATTCAAGACCAAACATCATAACATTGTGTCTTCAAGTGTATGCAAAACATTTTTACATCAAACAACACACTTTTCTTTGAGTTATTTTTAGTCTAAACACTTGCAAACATTGAGTCCTAATCAAAATTGTGTCATCTTGTCACGAAAAACAGACAAAAAATTCTGATTTGGTCACAACAAACAACTTCACAAATTGGAAAAATTTACAGTCCAACAAACAAGAGCAATCAATTTTAGAATTCTTGATCTTCCTAACTTATTTCTCTAGATTTTTATCTAGCATTCAACCTACCTTTGGGTCTCACAAAGTTCATTATTGCTTTACACCTTGCATTACATTCACATTTGTATAAACTTGAGTCAAAAGGTCACTTGCTTGTCCTCATCTTGCTTTGTCAACACACTACATACAACAACATTTTGTTAAGTGGTCCCTCATCAAGGTATATCACCTTTGGGTCTCATTTGGTCTTACTTAGAGTCAAGGTCAACTTACCTCATCAAGAGAAACTATCATCTCTTTGGAAGCCACACCTACTCTACTACATACATACTCGGTCTTACACTTTGGACATTGCAAGTACACCTCAGATTCATTTACATTCCATCCAACTCTTGGTCTTCCATACTCTTTCCATTTTCATCTAGTCTCACACATATTGGTCAAGACCTAGTTCATGTTTGAAACCCGTTCCCAAAAATCTAGGAGAGAAGCTAAAGAGGCTCAAGAGTCCGCAAACATGAGTGCCTATGAGTATGATAATGATGTCTTTTTCAATTATGATCATACTACATTGCTTGACATGGATGCCTATAGAAACATTCCAAATGTTGAGAACATGGATAACATAAAAAAAAAATGATACACATAATGATATTATGCACAACTTTTCCGTACATTCAACAGAAGTGGAAGACTCCAATATGGATCCCCATTTTAATCGATTGGTTGAGGAAATAATGAGGAGAGATAGACAATATTTCTTACAAGTGATGGCGCAAAGTGGAGCTAAGATCCCTCATGATTTTGACATGTCTCAAATAATGGAAAATTAACCTTTGCAACAACCTCACCTCAACATTGATCAAAGGAGGCCTAATAGTGGAGGCAATAGAGGACCACATATTGTTCCTGAATCACCGTCATCTTTGTTTCAAAAACCTGAGGTCCCACATACACATGGTCAAGCATATGATACACACCTTCGCAGACCATTGTGGAAGTCTTATGCCAAAAAATATACTCAATCACATGCCAATGCTAAGGACCAACCACCAAAGCAATTGGATATCCAAAGGCATGTTCAAAATTTGGACACAAAGAAACCCCATGTAAAATTTGGGGGCAACACACTAGAACAAACTCATGACATGCCTGTAGAGTATGGTATACATGGACAAAACAAATATTCCATTCCTCATCATGACTCTATACCAAGTGGTCCATATATGCAACATCATTATAGACCTCCTCCATATGAACATGTGTATGATCAGTATCATCCATATATGCAACATTCTCCTCCTCCACCCGGTGCCTCAGGCATGGGATATGGTCCAAGAAGTCGGTCTCCACCTAAGAACAATTTGGAACAACAAATTAAGGACTTACAAAAGAAAATGGATGACATAAATACACCGAAGCCAACTTACACAATGAGAGACATATGTCCCTATCCATTTGACAAAAGCATTACAATGCCTCCTTTTCCTACACATTTCGTGACACCTAAGTTTGATAAGTACAAAGGCAAAGGAGACCCTAAGTCACATATAAGACAATTTTTCACAACTTGCATTGAGGTAGCAGCAGAAGAGACATATTTGATGAGATTATTCCCACAAAGCTTAGGTGATCAAGCTATGGAATGGTTATCCCAACTCCCACCTGGAATCAAGTCATGGGGTGACTTAGCAGAGGCATTTATCCAACATTTCTCATACAACATAGAGACAGACATATCAGTCACTACTTTGTGCAATGCCAAACAAAAGGATGGAGAATCTTTTTCATCACTTTTACAAAGATGGAGAAATCTAGCCAATAGATGCTCTTATGAAATTCCACAAAAACAAATGGTAGAGATGTTCACCCAAAATGTCAACAAAGACATTGGTTATGACTTGAGAAAAGATTGTTTGTCCACCTTCAAGGACGTCATTGAAAATGGCTTAGCAATAGAGAAGGTCCTAATTGAGCAAGGCATCATCAAAATATTTAAAGAAAACAAAGAGGACTTTAAAGGAAAAGACAAGCCAAGATTTTGGAATAAAAACAAGAACATAGTTAATGATGGTGTTGTTGATGCCAATACAGTACGACCCAAAATCATTTTTTTTCTAGATCAAGCTCTACAAACAATCAAGTGAATACTCAAACAACTTCAAAACCATGAAGGAAATACACTCCATCAGGAGAACCACTTGAGTCAGCTTTCAAGAAGCTAGTGGCAAATAAAATAATAAGAATTCCAGATATGCCTCCATATGAGCCAAAGGTCAAACCAAATTGGTGGAATGACGATGAATACTGTGAATATCACAAGAGAAAGGGCCATAAAACAAGAAATTGTCATCGACTGAAGAACATTATACAAGATCTTATTGATAAAGGAGACATTGAGATCAAAGGACACTCATCCAATCAAGAACATGAAATGTTTAAAGAACCATTCCCAAAACATGACAAGGGAAAATCCAAAGCCACAAATGACCAGACCAACTATACCAGAGCATCCTATAACTATAATTCAACTGTTAATCACATTTTGATGGACAATTATGTCTCTACCATTATCATCAAGGACAAAACACCTAAAAATTCTACCCAAAGACCCAAGGTTGTCCTAAAAGGCATTGGATCTTCTTTTGAACCTACCACTGAATGCAATGTTACAACTCATCGAGGTAAATTCAATTTGTAAGGTGCTCTAGCTAAAAATACCACTTCCTCATCAACTAAACTTGAGTATGATGTTGTAGAATAGTTAGGGAAGACACCCGATCTTATCTCCATCCTTGAACGTTTACGCATATCCCCCCCACATAAAGCCATTCTTGACAAAACTTTGAGAGACACTTTTGTCCCCACCGATCTGAATGTGGACCAGTTTCAAGACATGGTGGGATACCTTTCTGTTCCACACTCCCTTACATTCACTAAAACTGATGATGCCTCTGTAAGCCAACCACATAATGCACCTTTACACATTGAAGCCTTCCTACACAAACATCGAATAAAACGAGTTCTGATAGATGGAGGAGCTGATCTCAATATATGTACATTGAACACTCTTAAGCAATTGGGATATTCTGAAAAAGCTGTGAATGATACCAACAAAATTACCATCAAGGCATATGATGACGAAGAACATTCATCTAAGGGCACAATCACCTTACCTCTTAGAGTTGGGACAATCACAAAGGATGTGGTTTGTCAAGTCCTTGACATTGATCTCAGATACAACATATTGCTAGGATGCCCATGGATTCATGAGATGATTACAAGACCATCTACATATCATCGATGCATCAAGTTTCCAAAATCCTTGAAAGCTTCGACATCAAAGAAAGTAGAGATCAAAGAAAATTTCAAGATTAAAGACATGGGATGTGGTGAGTATATCTTTCATGTTGATAAACTCCCACTATCTCCTAAGGTATTTAGTTGATAGGAACAACCTACAAACAATTTACAATACCAAGGGACTGGGTATGAACCACCTAGTGTTGTGGCTACTAAGTTTGAATGCAAATCTCCTCTAGTGGTGCAAGCATCTCTTGATATCTATAGTCTTAATAGTGGTTCCAACGAAGAATCTATTGAGAGTATCGCCACCCCTCCTGATAACTCCTATAGCCTTACCACTTCATCCGCTCATTCCATTTCCACTTCGCTCCTAGACTTGGATCAACAGGAATCACAAAAGCCCTTACTCATTAGGGATAAAAAATCAAGCCATGAAAAGAAAAATCTAAAAGTCAAAACTAAAGAGAAGTCCTTTAGTCCAAATCAAAATCAAAAGCTATTAGACTCTGAAAAAATCAGGGTCAAGGATAAAAATCCTATGAAAGAAAAAGAGAAAGAGATGATCCCCCTAATATCAAAATAACTAGGGACAAAAGTTCTACAATTTCAATTCAAAAAGAATACTTGTTGATCCTAAGTCTCCATCATGCCATCCTACTTTCACTCATTTTCACAGTCATAAACCTTCATAACTCATCCACTTGTTTCGAACATCCTTTCCCTTCTGGCGAAACATCGTGGACATTTAATGGAGCTTCCTTGAGGGACTTTGTTGTCAGGGATTCCCAAACTTCTTTAGGTGATACACATATGGGTCTACGTAGTCCACACACTAGTAATTCCATCTCAGTTCCTTTATCAAGAAAAACAGTCACTCGAGCTACACATCATTCAGTCAAGGAAAAACACAGTTACAATCATAAGGTGAAGCCTCATACATTTGAGGTAGGTGACTTAGTTATCAAGGAAAATCCTAAAAATCAACAAGATAGAGAGAAGAAGGGCAAATTCAAACCAAATTGGCTTGGGCCTTACATCATTACAACAACCTATGGATTCGGTGCATATCAACTCTCAACCATAGAGGGCGCACCTTTGGAGGATCCTATCAATAGCATGCACCTTCACAGGTTTTACACATAGCTCTTCAAAGTATCCTAATTCAAAAATACAAAAAAATTTCAAAAATACAAAAAATACAAAAAAATCATAAACATAAAAAAATTGTTACTTGGTGAATACTTGGCAAACAGGCACCTTGTGACACAAAAAAAATAAAAAAATAAAAAAAGTAAAGAGAAATAAATTCGTCCAATGGTGAAAACCACTTTGGTGGTGCCCTGGGCAAGTACCATGGTGAAAACCGGGTTACAGGCGCCATGCGTAGAGACACTGCTCCTCCCTCCTCCAGGATTCAATCTCATCCTTTCACTTTGCACACACTCACAACCTATCTATCTATAATAAACTTACCCATTCCCATCATAGCTTGTTATTGATCTACCTAAGATTGGTTAGCCATTTATAATAAATCTTCCATTTCACCCCTTTCCATCCATAATAAATCAGCTGCTATCTGTGGCTAAGGCAAATCCTACGTCTAGTGATGGGTGTGGAACTAAGAGAATCACATGTTCTGAGGAGTACAATTTCTTCCATTTTTCTTCAGTTTATCTGTGCATAATCCACAATAAAGTAGCACTTGCATCACATATCCGCAATAAAGTTCCGTCTTCTTCGCAATAAAGTATTAGTTTCATGGATTCAGTCAGTTTTAGATGAGACACAACAACAACAATGGGCTTCAACAAATCAAATCTTTCAATAGACTCAAACAACATTATGATTTAGTGCTATCTATCCTTTTGTGAAGGACAACATTGTGACCACAATCAAATAGACTTATACAAGTGATAAGAGACAATAAACTTGAGGACTACAGTGGATGTTGGTGTCGAGTCTTGGTTTTCTTTTGATTTTATCTTTTGGTGACATGTCTTTTAGGTTGTCTGGGATGTCTCTGACTAGAGATTTTATCTCCAGAATGTCTTTTACTAGAAAGGCGAGGATGGGGTATCATCACCTATTATTCTTTGTTTTCTGTGAATTGTCTCTTAGTAATGCTATGACTTATCCAATGATATGAGACACTGTGAGTCTAGTATGAACAAGGGCATTCCTTGTTTGCGACTGTGTGATCTCCATGCAAATGGGTACAATGACTTTCTGGGTCGAACATATATCTGGATTGTCATAACCTATTTGCCATAATAAATCTCAACGATGATAATACACACGAAGCTCTTTCACTTTCATATCTTCTATCTTCCATCCCCCTTTCTTGATTGACCTCCATCATCCTTCTTGAGTCCATGTAGCCTGCTATCACATGACTGAGTATACTGACATGCCAAAAATATTTGCATTTCATGTAGTCTTCACCTACATTACCACATATTAAGCATTTCATACATACATATAGATATCACAATTGCAGCACATCCCGCACACAACACATGTTAGCACATTTTACATTCTCATCATGAAAATAGTCATTTACATTATCATATTAATCTACATTTCATACATTCACATTCACATATGCATAACCTATAAAACAAAGAAGAACAAAATATATTGCATTTCATCATGTACATATTTGCATCCATATCATAAGCATCACATAGAAGCACAGATCATAAAACATATAGAAGCATCACATAGGTACACATGCATATAGCTGCCACAAGGATGAATCATCTCATATATATATATATCAAAATTATAAGTGTCATGATACGATGATGTCAAAATACATATCTGGTGTGCTCTGTCACCAATGTCTCCAGTGTACTCCCTCATCCCACTGCTAACCCTCGTGTCACCCTATTTGGACAGAGGAATCCACTGATCACTCCTCCAACACCGCTGGTAGTGCCAATCCCGTCTGTGTCATGGTATCCCAAGCCATGTGTGCTATGCTCATCTCCAGTCCCAGATCCTGAAACACTCATCTTAGTGCATCCCTGTCTCCATCTCGATCATAAGGAACCAACTCCCCATCGATTGATATTTGCAGTATCCTATATACATCCTCTAAGGTGATTATCATCTCACCCATCAACAAATGAAATGTGCAAGTCTCTGAGTGCCATCTCTTAGCTAGCGCAATTAGTAATCTCATGTTCACCCAAAACTCAGGCACATACAAAATATATCATAAGCCCATAGCCTGAACTATTTCTCTATCCTCGAATGTAAGCTCTAGTCATAAACTCTGAGTCGATAGGAATCTCTCTCTTGACTCCAGCATAGGTAATTCCTCTTGCAGTCAAGCAAATCAACTGTGTCAATCCTAGTGGCATTCCCTATTCATCACAAAGTGTTTCTTTTTATCCTAGTGCTTATATCTATCATATGACACACTATCCTAGTGGCATTCCTTGTTCATCACAAAGTGCTACTCTTTTTTAGTACTCCCTGTTCATCACAAAGTACTACTTTCTATCCTAGTGGCATTCCCTGTTCATCACAAAGTGCTGCTCTTTTTTAGTACTCCCTGATCATCACAAAGTACTGCTTTCTATCCTAGTGGCATTCCCTACTCATCACAAAGTGCTGCTCTTTTTTAGTA
This sequence comes from Cryptomeria japonica, assembly GCF_030272615.1. Classification (NCBI taxonomy): domain Eukaryota; kingdom Viridiplantae; phylum Streptophyta; class Pinopsida; order Cupressales; family Cupressaceae; genus Cryptomeria; species Cryptomeria japonica. The sequence goes on from NC_081413.1 coordinate 85,682,357, forward strand.
CTCCTTGTTCATCACAAAGTACTACTTTTTTATCTTGTTACTCCTTCTTCATCACAAAGTGCCTTGGTCTATCCTATCCTAGGGCCTCTGCTTGAGTGTATCCTCTTGAGTAGTTTCCCAATTGGCAATGTATGTTCTATCACAAAATTGTCAATCCTAGCTCTATCTGTTATTCTAGTCTTCCCTAGAGGACCTGCTTGAGTGTATCCTCTTAGCAATTTATCCAATCGACAACCTATGTTTATCATAGAATTGCCGATTCGACCTTGAAGACATAAGCACACATTCATAACACAAACGCGCTTGCATCCTACCCAAACATGCCTGCAAGATACAGATGCGCTCGCATTGAACCTAGACGCTATTGCAATCGTAGATGCGCCTAGCACAAACATAGACGCACTTGGCACCAACGCAGATGCGCCTTACCATTTTTTACCCCGCTTGACATATTTTTAAAACCTACCTAAAATGAATTTATTGCTCTACCTAGCATGTATTTATGACAACAATTAATGCAACAAAGTACAAGGAGGTTTTGTGGTACTCACCAACTCTCTTGCATCTGTTGGCCTCTGATATCGGCGAACACGATTAAATTTGTTAACCAATCCCATCGTTGTTGACTGCTCTTTGCTCTCTCTGCACTCTGATCTCTTGGATGTGTGGATGACAATGAGGATGTTTTCCCTCGTAGTCTATCTTATAGACTACCCTAGCACTAGTCTCCTGAGTCAGTCTTCTTTATCTTGTGACTCTATCACTCTATCCTATCTTTTTATTCCTTTCTAGCCTTTCTTTCTAATCAAGAGATTGTTTGTGATCTTTTCAGATGTTTTCATGCAATCTCTCGACGAGGCATACCATTCCCATCTCGGGGAAACTTTGTATTAGTTCATCTTATCTTCTTTGAAACAACATGACAACCTGCATTGTCTCAAAGAGGGGCAAAATGTAGACACCTAAAATTGTCCAGTCATTTTATTTATTTAATTATCTAAACCTAATTCTTCTATTAATTAAATAAATCTCTATTTATTTAATTAATTCATTTATCTTCTTCTAGCCTTATTTCTCATTTAAATAAATACATTTATTTATTTAAATTCCCCTTTTCCTAAATTAAAAAAATACTTTTATTTATTTAATTGATCCCACTTCCTCTATTAATTAAATAAATATTTATTTATTTAATTAATTCATTAGCCTTTTCCACCCATGACACATGTCATTCACCTCTTAATTCCTACATTACCTACTCTCTCATTATTTTCTTATTTCCTCTACCTACCCTCTAATCCTAGCCGACCATTTATCTTTTACACCTCTCAATCTTATCCCTCCATTTTCTTCTAGTGTGTTCTATATAAGAGGATGCTTCTTTCATTATCAATCTCCTAATCGACCTAATCAAGCATTCTATCATTCAAAATTTCATATGCGATGAAGCTATCAACCACATTTCCGTTCTTTGTTGAGCTCTTGTGCACACAAAATCTGAGAGCAAATATATCAAGAAAGATAAATGGAGATAGGAACAATGGAGATTCAAACCCTATTGGACATGTGATGGTATAATTTTGTGATTTCATTTGATTTGCATTGTCTTAGGTAATCTTCATATGTTATGGTGGATCTTTGATGTTGTTAGGCTAGGGTTTTGTGGTTGAATTCATTTTGTCTTTCAATATCGTTGTTTCCACTTTTTACCATAAACACTTGTATAAGACATGGATGATCGAGCGTCTGGTTTTAGGAATGATACCACCTGCATAAGACGTGGATGATCGAGTGTCTGGTATCAGGAATGATATATCAAGTATAAGAGCTGATCAAAACGTCTGGTTTCAAGAATGATATATCCTATATAAGAGCTGATCAAAACATCTGGTTTTTAGGAATGATATATCCTTTATAAGAGCTGATCAAAACATCTGGGAAAGATACATCCTGTATAAGACATGATAGAATATAGTTTGGAAGAATGATGAAGATATGAAAGTGAAGAAAGATTCCATGATGATACGATATATATATGCATGTGATGGATGCAATGATGAATGTGACTAGATGATGATGATGAGATGAGTGAGAATGTGATGATGTATTGCATTGATGACTTTGATTTATGAGATGATAATGTTGTGAGATGTTAATGATAATGAAATGATACCAATGCAAGATTAAAATAATATGCAACCTAATGCAAAGCTTAATATGCATTCTCATTCTCAATGTTGCCATCTATTGTGATCAAAGTGCAAGTGCTTCCTTTTTTTTTCATCATCGAGCCTTGATTTATTGAAAGCTGATACAAGCATCATGGTATAATTGAACCATAATGACCTGAGTATAACTTACATGGATTTTGATATTGAAAGACAACACAAGCATCAAGGTATAAATGAACCAAGACGACCTGAGTGTTGCTTGCATAAACAAAAAAGAGTTAACCTTTGTCTCATACAAATCCAAAATGTCCTCAGCGATATGCCACCTACTTGCTTTGTAGGACAAATTTGCATGATAAAAGACTTCAGTCACATATAATAGACAAATAAAACATCACATTCCTTCCTTGCTTCTCTAGTCGTTGAGACATCCTTGGGTCACTTAGGAGATATGATAAGAAAAAATTAACAACCGTAAGTAATCATGCATGCTATTGGAAATATATTCTTGTCAATTAAAATATCTTGCAAATAGATCTTTTGTTTAGTTGAAATCAGTTCAAGTCTGTGATGTCTAGCCTTCTTGCATTGTCGTTTGTCATTTGTTGGTTGTTCTGATCCTTGTTGTCATGCTATGTGTTTCGTCTAATGTTGAAAATATTGAAAGTGAAATGCCCCCAACGAGGCCAGGGTTTTTCCCCTTGTTGTTGATACTACTTCGATATGGATATGTACATTGATCACCAAGCCATTGTGGGATATGATTTGGATAACTGATTCAGATAAACCAAGGACAGTGACTACACTAAGTATGTCCAGGATTGATAAGCATTTGCGAATTTCTGGTGATTTGTCTGATGGGTGGATATGATATGTACAATATGACTTGTGAAACATGTACTGCCATCAATTAATAAAGATAATGCTAACTAGAACAAAATCCAACAGTCATATTGATCTATGTCCTTGTTTTGATTTGTTTGATGATTGATAAAAATGTCCGGTTTCAAAGAGTGAGTACCTCGTATAAGACCGATTTATCTAGTTTCGAGTGTACCTATCTCTGTATAAGACATGTTGATGTTGATATATGGATTTATTAACAAGACTTGATGATTGATAGGAATGTCTGGTTTCAAAGAGTGAGTACCCCGTATAAGACCAATCTGTCTAGTTTCGAGTGTACCTATCCCTGTATAAGACATGTTTGATGTTTATGTTGATTTCGAGTAATTAATTGATTAACAAGACATGTGATCAGTTTGATTGTAGACTTTGAGAGTTTTTCTGTTGTTGAATTGATTTGATGGATGGTCCATGCTTTCATGTTTTCTTGAGTTTCAATTTTTATTTGATTTTGTCAATTTTTTTATTTTTATTTTTTTTATTTTTTGGATTAGAAGAAAGATGTATTTGGTTGCCCTAATATATAGGAAGACAAGGAATATTATGAATGGATGACTGAACCATTGAGGTGGAAATGGATTTGTCCATAGTTCTTATCAAGATCAAGGATGGAAAATGGGATATGTATAGAGATAGGATATGGACAACACTTGATGATGGAAGCAATGAATAGATAGGATAAGGGATATGGATTAGAGGATACAGATGAGGGGAAGAAAGATCATAGATAGCACTGGATGATATAAGCAATGAATAGATAGGATAAGGGATATGGATTAGAGGATATGGATGAGGTGAAGCAAGATTATAGAAAGAACTAGATGATAGAAGCAATGAATAGATAGGATAGATAGTATGGATAAAGTGAAGCAATATTGTAGAAAGAACTAGATGATAGAATCAATGAATAGATATGATAAGAGATATGGATTAGAGTATATGGATAAGGTGTAGAAAGATTGTAGATAGCACTGGATGAGAGAAGCAATGAATAGAAGGGATATGGACGAAAGGATATGGATAAGGTGAAGCAAGATCGTATAAAGGACTGGATGATAGAAGCAATGAATAGATAGGATAACAAAGCAATGTTGTAGAAAGAATTGGATGATAGAGGCAATGAATAGATAGGATAAGGGATATGGATTACAGGATATGGACAAGGTGTAGAAAGATTGTAGATAACACTGGATGGTAGAAGCAATGAATAGATAGGATAAGGGATATGGATTAGAGGATATGGATAAGGTGTAGAAAGATTGTAGATAACACTGGATGATAGAAGCAATGAATAAAAGGGATATGGATTAAAGGATATGGATGAGGTGAAGAAAGATTGTAGAAAGAATTGGATGATAGAAGCAATGAATAGATAGGATAAGGGATATTGGAGGAAGGATGATGGGAGATATGGTAGGAAGAATATAGTGGATGAAATTTTCCCCCAAGCATAGAGGTTTCCATTTGAAAAAAGGTGATATGTAATATTGTTACACATTTAGCCCCATCTGAATAAGTGTTCCTAAAATTTTCAAAGATAGAGACCCAACCCACACTTAGAACCTCCAGAAAATTCAACTAAAAATTTCCAACAACTAAGAAGCATACTCAAAAGGGAAGAAGAATCTCAAATTGGATCAAGGTACTTAGTCTTTGATTACCCATGTGTGTGCAAGTGGGTTCATTCTGGCTCATATGATCATTGTAATCTTCAGAATCCAACACGGCTAACTACATAAGTTACCTTGACTTCAAAAGCATCCTGGATAGAGCCTCGCTGCTAGCGAGCATCCATAGCATTGACAAAGTTATTGTTGTAATCTCACAAATATTGCTCCATTTCCAGTAAGGAGTCCATAGCCCTGATGGAGTTATTTGCATGTTCCCATAGCCAAACATTTTGATATTGCATTTCATTGCATTTCATTGCATTTATTTTTTAATTATTTTTTTGATATATTTTTTTTCTCATGCTTTTGATCTTTTGATATTTATTTTTGCTCTTTATTTTTCTTGCATTGACTTGTAAGTGATGAAACTTACATGGGTATGATAATTACATTGGCACTGAAGCAAGATTTTAGATTTTTCACAAGCCATGTCTTCAATTTAAGAAATCACAATGATTTAGAGCAATCTATTAAGCGTATGAGATATAGTAATCAAAAGATGTCAATACCAAGATACGATAAGTGGTTCTTTTCTGTATTGAGTGTGTATCCCAACCAAAAGAAAATGTTAAAGAGGAGCAACCTTGGATTCTGAAGCATTTCATGAATAGATATCTAGGAAAAGGACTGAACATTATATTCGAGCATGGGCAAGTATGTGACAAAATGACACAAATGCATATTTCACATATGAAAGATTTATGCAAAGGATTGAATGATAGGGATTGAAGGATAGAAAAGAGGTGTTGGATAATAGATAGAATGTTTGAAGATTTGTGTGAGGATAGATGGAAATGTATTCAGTTTAGGATGAGTGTTGGTACACAATTCGAGAAGTGATGAAGAGATGGAGGAAAATTGAATTTTGGGACATAAGAACCTAAAATAGATAAAGGAAATGATGGAAGAATAGTTTTGGAAAGATGTTTAGATAGATGGTTGAAATAAGTTAAAAGATGTGCTTCTTTGTTGATCTTTCTTATGGATCATTTGAGGTGATGGATTGGTGGATGGAAGGAGGTAAGGACCCAAGATGGATGGAAGGGATGGAGAGTTTGACTTTGGAATGAAAGGACCTAAGATAGATTTGGAAGAAGAAGAGTTTGACTTTAGAATGAAAGGAACTAAGATAGATTTGGAGGATGAAGAGTTTGACTTTGGAATGAAAGGACCTAAGATAAATTTGGAGGATGAAGAGATTGAATTTGGAATGAAAGGACATAAGATATATTTAGAATAAGAAGACTTTGACTTTCAAATGAAAGGAACTAAGATAGATTTGGAGGAAGAAGAGATTACTTGATCTTGATCTTGACATGGAGTAGGATCATTTGAGTTTGTGCTTTTGTCTTGATTTGGAATTAGATTAGTGAAGGAGATGGAAGGGATATAATGCTCTTTCTTAGGAGGTGGATGTTGAATGGGACTCTGCTCTTGAGATGAAAGGGGATCATCGTGGATGGAATACCAAAACATTAGGGGATCATCATAAGATTCTTGATAGGTGGGATCTTGATAAAAAATGGGATTAGATTGGAGAGCCATGGTATCTTGATCTTGATTTAGGTTAGGACTCATTTCCTTTGAATGAGTTTCCTTTTTCTCGGTTTGATGATGATTGGTCATACAAATGATCAAAGTTTATGTTTTTGATAGGTTCATGTAGAGAAATTTACTCCTTTTGGTAAGGGCCCTAGGACTAGGTTGTCTCTTCTTTAACTTAGTTTTGTGATGAAGACTTATTCTTCTCAAAATATGAGGAGCGGTCATACACGAATGATCAAAGGTTTTCTTTGACTTGGTTGGATTATGATACTCCGTTTGAAAACTTAAGCCTACTTTTATCAAATGAAGGTTTAGATGCCCCCTTACGACAAAGTGCATCAAATGATATGAAAAAGACAACCATTTTTGCCTATTCTAAACAAAGAGTGTATGTTTTGTGAGGATGTCTTCAAATCCCCAATGTTTTCACAGGTTTGGACACAAATAATACAATTCAGGCAGACTCTTTATTCAAGGGTCATCAACAATATCATAGTCCACTAGTGTCGATACTCCGTTAGCTCAAACAGTCGTGTCAGCCCCTGGGGGTGCCCATTTTTTTGCCTTTTGTCATAAATTAACTCAAAGTGAATTTCTTCAGAATTAAGTAGCTATCTTGGGAGATATATGGTGAGTAATCTTGGGGGCAGATTCTTCCACACCCTTGCACTATGATATTGAAGATGTCTGGATACTGACTCGGCTCAAGAAACAGGTTCGTAATCAAGCTTCCTGTTTGACCATCAGTCATAAACTCCCTCGCGAGGCTTTCCAACCTTTAGAACAAATGCTTTACGTATCATAAAGATACTGGGGGAAGGCTAATCACTGTGCAAAACCATTGAAAGGGACTTTCATCACCCTCCACTTTTGATTATAGTGGGTTGGAACACTTGGCGATAAAGCCGTTTCCCACTTAGGTCATTCCGCTCTCACTAACCATTTAAATGACGCTCTAAGAGCAACTCGGGAGGGCAGGCCTGCTAAAGGTTGTAAATGCTTGAAATACTGAAAGCATAAGAGTGGTTTGGCTTTTTGGTCACCCAGTTAAGGGGAGAGCATATACCTTCCACTTTCGAGACAAGGCATACAATGATTCTTTTTAATCCCACAATTTAGTTGTTTGATAACTCTAGTGGGAGATGTTGCTCCAAAAAGGCACGGTGTTCTTTTTAACTCCCAAACCAGTGATTTTTTAAGCTAATTAAATGAAATCCTAGTCAACAAAGCAAATTTTCGAGATCGTCAACAAAATGAATTTGATAGGGGAAAGATCTCCCTCTTTTTTTTAATCTAGAACTTGAAAACAAGTGAGGTTCTTTAACTTATGCAAGAAAATGTAAGGATCCTTTTAGACACGAAAGGATGGTGAGGTTGTTTTTAAGATTTTGCATAAATAAAGGTTTGTCTTGTTCTTTTTAAAACCCAAAAATGAAGTGTTGTCTCTTCATATGAAAGCAAAGTAAGGTTTTGTCTGTTGTTCTTTTTAAGTACTCTGAAAGAAAATGAGTTAAATTTTACTAATGAGGAAATGAAGAAAAATTTAAATAATAACTTAACCAAGTTAGAAATAATAATTTAATCACAAGCCTAAACTTGGTAAAAGAAAAAAAATCTCCCGATCCTGCAAACAAACATTAGTCACCTGCAATAAAAACTAGTTAGAAAACAAATTTTTAAGGTGGGCTTCTACAAGTCTAATTTTTTTGTCTCTGTTACAATTCTGTTTTTCTTTTTGTGTCTATCACGCACTAATCTACAGACCAGATACACTATAGAATGGAACTGATGCGCTACATTGTTGTCTTAATGTGCTATACTCATGTTTTAAAGCGTCGAGACCTACAGGAAATAACGAGAATTCTATGCGCTAAGGTTAAGTCTGGATGTGCTAAGGTATGGTATCAACGCGCTAAATAGTCAACAATATGCACCAAAGGAAATATCAGATGTGCTAGAGAATGGTATCCATGCGCTGATTCAAGTTTTTCGCGTACCTGCAAATTTAGTCCTACATCAAAAACAAATTGATAAATGGGGTTACGCCCCACAGTGGACACCATAAATATATGCGAGAAAAGTGGTTCAATGAAATGAATATTACGAATTCAAGACTTGTCCACATACTAATGGGACTCTTGGTGCAAGTTATGGAACTATATGTAATACCTCAACTTCCCAAGGGATGTTCCATTGTTCTCTATCTCACAAGACCCCTTAAACCAATGCCTTTGCTCTCATATTACTGAGCAAAGTGACTTAGGGATGACAATCATGAGAATGAGGGATGTTTGACCAATCTAACATGAATGCAATCCTAATGTGCATGATATTAACAAAAGATGAACTAAACTAGCATGTATATGATGATAAGATGAAAGGATTAGTAAAAGAACTATCCTAACATGTAACTAGCTGAATATGATTATTATGATAAAGAGAAATACTTCTAAAATGCTTATTAGATTCTTTCTATTCAAAGAGGGATTAAAATGCTTGATAAAAATGAATATAGATTAGAAGCATAAAACATGGATCCTAGAATGATAGAAGAATGACTCTATTTATAGGAAAAATAGGGCAATGAAGGGTCAAGATTGGATAATCTTATCAAGGGTCATGATTGAAAGTTATCAATCCATGTTTACAATTCTCACCAATGAAATGGTGACAATTCTCAACATAATAATGCTTGAGAGGAGATGTAAGAAGCATTAAATGCTTGCGAATACCTCATGGTTACCTTAGAAGGTAAGGGTTAAGATTAGATTAAGGTTACCCATCGGATAAAGCTTTTACCCAAAGGATAAACTCTTGTGCAAGGGGTAAAGGGATAACCAAGGTTAAAGCCATCAATGCTTGATGAGACCCCTGGGTTAGATGAGGGTTGAGTTAGGCAAAAAGTCTTTAACCATGTAAGAAGGTTGAGTTAACCATTAATGGTTTGGAAGACTTTCAAGGTTAACTTGTTGAGGACATAAAGCCTTTAATGGTTATTGAAGACTTTAAGGGTTTGAGAAGTGACTTCCCTTTACTTAGGGATGTGACAATATTTAGTAGATGGGTTAGGCTAATTTAGAAGTGATTAGAAGAATTTAGAAGAGGTTTTAGAGAAGCAAGTGGGAGATGTAGGAGAATGCAAGTGGGTGGGGAAAATATAATTTAATTAAAATAAAATTAATTTATTTCAATTGTGGTTGTAACTTGCATTTGTAGGATTTTGCAAGTGGGGGGATTTAATTAAATGTAAATTTAATTAAATGGGCTAGAAGGGGGATTTTAATTAAATGGGCCAGAAGGGGGATTTAATTAAATGTGAACTTAAGTAAATGGCTTAGATAGAAGAAGGGTATATTAATTAAATCTTAATTTAATTAATAGATGATTAGAAGAATAGGGATATTAATTAAATCTTAATTTAATTAATTGGAAGAATTAAGAATAATTAAATGAATAAAATTCACTTAATTCATTGTGCAAATTTTAGGTGTCTACAATATCAATCTCTTTTACGAAGTAGAGGTATTCTCATTCTTTCCTCTACAAAACCTAGCAATGTGTCCTAAGTTTTTTCAATTGTAACAAGTAGGACCTTGTTGCAGACCACTTCCATTCCTTTTGACATTAGATTTGCACTCAACAGTCTTGTGCCCATATTTGTTGCATGCATAACAATATTCATTGAAAGACTAAACAATTCTACCATAGCTTGTATTTACATATCCATTCCACATCATTTTACTTTTGCATTCATTTGCCTTATGTCCAAACTTGTTGCAAGCATATCATTGTCCATTAGATGATTGAGATTTGATTTGACTTCTACATTCACTCACTCTATGTCTGAACTTATTACATGTAAAATATTTACCATTGAAAGATGGAGAATACTTGGTTTGAGAAAGAGGAAGCTCCTTGAAATTCTTCTTGTCCTGGACCTGAGTGAAACGTTTTAAATCTTCATTAGTATTCTTGGATTCATCCTTGACCTTTTCCTTTCCCTTGTCATCTTTGTTGAGAGTTTTAGAACAGTCTCCTTTGTTAAAACCAAGACCACCTTTTTCCTTAGATGATTTTTGAGCAATTAACATTTCATTCATAACAACATTCCCCATTTGACCTAGTTTGATCTCATCTATTATGTTTCTTTCCCTTCTTGCCCTTATTGATGCATGAAAGAACTTGATGTTTTTGTCACCAGCTATAAGTTGATTTTCTATGGCTTTTTGATGCAGGAGCACCTAGGTGATCAATAGAGTCTATGAAGGATTTTTTAAATTTTTTTTTTTTTGTGTTTTCCAATGTCTCAAGGATGTAATAAGGTCTTGTGGAACATTCTACATGGTTTCATGCATGTTTATAAGGCTTTGGTGTCAATTGTTCATTTGTAACCAATCAAGACCTAATTGGTCAACCTTGGTCAAAGGTCACCCAAAGTGGGAAAATGGGTGAAAATCAATGTATTTCATGTTCTTGAACCATATGTGGCCTATTGGTGATTATTTGATGTACTTAGGAAGGTTGAATAATTTGGAGTCAAAAGTTGCAATAAGATTTGTGTGTTTTCTTGTGCAATTTCAAAGTTTTTTGAGAAAATAGTCATTTTTTACAGACTTGTACGGATAGAGGATGGTCTAATGTGGCATGTTGTATAGATACATGAGTTAGATTTCACTTGCACCTAGTTTGGTTTTATTTCATTTATATTTGACAAAGATATTGCATTTCTTCTGATTGGCAGTCTGAAACCCTCCATTCCTAGGGTTTTGACATAAATATGCCGATAACTCCATACTCCGTCAACGAATGGCGATGAAAGTTGGTGAAAGTATGGGGTTAGGGGTCTGGTGTGGGATTTTTGGGGTGGCAGAGTAGGCAAGGATGCTGGCCAATCAGAGGAGTCAATAATCAGTCTGACATCTCAATGTGGCAGACTGTGAAAGTGAACCAGTGATTGCTAAATTGAGCATGGGAGTGAATTTTAAGAGGTTCAGGCACTTTTTGAAGATGGAATGTGTGGTTTGGAGACATGAAAGAACTTTTGAGTGTGGTGGTTGGGTTGGGTGATGAGTTTTGAGGGCACTTTCTTTGGAAAAGTGACCTAATTGGGGTATTAGGTCTAGGCGAGTGTTGTGGGTTGACACCATTGGTCCAAAGCATCATAGGTTGGTTTTGGAATATGTTTTGGGAAGTTCAAAGGGGTGTCTAAAAGTGTTTGTAGTTTGTGTAAGAAACCAAGTGATTGGAAGTTGTGGTCCAATCTCATCCGAAGTAGGGCTACTAGGTCTAGAAGACTAGTAATGCAATTCATACCAAATAGGGATTTGAGATTAGGGTTGGTGTCATTGGTGTGCGTGTAAGTCTTAGTAACAAGGTTGAGTCCCTTGTTGTGTAAAGAGTGTTGTGAAGATTTGTCCCTGCTTTAGGTTATTTGGCTAAGGTCTTTGGGAGCTCTACATCGCTTTCCCTCGCCAATATTATTTTTCCCTGACAATTAGTTCTGAGAGTCTTTCCTACAACTCTCCATCTCTTGTGAAATCATCTAGGAACATCCCTTTTTTAATTAATTTCTCATTAAGTTCCTCCAATTCTTTTTTCTACCAGCTCTTTCTCTTGGAAAATATTTTTGAAGCTATCTCTAATCCACTATTTGAACTTATTTTTAATTAAACCTAAACATTTCAAGAAGAAAAAGCTTATTGTACCTTGGAAAATTTCACTTTCCTTCTACAAATTTCCTAATTTGTCTTTTAGTATTGAATCTTGCCACCACATGTTTTCAAATTTGAAGTATCCTTTCCTTGGTTTTCTACATTCTTTAAGTTCGAGTTGCACAGGGAAGTCATTCAATGGTGACATGGAGAGGGTGGAAGACACTCATTCTATATCATTACTAGCCCAACCTTCGCCAATAAAAAACTTGTCTAGCCTTTTTTCTATACTAGTAAAGTTTGCTCTTCTATTTGTCCATGTGTATGCTCCATTCTTTGGGATGCAATTTATGACTTCTATATTATCAATAAAAGATTTGAAATCCAACATTGTTTGTTTAACCTTGTTGAGCCCTTCATTTTTTTCTTTCTTCTTCTGATAAATCCAAAATAGCATTAAAGTCTCTGCTAAGGATAAGGAGATTCTTTCTCTCTTTGTTAACTCCACATAGGATAGTTTCCCATAACATTACCTTTTCTTTTGTTTTAGTGGGTCCATTGACATTAATTAGGGGAAAATTGTATTTGACACCCTACATCTTACTGTGCATAACATCTTACCGTGCATAATGTCCAATTATTGTCTTTCTCCATCTTCATTTCAACCCCCATAGAGTAGGGGTTCCAAATAATCCCAATTCTACCTGAGTTGCCACATGCATTCACAAATGCCACATCCCATCTTCGATAGTATTTCACAAATTTTTGTCCTTCCTCTTGACTGATTTTTGTCTCTTGGAGGATAACTATATTTGTTGCAATCTTATCTAAATGACACTTAAGTATATGGTTCTTATTAAGGGCCGAGAGGCCCCTACCATTCCACATGAGGATTTTCATTTCTTTCCAAGGGAGGCCTTCACTCCCTTGGATTTCCTCAAAAAAATTATCATGCTTATCAACCCCTTTTCCATGGCTTCTCATTCTCTTTTTTGTTTGTTTGATTTCCTACCTCTGATTTTATTTGCTCTTCCCAACATTTGAGCCATTGATTGGCTAATGCATCTTGGGTCTACAATTGCCAATTCGTCACTTGCGTCCCCCTCATCATTTGAATCTTCCATTCTTCTTTGCTAACCATTTATTTTTCCTCTTGTAAATCATTAACAATTTTTTCTTTTGTTGCAATATTCTCCATCGGGACCAAATGAGAGGAGGGTGGGGCTGTGTCAACTCCCCTCACCATATTCTCATCAGTCGCTGGTGGTTCAGCTATCTTTCTCTCCTATTTTTCTTTGTTTGTATTTGTAATTGTGCCAGTATTTTCTGCAGGGTATGAGTTTTTCAAAATCCACCTCTCCATTGTTTTCATTGGGACGATCCAATGGCCAAATATTTTGTCAGATAATTAGTTGTATTTTTTTTTTAGATGTACTGCTTTACACCTTATACCGATATATTATGGTATTGTTTTTCCTATTTTTATGGTCTAGGGCTTTACTATTATGAGGGTTTAAATGCCGATCTTTGGAAATGTTTTTCATGTCGCTCTATGTTGGCATCTGATGAATGTTATGAATAAAGTTGATGCGGATTGAGTTTAAAATGCTTTGTTTACATTTTGTTTTGTAAGGGTTTGAGTGGCTTTATAGTAGGTTTTTGTAAAAACCCTCTGTAGTGCTTCTTTTTGGTCGCTAATTGTTTCCAGTTGTTTTGTTTGCAAGTGAGCGAGGGTTTTATGTTTCACTTTTATTTTGTAAATTAGATCATTTTTTTGTTATTTGTTTGTATATGTCGAGATAAAGCTTTATGATATATGCGTGAGGTCACCATTTTTCAGTTTGTGATGGAATGGTCATGTATTTGCTACTGGCCAATGGTCCAGCGATAGATCTTGTCATGCACTATTATGATGGTCTAGGTAATTGTAAAATGAACTGCCTAATATCAGTCATGATTGCATTCATTTAGCCACACTGATGTCTTTTTCTAGTTTTTTTGCCTCCATACAGACCTTTCCTTGATAGAGTGGCGATCAAAGCCATCTTGAAGTGATGCATGAAAGGATTTTAATTAAGGTAGTTTATAAACTTGTGTAACCGACAAGACTACCAAGCAATTTAAAAGATGCAAAAACTGGTGTATTTTAAAGAGCATTTAATCTGGGAACCAATAGGCTCTTACACATATGGGCAATAATTTAAAAGATGCAAAAACTGGTCCATGACCTTGTTATTGAGTTCCATGCATTTCTTATTGAGTTCAGTGCATTTCTTATTGAGTTTAGTGCATCTCCTTTTCACTTCAGCGAGTCTCCATTCAAGATCAAAAACAATCCCCTTCAGCCTTTCATTTTCAGCGTGGGCCATTTCGACCTTTTGTGTTAGAAGATCTACATGCATGGCATCAAACTTCATTGTATCCATCCCATTGTTGCAGTCTGCAAAGGGAGGTGGTGGTTGTCTTGCAAACTTCCCTAAACCACCACCGGAGGTGAGAACATTGGCCGTCCCATTCGCCTTTGAATTTGTAGCACACGTTCCATTCTGCAGAATAGATGTTTCAACACCCTTTCTTTTTCCTGTCCTTGCTCTTCCCATTGCCATCCCTGCAAACAATGCCAAAAAGAAGTATCAGTAGATAGGTGGGCAAGACAACATCAAAAATGCAGGAAACAATAGTTTATTCCAACAAGAAATGAATTGCTATTTGTTGCATTTTTTGGAATGAATAACATTATATACAATACAAAAGTTAACGTGTTCACTAAAGTTGACATGTTCACTAAACTGGGCACTTGGATGGCAGGTTACCTACCAATTGGGAATCCATGTTTTGGGAAGATAACTCCATTAGTCACCACTCCTCGTCCTGCATCCAACTTATTACACATCTGCCATGAAACTATAACGGAAGTCTGGTGTATTTTAATAGAATTATTTTTTTGGTTATTTTGTTGTTGTTAATTCATTTCAGATTCAATGTTCAAAAACAAATAATAACAATGGTATATTCAACTGTCGTAAGCTATAGTGGAAAGAGCACGTGGTTCACAATTTCAATCAAACATTCCACTTGATCTGTATACATAAAAGAGTTGCAGGGACCCTATTGCTATGCAATAACAAAACCTATGCATATGCAATATATAAGAGACCTTGAACAAAACTTGATAATATGCAATATATAAGAGACCTTGAATAAAACTTGATAAGATACCTTGAACAAAACTTGAACAGTGAACGACTATCATCAACTTTATTGTACCATCCACTATCAATATTAAAAATGTTGTGCACCAAAGACAGGTTTGTGAATTTATTAAAGGGTAGTTGATGGTGCAGGATCACCATGAAACAGTCCAACAAATCAAGCCTTTACAGTTATGTTGCTTAAAATAGCAGGAAAGGTTGAAAATAAAGTACAATTCATCTAAAACATAAACAATAATTGAGAGGGTTTAAACTATGGTAAGGTAAAAGCCATGTCAATATAACATCTCCAAATCCCATCTGAATAGTCTATCAAGACTGATCTTCCACCACAGTATCTCACTCTAAATATTAGGAAAGAGGAATAACAACTGTGATCAAAGAAAATCATCGCCTCTGCTATCTGGATTACATAATGGAGTTGAGGGCACCGTAAAATTCTTTACGCTTCTTCTCATTTTTATGCAACTCAGGAGGGCTGATGCCAAGTGATCATATCCTCTGACTTACCCATCTGATCACAGGGCCACGTTCTCAATGCTTTCTTCCAGACTCTTTCTCAATGCTTTCTTCTATCAGATTATGCTGCAAAATGTGACACATTGTACAAGAGTGTAAGTACACATTAAACTCATACGCCTACGAACACTACTAGACCAAGGTTGATGAATTTTACACGATTAAGGAAATAACAGGAACATAGATAATGGACACAAACCACAACATCACAAAAAATTCTCTCCAGTATAACACTGCCTCTCACCACCTGTTATCCAAAAGAAGAGCCCAATACCTTTTCATCTCTGCTCTTGTCCTCCAATATCTTCCCCAATTGAGTGGACTCCTTTGTAATCTTCTCGCCACTGCATGCACTCAAATTTCCATTCACCATCTCCTTCAACTTCTCCCTCAAATAGACTTCTGAAGTTTCTCATCCAATACTGCAGCTGACTGCATAAAAAAAGAGTTACCGTATAGTATAACACACCATGTCATGATATAGCACTACATGTCATGGACAATGCCACCACATTACTTGTTCATCTTTGCACCTATCCTCCAACCTCTGCCCCAGTTTAGGAGAGTGTTCTGCAATCGTCTCGCCTCTGCATGCACTCAATTTTTCAATCGTCGTCTCCTTCAACTTCTTCGTCCTAATAGATGTCCGAGATTTTGGACTTGGTTTTTCGGGAACACTACACACGGTGTCATAAGGCCACTACATTGACTGTTCTTTGCTCCTAACATCCATCGTCTGCCCCAACTCAGGAGACTGCTCCACAATCTTCTTGCCACTGCATGGACCCAATTTTTCATTTGACGTCTCTTTCAGCTTCTTTGATGAAACAAACCTATACGTAACAGACGACTGAGGTTTTTGACTTAATTTTTTGGGCACAATGCGTTCTGTGTTATCAAATACCATGGGACAGTCCATGCTCCCTCCATGGACCCCATCAACCTACAATGAAATGGATGAAATAATACACATACTACACAGTGCAGTACAAAGCATACCATGCAATAAAAATACACATATGGATAGGCCAACAGACAGTCACCTTCGATGACAAATGTGTCGCCTCATCTGAAGTCAAACTTGTTTTTTCTGCGACATTCTTCTTTTCTTGCTTCCTCGATGAATCACATGAAGGCTGATTGAATCACACATTTATTTCAGGATGTGAAGTTCGCCTTGTTTTTTCCGCATCATTCTTTTTTTTTTGCTTCCCTGACAAAACAGGTGCACCCTCTTTTGTTTGATGATTTGAAGTCGGCATTGTTTTTTCCGCAACATTCTTCTTTTTTTGCTTCCCCAACGAAACAAATTAACCTCATTCATTGGCACGTTTGTTTTGCGATTAGCCTTCGATGCCAGAACCTCCTTGCTATGTCCTGCACTATCACTTAAAATCTGGGCACCAGGATATGATAGGTCAATAAGTCATTCTTCACATGTTTAAAGGAATTTAGTAAACTGGAAAACAATACGATCACTAAAAATTACCTCTGTTGCAATATTCTTTCTTTGCAGTAACTCTAAAACCTTCTTCCTTCTCGCCTCCCTAACCAAACTGCTGTCATTCACTCACATTGCTTCCTTTATCTCTTCCATCCCTTCGGTAGGAAGCTCATCATGTGTTTTCTTGCCATATTTTATGCACACCCGGTCAATGACATGTTTTTTTGCATACTGTGTCGTATACCCATTCGGTATTCAATATTAGACTCCCTCTTTTTCAAGTGCATCAATGATTTCTTCGTATGATCCGCGCTACGTTGTCCACTTTCATACGGTTGATGACTACGTTGTGTAATCCCCAATAATGGTAGTTGATGTTCTCTGTCTCTATGCATATTAAGCCTCCCCAGATCCCAAAACTGATGGCCTCCATTTTCAGAACAATAACAGAAGAGACAAAAGTAGTGCAACCTGCCATTAATATGTTCTCTTTTGTGATCAGCCTATTGCTGCGCACAACCAACAGAGACAAAGAGTCACATTAAATTTTGCACTAATCAAGCATTATAAAGATAATCCAACATATAATGACTAATAGTGGACCTCCTTGTTACTCGTCCCTCCTCCTTGTTCCTGTTCATGAGTGCTGATAGAATCACATTGTCATTTAACCTCCTGCTCTATGCTCACCTCATGCTCGCTATGAACGTCTCCTTTTTCACTCTCACCACCTGGAGCATCGGTATAATCGCCCTCATCTACATTTCCAATGGCCTCATCTTCCTCACCAGCACAACCACTATCATAATGCTGTTCAATAAAATAGCACAGATCATCGATCCATTTTATGCCCATGTATATATCTACATTTCCACTTATAAATCCCAACTTCCAGCAACCATGCCATGGAATGATGGAAAAAAAATATAATGCAATGACAAATAATTACCAGTGTGGTTGTGCAGTCACTAAGAAGATGATTTGACAATGGGTTCAAAATTGGAGACCCGACTCGTGACTCATTCAGATTTGAATCCCCAACTAGTCCCTGACCTGAAGGCCCATCTCCTAACTCTTTCAGATTTGGATCCTCGACTAGTCTCGCATCTGAAAGCCCAACTCCTGACTCTTTTAGATTTGAATGCTCAACTACTTGTGGATGTGAATGTCTAACTCCCGAATATTTCAAATTCAAATCCCCAACTTGTCGTGCATCTAAAATCCCAACTCCCGACTCTTTCAGATTTGAATCCTCAACTAGTTGTGGATGCGAAAGCCCAGCTCCACAATCTTTCAGATTTGAATCTCCAACTGGTCACGCATCTAAAAGCCCGACTCCTGATTCTTTCGGATTCAAATCCTCAACTACTCCCAGATGTGAAAGCCCAACTCCTAAATCTTTCAGATATGAATGCCTAATTGGTCCCGCATATGAAATCCCAACTCTCTCCCTGGTATACAAATTGGTTCTCCTGTCACAAGCATTAAACAGTGACAACACCAAGCAATACTACATGTTTCATAATCCATTAAAACTACTTAGCGTACAGGTAGGCCGATGTCATGTGTCACTGGGAAGTGAATGCGACCAACTCCCAAGAGATCATCTGCCTTTAGCTCTAGTAACCCACAATCAAGATCGATAATTTCCCTCAACCTTTTTTGCAATGCAATTGACATGATTGAACTGAAACATACAAAAATTGCAATTCTATTCTTCACACTATCAATAACACCACACATTCACCACAAATGACACAACCAACACATGACCGATTGTTCCCACATTGCAATACAAAGTCAACATGTCATTGTGTTATGTACAACCCAGCTAACGGTTTAGCCATAAACTATCCATGACATTCTTCTCTAGAACATATTTCGTTGCAATTGCAATGAAATAATGACTATGATCCATCGCCAACGCTATTAAAAAGGCTTCCTGTCTTCTCCCCATCCAAAATACAACATAAAAACTACACTTTCTTAAGGATTGATAAAGAAGGATGCAAAACACACTTAACGAATCGGCTGCATCTATTTTGGCTCCAAAACGGACCTTTCCTACTGCGTGTTACTAATAGGTTAGTCAATCACAGTAGCTAATTGAAAAATCGATGGTGTAAAATGAGTGTGCAACAATCAAGATGGTCAATCTATGTCAGAGAATACACAGGGGTTCATTATCATTAACAAAGTATTTGATGATAATTAATGGGTACATAGACCTCCAATTCATTATTCGAAAGACACAAGTCTTTTGAAACGAGTGTCTATTCTAAAGCTTCCATCTCTTTGTTGACATGGGAATATTATTATTTATAAAAAATATAGTCTTAAGCTACGAAAAGAAACGATAAAAAACACTCTGAAGGATAGAAACATGAGGAGTTTGTCGTGCCAACCTGAGACATCTGAAATAGAAGCCCAAATCACATTTAAAATCAGAGTTGGATCATCAAACACATGTACTTCTCAAACATCACGAACATCAATAATCTAGAAATATAAATACACTAGGATGAACATTAACACTCTCATGCAAATCAACATAATATATACAAATTTATAACACATAGTTCACAAGAATCAGGATTTTTGGTTCATATATTCAACACTGGTTTCATGACTCGAATATCCATAAATAACAATCATACTGCATTCAGGTTGGAAAATTATATCTTATTGTCTAATATGGTGCATCTATAGCATATAATATAAGGCATCAACCAATTGCATTGTTCATTTTCATTATTATCAAATTCAGTAAAAGTAAGGACATTAATATTACATGATCAAGAACTGAAATTTATACATACATTTTATCGCATAAAAAAATTATATACAACAAACTATATATATATATAAGAAGCGCCCTTCAAAAAGTCGCACAAGCCCAAAGATTATTAATAAGGGGACATTACAGTGCAAGTAGTATTAAACAAGGGAGAGAGAGAAACAACTTGGGAACATCTGGACATTTGCCTAGGGAGTACTCAATAGTCCTTGAAAATCAACAACCTGTATGGATAACTTATATTACTGGTAGTCTACATTGGGAAGTGCATACATTTCAAAAGACATAAAAGGAACCTACATGTTCATATATGAAAATGCAGTTTAACATTCAATATAAACTACCACTACGTAATTTATATCACCTAAATTATATCTATCCATTTGCCATAGTGCCAGAACTATGCCAAAGTTGTCTATATCAACCACCTATTTTTGTACTATTGTTATGCGCTCAAGGACAGACGCCTCTATTCCGACTCGAAATCAATGCTACGGTCCGACTAACACACAGCTTAGTCACACATTTTACACTATATTTTACATTCAACAACTGCAATTAGATAACATGTCAGTAACATGCAGTATCATTTGTCTATTCTCAAGCCTTGTTATTGACTAACTCCATCTCCTATTGTAAATTGCATCGCGTGTTAGCCTTTGGCTTTACCGCTGTTAGCTACATCAAATCACAACCCGTACATGAACAATGATCTGAGAGGTTGTTTCTATTCTGGCTACAAAATAGACAAATCGTACAGACTAACAACACTCTGTTAGACAGAAGCAACCATCAAATGCAAAACCTACTATTAAAAACCTGCCACAAACATGGGGTGTTAGCCCCCCCATACTATTTTTTGCAACCACAATAGACGCATCGCACTGCGAGAGTAACTTGAGTTTCGTGCTAGTCTTTTCTCTAACAAAAGTACTAAGTTTTGCAGCCTGCGGCCTCTTCTTCCTGCTGGGATGCCCTCTGAATGCGATTCCTTCATTCACAAGATTTTAATGTGCATGTTATGCAAAATAAACCGATGGTAACCACAAAGCATGCCGCAACCATCCTCCAACATGTCCACATAATTTTGCATGGGCGCCGAGGACTGAAGTTGAGAACTCGACAACAACTCCACATCACATACCATGGGTTAGAGCACCACAAGAAGTTGGCATGGTATGCATGTCTCAGAAATGTATGTCGATGCATGTCATTGGTATGATACATCCACTGTCGAGCCACAATACACATAGCCTCCCACATATATTTGCATATATATTTATTTTGCACTTTTCAAGTGTGACGAGGTGCTTCCAACTTGTGTCAGACATGTCTATTCTACCTTCAAAATGAGATTGTAACAACAACATGAATCAACATACATGACACGCGTCTATTCTGGCTCTGAAAAGGACATATTGTACCAATGACATGCATCAACATACATGTCCGAGAATAAATATATATGCAAATACAAGTAGCAGGCACCTAATAGCTACATGAAAGAGAAAGTGAGGTAAAATGTTTTGTTTCAAATTGAGCTTCTTTTAGGTGGTCTTGACCTCGTTTACATGTTATGGTTTGCCTTTTGATGCAAACAGACTCCTCACAATTAGGTTGTTGACTGGCTGATGCAACCATTCCTTGACTGTGTGTGACCTGCTCTTGTTTAGGAGTTGATCTGTTGTTTGCTGACAATTAGGAGTTGATCTATTGTTTGTTTGATGATAGCAAACATGATGCCTTTTTAATTTGCCTAATGTGGAAAAAGTAAGACTAATGCGCAAACGAAAACATTATTGTTGAAGGGCTCCTTGTTGAAGCAACCTCTATCTATTTTGTCTGATTTTTGAAGGGGGATTTATATGGGACTGTAGTTTTCTGTGTCGTGTTGCTGCTTGGGGTATGTTGAAATCCACCTCTATAACTCGTATTTTTCCTGTTTCAGTTTGGATTTTGGTTAAAATCATCAGGGTTTGCATTGTTTGTTTGCGTTTCTTGTTTGCCTCTATATGTAGCCAGAATAGCTTCAGCCTATGTCGTATATTTGCCTATTTTAGAGCTAGAATAGATATATACTATCGTGTTAGGGTTAGAGACCGCTAGGGTTAGGTTTTCTTTTTTTTATCTAATGAGAACCTGAGAATAATGGAAACAGAGCATAATATTTCCATAGTTTCTTTTATCTATGTTTTATTCTATCATTTTCCTCTATATTGTAGAGGACATGTTTGTGTGTCTATTGCTTCATATTGACATATATATATATATATATATATATACACACACTAACACACACCAAACCGCAAAGAAACAATGCAAAACCTGGTAGATTTCAATAAAATCCTAAAAATCAGGGCTCAACAATGAGCCGTCAACAATCAAACAGGGAACCTTGGTATCCTGACACAACCATGCTGCAAAATGATGCCTAATATTCATAAACAGAACATAAAATGACACTAGAAATAGAAAATAAATTATTGAATGTCTTAGGGTTTCAAATTACCGTAGCCTCCACCCAAATTGTTGTCCTCTTATCACCTACCAAGGGCACACTCACAACCATCTCTGCGATATGAAAATGATATAAAAATTTACAATTTCAAACACAAGGTTGACGAAGGAATCATAAAACTATCGTTACCTGTTAGGGTTTGAATTTACCGATGTCGCTATAACCCTACACAACAATCTTCAATCGTACCGCCCTCTATGTGATACGATACCTCCTCCCTGCACATGAAAAAAACCCGCATGTTAACAAGCGATAACAATAGGACTAACAATATACCAAGACAACTTGCGTTATGCATGCAGTCAAATTTTGTCCTCCCCTTCGAAGCCACACATATTTTGACAATGCATACCTATAACTACAATTGAAGCACAACTCCTTCACTCAGTGATTCAACTGGGGACATGAATTTACACGATCAAATATTTTGTTTCGCCTCCACTAGTGTGTTCTGCATGTAGCTCCCAAACGAAGTATATTTTCAATTTTTGCGAAATCGAGTTTTCATTCAAAATTTTAAAAAAAATTAATTGAAAATTATGCCCATAACATGTGAGCACTAATGTTAGTCGACTCGTGGACGCAATAAAGCGGGTTAGCCAAAAAAATGGCCGCGTGGCCATTCAAAATTGGCGGTCACCAAAAATGTAAACCGCCTCGCTCGATGTAACCATCACATCGTGGTAACACCGACTAGAAAAATGTTAACCGCGATCAAGATTTTCCATCAAATGCAAACCAAAAACATCATCCATGTCATCGCCACTGCAAATTCCTCCATGTCATTTGTGGGTCCTAGGAATGTTGCTCTCATGGACTTGTCGTACTTGAATGGTATGCCTTCAACATCATATAGAGACATACCGTTTTGGAGCCAGAATAGCTACAACCAACCACTTCAAACATTAAAAATTTAGGAATTCTTATGCTACACACAACTCAATAATTCCTAATTTGCCATCAAAAGTACACGCAACTAAAAAATGTTTGATCACTACTATTTATATGGCAAGTAGTAGCTTTCTTTTCCTGCACTGTCACCTATTTGTTCTGCTTCTACTTTTGCTTCTCCACTGAACTTCCCTCCAGAAGGAAATGTAGAGGGGCACGCACAATTCTTGGAGCATCTGGAAGGAGTGTCATCAAAATTCATGCGCTTGGAATGGAAATTCTAGTGATACATTCAACACCGTTACCGCTTTTAATCTTATGGATGCGTTGATTTCTAGCAATTTGACTTCTGGTACATAGGCCTCTATTTTCTGGTACGTTCTCCTATCCAATCTTAGGGTTTTGACTCTCTAATGCAATGCACAAGAGAATGTTGTTGGAAGGGACCGTTGAAAGCATTGGCTTGGAGGGTAACACCGTGAGATTGGGCAGGCAAATTGCCAGAAATCAATGGATCCCTAAGATTGACAGTGGTAACGACATTATATCATAGGAAATTCCTTTCCAACTGCATGATAGCAGTTAAGAACATTCAGAGCTTTGAATATGAGTAGATCAGGAGGAAATTTTAAGGCAGAAGGGTAAGTTGGAGTTAAATTTGCGAATTTTGGTGCATCTAGAGTGCTTGATAGGTTGGGCATTCAATATTTATTTGCAGTCTCCTAGACACTTTCCTTCCTTCAAATTTTATTGATTTAGTTTATTTGGGCAAATTAGCTCATTTTTCACTTATATATGTTTTGGTTTTGTAGTATATGCTAAAGGTGAACCAGAGGAGTGATGTATACAGTTGGTGGGCGAATCAAAATAACGAATGAGGTGATACATTTCTGGAGCCATAAACCCCCACTAATACTTATTAAGATTGGGGGTTCTTCTTTCAGCATCAGACTAGACAACCCAAAATCTGACACTGTGGCCTCATCCAAAAGCATATTTTGAGGTTTGATGTTCAGTGAAGAACACACTTTCGACAATCTTCATGTTAAATGGCGAGGCAACAGACAATTCCATAGGCATTTTCCTAACTGTTGCTTCCAAATTGGAATAGAGGAGCCCCTAGGATGAGTATAAGATATAGAGATGCTATAATAGAGTACTCTTCCACATGAAGAGATTGATAAATCTATGGAAAGCTTAGCTATTTATCAATTTCATGCTGGGCCAAAATCCTCTGGAAAAGAATTAGTCTCATTGGGTTGAGTTTTTCATTGATCAGAAAGGATTAAATTATAGGACTTTTTATTTGTTGGTGGAATGTTTTATCATTGAATTATTAGTTTTTGGTAGTTAGTCTATTTTTAGTTTGAGTGCAGTTAAGATTCAAACTTTAGACCTCTGAGCTGCTTAAATGTTGTGCAACTTTCAACAACTGAACTACTGTCCCTTTGTGACCATCCATCTTTGATCCAAATGCGCCTTATTGAAATAATGGAATGATTGCAATTGTAGAGAATTCTGTTGAGCATCATAATGTCTTAGGTTTCCTCTACAGAGGCATCCAAACATATTGATTAACTATATCCTTCTTTCCTCTGAAGTCTCAATTATGATGCCCTCTTTTTTTGTCAAGTCTACAGTGTTCTCTGACACTGGATTGTAACGGTTTGCTGTCCAGATAATCTTAGCAGCATTCAGAGTTTAAGAGATGGTATAAAATGCCACCATGGAGAGTTAGTATGTATTTAGGATGAAGCTAAAAAATGTCAAGCAGTAGCCCTGTTCTGGACTATAAGCCTATGTAGGAATAGGACTGAAGCCTCCTCCTCTCCTGCACTACTCTGGCACTAGTGTCACAGATCTCCAGTTAGGAACAATAGCCCCACTATCATTGTTTGTTCAACATAAATTTTGATCATATTCGTCTGCAGAAACTATGGATAGATATTCTAAATCAATCACTTGTACCAATTATTCAAATTGGGTTGGGATCTAATGTATAGTTAATTTCATTCAATTTATTAAAAAAAAGTATTGTTTGGATATTTTATTATTAATGATGTTGATTTATACTTTTGGGCAAGCTTGTCACAGGGTATGAGGATATTAAGCTTATGAAAGATGGAAACACTATTTTGAAACATATCTTCAATACTTACAAATTTTACACTGCTTGTGTAAGAATTGTTGCAAAGAGCATTAAAGAACATCTAATGCAATAATTAAAAAATAAAGCAATAACAAAAATTACTAACTACTTCAAAACAAAAAAGTTAAAGAGATTCTGAACAAAATATGATAAGTTCTCGATCATAAACAAATGTCTCTCATAGCTTTTGACTAGGAAAGGAAAATTAAAATGAATATAGGAACACTTAGTTTTTGGCGAACTCCCAATTACAAAATCTTCCAGACAGATCACAAGAATTGAACAAGTTAATCACAATTAAATTTTGACCACTTCTTAATACTGAAAAGAAATCAGAGCAGTTGAAGAGTCTAGGAGCTTGAAAGCATGGGGTTTGACTAAGGGAAGAGAGATGTTATGTGTACCATTAGAGAGCTCCATATATCCATGGCTGTTCAACACCAAATTATTACTTTGACACTAGATATAAATTTATTGATACACCAAAACCTACAGATATTTATAAATTTCTAAATCTATAATCTTCCCTTCGCAGTTAAAATAACAATTAATCTATAAAATTAATTCCCAATAATACAACAGTTATTCAAGAATCCATTAAAAATTGTAGCTCTCGTCGCTCTCTCCTACTCTCCTCGCTATTTTCTTCCTTTTCTCCCATGTTTTCTCAGTTACTTCCAAGCTCAAACCAGTCATGCAGCACAATTAATCGATAGATCGCTTGATTTTGCAGAGAAGAGGCGTATTATATTGGACTACTTCAACTTGCAGATTCCAATACATTTACAATGGGTTGGGTTGCTATGATGTGATGACCGTAACACACAACGTATTTATTGTGGTTTTTATTCTCTTTACTAGTGTTACATTTTAGTGGGTTGGCTCTATAGCCATTGGTTAATTATTATAGTTAATTTGGTGTATTCATAAATTTTAAATTGGTCTATTTTGACAAAAAAATTTGTTGTTGTCTTTATATGTGACTTAACTTCTTATTCCAGCTTTTAGTACTAACAACGCATGTTCTATGAATGCAAAGGTCAAAAAGTAGTCATTTCAAAGTATTACCTAATACCTACTTAAAATGCCCAAATAACCCTACATTATAACTACCTCAAAAACACTCAATACTTATTAACATATGCCCTAGCTATGGGTACTAATAAAGTTGCACAACTCCAATTAAAGAAAAAATTCCAACCACTGGGGGTAAAGTGGGTGGCTATTAGTACATGTGAAATTTATTAATGGGTTTTTAGTTATCATTTTTTTGGTTTCTTTAAAGTTAGTAATTGGGGAGTTGGGTGAGCAAGGAGTGAATGGTAATTGGAAGGGGTGATAGGTGTTCTTCCCCTACCTAATACTTTTTGAATTGACTTTTGGGACTCCTCGATTAAGACATAAGGACATAGCTCTGGAATTCGCAAGATCACAAGTGATCAAAGTGAATTCAAAAACACAATTTATTAGTTACCTTCAACCACTTAGATTTTCCATGGAATACACTTGATCATTAAACACCAAAAAGTTGCTACTATGTATTGATAGAGACCACACATATCTCTGTAAATCATTGCAGAAACTTGGAAAGCTCTAGAAAATCCTTTATAACATCTTGCCATGTTGAAACCAATCCAACATCCAAACCATAAGGAGGATATTAAGGTCTTTAATTAAATCTCCCCCTCAGATAATGCACTTTATCTAGTTTCTGGAGGAAGCATCTTCTACCATGTTGAAACCAATTCAACATCCAAACCATAAGGGGGTTCTAAAGGTCTTTAATCGAATCTCCCTCTCAGATAATGCACTTTATCTAGTTTCCAAATTAAGCATCTACACTACCAATAGGTATAAACCCATCTACTATCTTGCCTTCTGTATTCTCATCAAATTTCTTCACCCATGTCTTCTGTATCTTCTCCTTTATATCATTGATATTTGTATGTGGGAAAAGTGGTTCGATAAAATGAATATTACTAATTCAAGACTTGTCCACACACCAATGGGACTCTTGGTGCAGGTTATGGAGCTGTGTAATAGCTCAACTTCCCAAGGGTTCCCAAGGGATGTTCCATTGCTCTCTGTCTCACAAGACCGCTTAAGCCAATGCCTTTGCTCTTAGATCACTAAGCAAAGTGGCTTAGGGATGACAATCATGAGAATGAGGGATGTTTGGTCAATCTAACATGAATACAATCTTAATGTACATGATATTAACAAAAGATGAATTAAACTAGCATGTATATGATGATAAGATGAAAGGATTAGTAAAAGAACTATCCTAACATGATACACTAGCTTAATATGATTATTATGATAAAGAGAAATGCTTCTAAAATGCTTATTATATTATTTCTATTCAAAGAGGGATTAAAATGCTTGATAAAAATGAGTGTAGTTTAGATACATAAAACTTGGATCCTAAAATGATAGAAGAATGACTCTATTTGTAGGAAAAATAGGGCAATGAAGGGTCAAGATTGGATAATCTTATCAAGGGTCAAGATTGAAAGTGATCAATCCATGTTTACAATTCTTACCAATGAAATGGTGACAATTGTCAACATAAGACTACTTGAGAGGAGATGTAAGAAGCATTAAATGCTTGAGAAGACCTCATGGTTACCTTAGAAGGTAAGGGTTAAGGTTAGATTAAGGTTACCCATTGGATAAAGCTTTTACCCAAAGGATAAACTCTTGTGCAAGGGTTAAAGGGATAACTAAGGTTAAAACCATCAATGCTTGATGAGACCCTTGGGTTAGATGAGGGCTGAGTTAGGCAAAAAGTCTTTAACCATGTAAGAAGGTTGAGTTGACCATTAATGGTTTGGAAGACTTTCAAGGTTAACTTGTTGAGGACATAAAGCCTTTATTGAAGACTTTAAAGGTTTGAGAAGTGACTTCACTTTACTTAAGGATGCGACAATATTTAGTAGATGGGTTAGGCTAATTTAGAAGTGATTAGAAGAATTTAGAAGAGGTTTTAGAGATGAAAGTGGGAGATGTAGGAGAATGCAAGTGGGTGGGGAAAATAAAATTTAATTAAAATAAACTAAATTTATTTTAGTTGTGGTTGCAACTTGCATTTGTAGGATTTTACAAATGGGGGGATTTAATTAAAAATTTAAGTAAATGGGTTAGAAAGGGGATTTTAATTAAATGGGCTAGAAGGGGGATTTAATTAAATGTGAACTTAATTAAATGGATTAGATAGAAGAAGGGTATATTAATTAATTAATAGGTGATTAAAAGAATAGGGATATTAATTAAATCTTAATTTAATTAATTGTTATAATTAAGAATAATTAAATGAATAAAATTCACTTAATTCATTGTGCAACTTTTAGGTGTCTATATTTTGCCCCTCTTTGAGTTAACTCCTCTTTGAGCAATTTCTTAGGAAAATTTAGGCGTTTATTTGTGCTGATGGATAAATGTTGAAGCCTTTTCAATACTTTCTCCTTAAAAGTGTTATAAAAATCAATTTGTATAGTTAATTCATTGTAAATCATATGAGGAGCTGCCCTGTAATGCAGAGGTTGAATTATCATTAATTCTTCCAACTGTTGGTGTATTTTTTCTTTCTAAAGGGTAAAACGGAGTCACATTTTGCTTAAGAAGATAATAATTAAAATTTCAAGAAGTAGACAAATCTTCTTCTTCTGATCCTTTTTTCCAGAGGTTAATGAATGACGTGATCACCCTTAAAAGACAATTGCCCAAATCTAGTACCTCATACCCACCTCCTTACCAAGATATACCTAGAAGGAATGTGAACCAGTCTTCGAGCTATGGGAATGAGACCATGCAATTACCCCCTGCTCAACAAATATTAGCAATTGAAGCACCTCCTCTAAAGGGAATATGTGTATATTTCACCTTACTAATGAACATGATGTCAGTTCCTATCTTGAGATGGTAAGGTATGTGCAATTGATGAATTTCAAAGATACCTCGAATGAGTGGGGTGAAGAGGAATCTCCAAAGCAACCTGGCGACTCTGAAATCCATTTTCTTGAGTACAAGTCTGATTCAAAAAGAGGCGGTGATATTTTGGTTACTTTGGAGGATCCTTCATGTCCGGTGCTCATAAGAAACCAGCAAAATGTGAAACCCCAGATGTCTTCTTCTTCATCTACGATGGCCTTCAAAGGTAAAGGAATTAATTCAAAGTTGCATAATAATGATAAAAAATTGTAAGAGCCTTTATTTTTAAAGCCTGTGGAAAAAGCAAGTTCTTTTGATATAGTAGAATTTTGCAAGTCTTCTCAAATTCAAATCACACCTGTTGAGTACCTAAAACTAAATCCTAAAGAATTAGATAGACTAGCACAATTCATGAAAGGAAATAATACACAACAAATTAATGATATGCAGCAGTCAGTAAATGCCTTATTGCCCTCACATAACAATGAGTTGGTTTATCCACCGATTTGTGAAAAGATGCCTGAAATAACTGCTCTTCAAACAGATGATTCTGTTCCCCTTCTTGAGTCGAAACCATAGCCCTTTTATATATCATTATTCATTAATGGTCATAGGTTGAATAATTGTATTATAGACGCAGGTGCATCTGCTAACATAATACCCTCCGCTGTAGCCAAAGCATTGGGGTTATCTTTGACCAAAACCTTTGGCAGATGCTATTCCATGGACTCAAACAAATTCCTCTACTAGGCAAATTAAGGATGCTCAATTAGTTCTTGCCTCCCACCTGGATAAAAGGATCAAGTTGACGATTCTAATAGCTGATATCCCAACCAATTACGACATGATTTTAAGTCATCGTTTGTGTAGAGACTTAGGTGGAGAAATCAAAATGGATTGGTCCCAAGCCACAATCCCTTTTGGAAAACAGTGAGTCATCCTACAATCTGAACCAAAGTCCAAATTCACTGTTTTCCCATCTGATGACCCTAGGGCCCATGTTTTGTACCATGATTGTGAATTCGAGAACTACATGATTCTATCTAATAGTGAAGTGGAGGGGGATTCATCTCAAAATGAGGAAAAAGAAGGCCTGTGGCTAATGGAGTTCGATGGTAGTTGTGTAGCATTAGGCTCTGGCATAGGAGTTCTATTGATACCACCTTTCGACAATCCTATTCCTTTTTCTTTTAAACTAGAGTTCACAAACGCCAACAATACATCAGAGTATGAGGCTTTGTTGTTAGGCTTAGCCAAAGCTAAAAGGTTGGGAGTGAAGATTTTGTGGATGAAAGGAGATGTTGAACTTATTGTTAAGCAGTTTATAGGGTTGTTTAGTGTTAAGAATGAAATGTTGAAGCACTATCAAAACAAAGTTTGGAACGAAATTGAAGGTTTTGATGCATTCTCCATTGAGGCAATACCCAGAGAATTGAACTCAAAAGGCAATTCATTAGCAATCTCAGCTTCATTGCTTGTCCCACACCTTGAATTTGTTGAAGAAACTTAGAGGATAGAGCTGGTATATTGGCCCAGTGTTCCAGACAACTCTGATTCATGGTAGGTATTTGAGAGCAATAAACAAACAAATAATTTTATGCAAGGTTTGGATATGTTTTCTGCCATGTATTTTGAAGGTTTTGATGCAGAATGCAAAGAATTTTTGCCTAAATGAGCCAAGGAATTACCTGATGGAATCATACAATTGAAAGGAAATAATATTCCTAGAGGACTGGTTTCTTTGGAGCATTTGTTTGACCGTAATGATGCCTACAAAAATAACAAAGGTGACAAGTTTCGAGAGGCTTGGGATAGTGGAGGCTATGCAAAGGTCAACATTGGTACTAAGAATGAACCTAAATGTATCAATCTGGGAAAGTGTTGTACACCGACAGAAAATGAGAGGTTCATTAATCTCATGGTGGAGTTTAAGGACGTGTTTTCTTGGTGTTATGATGATCTTAAGAAATTCAGAGAGGGAAAATTACAGTATCAGATTCTCTTGAAGCTCAGAGAAAGCCCATTCCGGCAGAAGCTTAGAAGCTTTAATCCAAAAGTGGCACATGCTATATTCTAGGAAGTAGATAAGATGATAAAAGCTAGGATTATATACCCCATCCATCATTCTACATGGATAGAAAATATTGTACCAGTCAGGAAGAAAAATAGGGAAATAAGGATTTGCGTCGACTTTAGAAATCTAAACCAAGCCAGCTTAAAAGACAATTATCCCTTGCCGACCATGGATCACATTTTGCAAACCATCTTAGGGTCAGAGGTGATGTCCATGTTAGATGGATTTTTCGGATATAATCAGATCAATGTTCAGGAAAATGATCAACACAAAACTGCCTTTATTACTCCTTGGGGTACATTTGCATATAACCGGATGCCTTTTGGTTTGATCAATGCAGGAGTAATATTTCAGTGGGCCATGGATTTGTCTTTTGGCCACTTAAAGGATAAAATCATTGTTGTATATCTTGATGATTTGACAGTGTTCTCAAAAAGTAGAAAACATCATGTTCGGGACCAGAAATGAATGTTGGAGAAATGTGGCGAGCATGGGGTATCCTTGAACCCCAAGAAATCAATGTTTGGAGTCACAGAGGGTAAGTTGCTCGGTCATATTGTTTCCAAAGAAGGGGTGAAAATAGATCTTGAAAGGGTAAGAGCAATTCAACAATTAACTTTGCCGTCAAGCAGGAACGCTGTCAGATCTTTTTTCGGGCAAGTGACTTTTCTTCGGAGGTTCATTCCAGACTTTTCTAAGACTACAAGATATATCATGAACTTGATGAGTGAGAAACAATCTTTCAAATGGAGCGAGGAGGGGAAGAAGGCGTTTGCCTCAATAAAAGATGCAATTGGTTAGGCACCTGTCTTGGTTAATCCTGATTTCAATAAAGATTTTTTCATCTACTACTATGCATCAGAGCACACTATGTCAAGGATTTTGCTACAAAAGAATGATAGTAATGATGAGGTCCCTATATCATTCATGAGCATACCTTTGAAAAAGCATGAACTTAAATACTCAATAATGGAAAAGCAAGCATATGCAGTTTTAAAGGCAATTAAACAGTTCAGGTATTATATTCTCTATTCTCATGCTATGGTTTATGTACCTCACTCAACTGTCAAGAGCATTCTAACACAACAAGACATAGGGATGAATGAAAGAGCTTCTTGGGTATCAAAATTTCAGGAGTTCGATTTAGACATTCGACCCACAAAATTGGTGAGGGGGTAGGGTTTGTGTGGGCTAATTGCTGAAAGTAAGGAGGAAGTGACGGAGGAATTGCCTTTAGTTTTATTTGTTGCTCTACAAGATTCCTGGTTTGCGGATGTAGCTTATTTCTTGACATATGGATATTGCCCAGAACACCTTTCTGTGAAGGAAAAGAGGAACCTGAGACTAAAAGCTACTAAGTACATCATATTTAATAATGTACTATATAAAAGGGGATTAGATGGGACCTTTCTAAGATGTGTCGATAAATCACTCTAGGAGTCTCTTTTGAAAATATTCCACGACGAAGCTTGTGGGGGTCACTTTTCTTCAACAGTAATTGCTTATAAGATCTTGAAGAATTGTTATTATTGGCCAGGAATGTTCAGGGACACATATGCATGGGTGGCCAGGTGTGAAAAATGTAAGTTGTTTGCTGGTAAACCTTAGCTTGCAACATTGCCACTCAGACTTGTGATTGTGGATGAACCTTTCAAACAATGGGATCTGGCTTTTATTGGTCCCTTGACACCAACCTCAAGTGCTGGTCATACCCATATTTTAATAGCTACACATTATTTTACTAAATGGGTCGAGGCCATTCCGGTATGAAAGACAACCTCAGAGATTGTTTGTAATTTTCTGAAGGAGAACATCTTAATACATTTTGGAGTCCCATTAAAAATTGTGGCAGACAATGCTACTAATTTCTCCTCCACTGAAATTTATTTGTTTTGCTATGATCATGGAATCTCTATTGCTCACTCATCTAATTATTATCCTTAGGGAAACGACTAGGTTGAATCCAGTAAAAAAAACCTCATTAATATCATGAAAAAATTAGTGAGTGAGAATTTTAAGGATTGGCATAAGAAACTATATGAATATCTTTGGGCCGATCGTACATCACCAAAAAGGGAAATTAAGACGTCTCTGTTTGAACTGGTCTATGGTCTTGGTGCTCAGGTAGCACTTCCTCTAGAGTTGGCAGCCACCAAGTTACAAACAGTGATTGAGGACGCTTACTTCCAGAGTTCTTTAGAAAAGTGAATCATGCACTTGACAAAGATTGATGAAGAGAGGGATAGACTGGTGGACCAGATAACAGAACATCAAATGAGAGTAAAAAGAATATTCGACAAGCGAGCAAGGCCTCAAAAGTTCATGCAGGGTGATCAGGTACTGCTCTAGGACAGGAGAAGAGAACCTAAGTGAGCACATGCTAAGTTTGAGTCATTTTGGAAGGGACCATTCCTGATTCATGAGGTAAAAGGACCGAATTCTTTTAAACTTGCATATTCAGATGATACTGTTCTTCCTTTGACCTATAATGGTCAAGATTTGAAATTATATCAATTGTAAACGGGAGTCCCTCATAGTTTTTATACAACATTGTTTAGTTATTTTATGTTTGTGTGTCTTTTCGGTTTAGTCAGTTTGTGTCTTTGAATAAAGTTTGGCATGCAAAACCAAAGATTCTGAAGTTCATTTCTAGTTCCTTCACAGTTCTAGTCCCTAGTCAGAGCCGATGTTAGTCCACCCATAAGTTTTTCTTTTTAAAAAAAATTAAAAAATATTCCATTCGTGGGTTGTCTTTTTGTGCCTTTTGTTTCCATTGGGTCATTTGTTCTCTTCGTACTTGAACCGTTGAACTCTTTTTCAAAAGGTTCAGAGGTTCAAGGTTCAAAGCATGGTTTAAAAAAGAAAGTTGTTCCGGTCTTTGTCACCAAAATTTCAAGCGTGTCCCCTTTGTTTTCGGTCATTGAAGTTTTGAACCCGCTGAACCAAATTTCAAGTGGTTCAAAGGTTCAAGGTTCAAAAATACCTTTTAGTGGGTCGCGGCAATGTATTGTTATATGACGAGCATGAGTCTTTTTATGTTGAGTTGATACATGGTCTTGAACCGTGAACCAAATTTCAAGCGGTTCAAGAGGTGCAAGGTTCACTTTAATTATTCCTTTTCTTTGTCGCTCATTTCCGGTGTTGTTTATGTGTTGCCCATTATCATTTATTTCTTAAAGTGAACTTGAACCATTGAACCTTGTGTTCAAGTGGTTCAAGGTTCACAAGTTCTTTTTAAAATAATCTGAAAAGCTTTTTGGAGGAAATAAAAGTGGCGCGACAAGAAGGAATATTCTCTTATTCAGCTTTTTGAAATTATAAATGTGGAAAGTAATAATGAAAACATCAAATTGCCTGTGCGGAAGTGATAGGTAATTAAGAAGGTATCAGGTTTGTCATTTCACCGTTACTTCACATGCTTGAGTAAATCATGATGAAGCGTGTGCAACCCTATTGATATTTGCCCATTTGATTAAAGGAAAATGTATGAGTTTAATTCCATATTTAGGAAGGTCACAGTTGCCATACTTCAATTAATTGGAGGCACCGAAGGTAAATCCAGCTCCGTTCTTTGGAAGAATTTCCAATTTTCATGGTGTTATCGAGTAAGTTCAGTTGTCTTCTCCTATGTTGTGTTTCTTTGTGCACTAAAGTTTTATCAGTATAGAAAAGGGGGAAATCTGAAAAAATTGTTGGGGTAGCATACTCTATTGCTGTTAGAATTTCTTGGTTAAGGGAATAGATAGTTAAAATGAGGCCTGTGCTGCCAAAGCTTGACCGAACCTCATGTTTAGTGAGTACCTTGATGGAAATGGAAGACACCTCCTTAGTTCATGCAGATTTGGGGAATTTCCTTGAAAGGACTAAGAATCCTCAGGCTGGATCGCTAATGGAGAAGATAGTTAATAGTGGTCTTGTGGAAACTGTTGCATTCCCACTAGCCGCGTCGTGTCCAGATTTAGTGTTGGCTTTTATGAATAGATATGACTCTGAGAATAGGTGTATCAGAACCAGTGATGGTGAAGTGTTAGTCCATATTAATAGGGAAATGGTGATGGTGACAATGGGTATTCCGCATAAAGAGGAGTATAAGGATTGGACCATTGGAAATTCATACGCCTATTTCTCTGAGAAGAAGAGCAAGTACAAACGTGTAATTGCAAGAAATTGGCTCTTGAGGGTTTAGAAAGGAGGATCACGACTACCCAAACCCTTAACCAGAGAAGACCTTGTCACTGAGGTGCAGGGCATTATTGTGCTTTTAAATAGAGTAAAAGGGAATTTACATTCCTTCTACTGGGAAGATTGGATGTACTTTTTTTGTCCAAGTGGTTCTATCTAGTGACAGATTTCTAGATTGGTCTCAGGTAATTGCGAAGAGGCTTCATTAAGGGCTAAGCAATTTTGTGGGTATGACTGGGTTTTACATGTCTTCTTACCTGTTTTATATTTTAGCCTGCACAAAAGATTGGCCTGGATTACCCGATGAACCTTGGATTGATGGAATGAGGGTTTATGATTTTTACCCTTTGTTGCAACAATAGAGATATGTTGAACAAATTGACAAATGGAATGGAGTCTTTGCGGGAAGACTGGCTTTTGAACTTCAGGGTGATGCCAACAAGAGAATGTCCATAGAGGCTATGGAGTTTGTGAGTATTTATGGAAGCTTCTTTATCCAGTTTCCACGGTTTACTTACATATGGGTAGGTGGTTTTGAAGGTCAACCATTAGAATTGCCCAGGTATGCCTTTGATAGCTTCGTACTTATAGAGGTGAGCAGGCAGTTGGCTCATATAGGTAAAAGACTAGGGGCAAAAGGAGAATCTGGGGTGGTTTTTCTTGTTGAGCTTGGGTATTACAACTGCAAATCAGTATCAGATGCTTTGAATCTAGAACTGGAGTTCAAAAGGATGAATCTCCAACCATATGTGGCTAGGTGAAGATTTGACAAAAAAGGTTATGCAAGGGAGAACCTTAACATAGACAATCATTTCTACCATGAACATCAGATAGAAGATTATTGGGAAAATTGCAAGGATGAGCATGAAGTGAGAAAGAGGTTGTGGTCAAGATTCACTTTGCGGCAAATAGCTGTCTTGAGGCTCCCAATTAATACATCAGGTGTATTGGAAGATAAGAAGAAGATGTCCTGGACCCTGAGTTTGGTACTAAGATTGAAGGGAAACCAATTCCAAAAATTGACTGTGTGTGGGGGAAAAAGTGACACTAAGCAAACATGCCCTAATCTCACTTTCAGTCACACACTTGTGGAATACAAAAGAGCCTAGAGGTATCACACAATTGGCTACTTCTTTTTGTGAAAGAGAGAGCCACGGGCTACCTATTAGGATTTCTATTCCTTTGTTGTAATAGAAAGATGAAATGATGCAAGTTCAATTCCTAACCCCAAAATGCAAGTAGGAACTAATGACAAGATTGCAGAATTGAACTTAAACAATGGAAAGCTGTAAATACAAGGATAAGACAAGAATGCATATGCGTACCCGGAGTCAAAATCGGAATGAAAATGTTCGGGACGGGGGCGCGGGCGCCACTGTCCTGATACTGTTCCGGAAACTGCCCCTGAAACTACTATTTTGCACTCTGAAAAACTGTTGGAAATGCTGTCTGTCAGAAGGACCAGGACGCCCAGCGCCCCTGTCCCAGGGACCAGGGTGCCCAACACCCCTATCCCAGGGACCAGGGCGCCTAGTGCCCCTGTCCTGGCAGGACCAGGGCGCCCCATGCCCCTGTCCTGGTCTTTTACTCTGAAATTTGGTGTGGAGTGCTGTCTCGGATTGCTTTTCCTGGATCTACAACTTGCGGCGTCGTCCGAATCCCGAAACTTGCACTTATATCTGAAAAGGGTATGGTGGGCGACTATATAGGGTTTTGCCTTAGTCAAACCCCCGCTTCGGTGATTTCCACCTCCACGAATAGCCAAGTTGTATTGTAAAAGTAATGTGTGTGTAGACCTTGTGTGTGTGTAAGATCCTAAAATGCAAGTAAGCAAACTAGAGCAACCTAGAAAGTAAACCCTAATTGCTTGTAAATGATAATGTAAATTCTCTAAATCAAGATGCAAAGTGATCTAAAGCATGAATACAAATGATATAATGAGGCTTATGCAAAGACATGAAAACAACATGAAATCATACCCAACCCCAAGGGAGGGGTACAAGCCAATCTTCAGTCGGTAATCTCCTATTGCTCTTCAATGTCTTCCAAGCCCTAAATGGATGAATGAAATTGATAAATTCTTGATAGATGGATGTTGAATGTTGTTGAAGTCTTCAAAGATCTGCTCTTTCGCTGCATAGAAGGTCCTTGAAACCAAAAATCGGATCCTTTCAAATGAAGAAAGAGAGCTCTTATGTATGAAACCCTAGGTCGTAATTTCATCTTTTGGCCGACCTAGAGATTGAATCTCCCACCAATTTCTTGGGGTTAATATTTATTTTATGATTGGATTGTGCTCCTAAAATTTTGGGAAAAATGTCCGGGACCATGTGCACTCCTGGCGCCATGGTCCTCTCCGGGCGCCATGGTCCCGACAACTTTTCACCAAATTTTCAGGGCCGTCGGATATGATGATTTTAGAGAGAATCCCAAAGTTACAAGTGATTTCGAGATGTTTTGACCCCCGAAATCAAGCCCCCAAGTTCAAAATAGGATCTAATTAGGGTTTTTGATTAAATGATGTATTGGAGGAATAAAATGAAAGGGGCACACTTTAATGAAAGGGCCCAACTTTATGATATGGAAGATGCTGAAATAGGACCTTAGACCTAATTAATTTAATTAATTAAGTGCTAAAGGGGAAATGCAATGCAAAATGCAAAATGCGCCAAGGCGAGTGCTAAACTAGGTGTGAAATTGTACCACCCTAGCAAGTGCGTACAATTTACGATGCTACAGACTGGAACAAAAAAGAAGATGATAGCATTGAAACAAGGACCTTCAATGTTGTTAGGAGAACAGAGAGATGGTTGAGGAAACTGAAATTCAAGGAGGGTCCTTCCATGTCCCCACATGAATCAAGAAGTGATTCACACATCCTGGTTCAATCTCCTATTTTTGCCACTAATAAAATTATTGATATTGCAGGTGTCTCAAAGCCTGCTAAAGAGAAAATACCACTAAGAAGGTCAGGAAGGTCGCCATCTGGTCTTACAACTGCCCGAGTAACCTAGTCAAGAAGCAAGAAGAAAAGTAGAGAGCCTATTCTGCAACAGGTCGTGGTGGACTTAGACACCAGTGAAGAGCCTAAACAAATAATGGACCCATAGGATCAAAGTGAGCCTGTGATACAAGAAGTGGATACAAATGAAGGAGTGGGAATTCAACAGAATCCTATGAATACTTTGGCAATCGTTACTTCCTCAGATGCACAGAGTGTTAGGGCTTCAAGCAGATTCGAAGCAAATATGAACTAATAATTATATGCAGATTTAAATACAAAGGATAAAGAAATAAAACAGAACACAGATAACACAAATATTTAACGTGGTTCACCCAGAATCGGTTACGTCCACCATACACAGCCGTCCAATCTTTCTTATTATCTAGCAAAAATAGTACATCAACATTTCAATGCCTTAAGCATCCCAACCGCTTATAACATGCATTTTTAGGGCAAAACAAAGTTGACCTTTTTAGGGTTTAATTACAATGTGCTAAGTGTATAGTACTTTGCTGATCAGTCACCACATTTCAACAATCTCCCACTTGGAGACTGATACTACACGACACCACTGTACATGCAACATCCACTGGATAAAACAATGGGACTCGACTGGTATAAATTCTACAATTATCAATCAAGAAGACCAACAGAAACTGATGAAGAAATTAGCTTCTCCTGTGGAACTGCCTTCATGAACATATTGACAGGATTCTCACTTGTGTGAATCTTCTCAAGCCGTAACTGACCCTCCTCCAAAACAGTCCAGATGAAGTGGTACCTGAGCTGAATGTGCTTTGTCCTTGAATGAAAAGAAAAGTTCTTCGCAAGATGAATGGCACTCTAGCTATCAGTATACAATGGGCGATCCTCCTGTGTCTGACCCAATTCCTCCATAAAACATTGTAACCAAATCATCTCCTTGCTGGCTTCTGTAGCAGCAACATACTCAACTTCAATGGTTGAAAGTGCAACAACCTTTTGTAGCCTAGAAATCCAACTGACTGGAGTTCCCCCTATAGTAAAAACATACCCTGTAGTGCTCTTCCATGAATCAATATCACCTGCCAGATTAGAGTCAACAAATCCACTCAGAGCAGCATTAGATCCTTTGAAACATAATGCCTTTGTAGTGGTTCCTTTCAAATACCGAAGGATCCATTTCACAACATTCCAATGTTCCATACCCGGATTACTTATAAACCTGCTCACAACTCCCACTGCATGTGCAATATCTGGCCTTGTGCATACCATTGCATACATCAGACTACCAACAGACTGCCAGATTAGCAGCAACATACTCAACTTCAATGGTTGAAAGTGCAACAACCTTTTGCAGCCTAGAAATCCAACTGACTGGAGTTCCCCCTATAGTAAAAACATACCCTGTAGTGCTCCTCCATGAATCAATATCACCTGCCAGATTAGAGTCAACAAATCCACTCAGAGTAACATTAGATCCTTTGAAACATAATGCCTTTGTAGTGGTTCCTTTCAAATACCGAAGGATCCATTTCACAACATTCCAATGTTCCATACCCGGATTACTTATAAACCTACTCACAACTCCCACTGCATGTGCAATATCTGGCCTTGTGCATACCATTGCATACATCAGACTACCAACATACTGCCAGATTAGCAGCAACATACTCAACTTCAATGGTTGAAAGTGCAACAACCTTTTGTAGCCTAGAAATCCAACTGATTGGAGTTCCCCCTATAGTAAAAACATACCCTGTAGTGCTCCTCCATGAATCAATATCACCTGCCAGATTAGAGTCAACAAATCCACTCAGAGCAGCATTAGATCCTTTGAAACATAATGCCTTTGTAGTGGTTCCTTTCAAATACCGAAGGATCCATTTCACAACATTCCAATGTTCCATACTCGGATTACTTATAAACCTACTCACAAATCCCACTGCATGTGCAATATCTGGCCTTGTGCATACCATTGCATACATCAG
Organism: Cryptomeria japonica; assembly: GCF_030272615.1. Taxonomy (NCBI): domain Eukaryota; kingdom Viridiplantae; phylum Streptophyta; class Pinopsida; order Cupressales; family Cupressaceae; genus Cryptomeria; species Cryptomeria japonica. The sequence continues at coordinate 85,722,990 of NC_081413.1, forward strand.
ACTGCCAATAGCTGATGAATACAAGATGTTAGATATTTTCTTTACTTTTTCCTATGCCTTTGGGCACATCTCCTTAGTCAATTTGAAATGACTAGCCAAAGGTGTACTAACTGCTTTTGCATCCTGCATGTTAAATCTTTTCAACACCTTCTTTATATATTCACTTTGGGACAAATTCAAGGTTCTATTTTTTCTATCCCGTGTAATCCTCATACCCAAAATTTGCTTAGCTACACCCAAATCCTTCATAGTAAATGGTCTAGCTAATTTCTATTTAAGATCATTTATGTGTTCCATGTTAGACCCAGCAACAAGCATGTCATCAACATAAAACAACAGGATAATATAACTGCCATTATCCAATCTCTTAAAATATACACAATGATCAGAATGACATCTATGATAACCATGTTCAGCCATGAAACTATCAAATTTTAAATACCATTGTCGGGGTGCTTTCTTTAGGCCATACAAACTTTTCTTCAACTTGCAAACCAAGTTCTCCTTACCTTTGACCTCATATCCTTGTGGTTGCAACATGTAAATTTCATCCTCCAAATCTCCATGGAGAAAAGATATTTTCACATCTAATTGTTCAAGATGTAAATCATCTGCAGCCACAAGACTAAGTACAGTTCTAATTGAAGTCATTTTTACAACTGGAAAAAATATTTCATCATAATCTATACCCTTTTTCTGTGCAAAACCTTTTACCACAAGTCTGGCCTTATATCTTTTCTAACCTCCTTCCTCCTCCTTCAGTCGATAAACCCATCTGTTAGGCAAGGCTCTTTTTTCTGCAGGTAAAGGGACTAATTGCCAAGACTTATTTTTCATCAAGGAGTCCATCTCCTCTTTCATGCCTAGCTCCCACTGTTGTTTAGCATCCACCAACATTGCTTCTTCATATTCTTCTGGTTCACCAGAATTAGTTAATAATATAGAATACAAAGAAGGAGAAAATATTTTAGGGGGTCTACTTGACCTCGTAGAATGTCTAACACTTGCAGGAGTTTGTGGGACATTTTATTGTTGCTGAGCATCATGTACCCGTGGCATTTCATTTTCAGGAATCTCATCCAACACCACATATTCTTGCTTGTCCTGTTCATGCTTCTTTTCCTGCATCTGTTCTTTATACATAACCTTCTCATTGAATATAACATCTCTACTTCTAGTTATTTTCTTATTTTCAAAATCCCATAACCGATAGCCATATTCATCTATCCCATATCTAATGAAGGTACATTTTTGAGATTTAGCATCAAGCTTGGTTCTGTTTTCTTTATCAACATGGACAAAAGCTTTACAACCAAAGGTTTTCAGAAAAGAATAATTTACCTTTTTACCAGTCCATGCCTCCTCTAGAATACCACCATCCAAAGGGGTTGAAGGTCCTCTATTTATCAAATAGACAACAGTATGTACAATATCTACCCAAAAATGTAAGGGCAATCCAACATGCAATCTCATGCTCCTCGCATGTTCCATGATAGTCCTATTCATTCTCTCTGACACACCATTTTCCTGTGGAGTTCCTGGAATTGTCTTCTACTTTCTAATCCCATTTAAGAAGCAGTAATCTTCAAATGCTTTGCTGCAATACTCACCTCCATTATCTGGTCTGAGACACTTCAATTTTTTTCCTGTCTCATTCTCAACCAAAGCTTTCCATTTCTTAAAAGTTCCAAAAACATCTGATTTTTGTTTTAGGAAATATATCCATGTTTTTCTGGTTGAGTCATCAATAAAAATAACATAATAACAAGAGCCACCAAGAGATGATATCTGAGCTGATCCCCATACATCTGAATACACAAGCTCTAACTTCTCACTCTTCTTCTCTTTCCCAACCTTGAGAAATCTGACTCTTTTCTATTTGCCGTAAACACAGTTTTCACAGAAATCTAAATCAATCTTCTTTAGTCTTGGCAATAGATTTTTGGAGTGAAAGATTTTCATCCCTTTCTCACTCATGTGCCCAAGCCTATGGTGCCACATTATCGAATATGTTCTTGCAACATCTATTGTTGTTGTCCCTGTAGTAACTTTATCTGTAGCAGCTAAGGTAGAGTAAGTGTTACCAGTACACAGATATAATGTGTCTACCTTCACACCTTTAGCTACTACTAATGATCCTTTACTGACCTTCCACATACTGTCTGAGAAGGTAACTATGCAACCTTCACTACCTAGTTGACCTATAGAAATTAAAATTTTTCTTAAATTAGGAAAATGTCTTACCTCTTGCAGAAACCAGTCATTTCCATTCTGCAACTTGATATTTATCTTTCCTTTTCCAACAATTTGACATGGCTCATCATCACCCAAATGTACCTGTCCAAAATCACCTTGAACATAATCTAGAAAATATTTTCTATGGGCTATAGCATGAAATGAAGCCCTAGAATCTATTACCCAGGAATGATTAACATTATCCAAACATAAGATTAAAGCATCTTGTAAAGTATTACTTTCAATATTAGCTTCCTTACTATCATATTCATTTTTGTCTCCTTCTTTGTTTTTCCAAGACCAACGGTCTTTCTTTAGATGACCAGTCTTTTCGTAGTACCAGCAATCTTTCTTTCCTCTAGATCGAGAGCATCCTTTCTTTGACTTCCCTCGTGACTTCTCATTCCCAAGGCCTTTTCCTCTTTCCTTTGATCTTCCTCTGTTCTCCACATTCAAAACACTACCCGATGATGCTAGAGTCTCACCTGTGCTTTTCCTTCGCATTTCCTCACTTAGGATAACACCAACAATATTATCAAATACCAAAGTATTTTTACCAGAGACAGAGTTACTTACAGCCATAACCAAGCTATTCCAGCTTTCTGGAAAAGAACATAAAATCAAGAGAACCCTAACCTCTTCTGCAAAGGTAATTTTTACCGAAGATAGTTGACTAGTAATTGTATTAAATTCATTTAAGTGCTCTTCTACAGATCCTCCCTCACTCATTTTCAAATTAAAAAAATTCTTCATAAGAAATATCTTATTCGAAGCCGAGGGTTTCTCATACAACTTTACCAATATCACCATCAAATCTATAGTCATTTTTGCTTCTGTTATATTGAATGCTACAGATGGTGCAAGGCACAATCGAATGGATCTTAGTGCCTTTCTATCTAAAATGTCCCACTCTTCATCTGACATTGTGGTCGCTTTCTTTGCCTTTCCTTCCAATGGCTGCCACAAATCCTTTTGATATAGGTAATCCTCCATCTGCATTTTCCATAAGTGATAGTTCTGGTCGTTAAACTTTTTAACCTTGAATTTGGAATCCTCCATTGCTCCCACTCAAATCTGAGAGTCCTGCCAATTTACAGAAAACCTCACTCTGATACCAATTGTTAGGGTTTCAAGTAGATCCGAAGCAAATATGAACTAACAATTATATGCAGATTTAAATACAAAGGATAAAGAAATAAAATAGGACACATATAACACAAAGATTTAACGTGGTGCACCCAGAATGGGTTACGTCCACCATACATAGCCGTCCAATCTTTCTTATTATCCAGCAAAAATAGTACATCAACATTTCAATGCCTTAAGCATCCCAGCCGCTTATAAAATGTGTTTTTAGGGCAAAACAAAGTCGGCCTTTTTAAGGTTTAATTGCAATGTCGGTTTTCATAAAAAAAATACCCAATTTTTTTTTTCTCGGGGGCTCCCGCCCCCAAACCCCCACTTTTCTCAAGGGCTGCCACCCCCAAACCCCTGTCTGGGGCTCAGACCTCGGCAAGGATACATGCTGAGTGTACAGTACTTTGCTGATTAGTCACCACATTTCAACATAGATCACCCCGCCACCTAAAGAGCCTACCCAGGCACCAAGATGGCTGGAGGCCACCATCAGAAAGAAGAGGAGTGTGGTGCCGATCACCATTCCATTGGAGGACATGGTTAGTAAATGCTTAGGAAAATCATTAAAGCCCTAAAAGCTCAAAACAGAAGCAATGCTTGATGTGGATGACACAACAAGACACTGGACAATTGAAGTGGCCAAGCCCATTCCTGGGAGAGATGCAGATAAGGCCATGGAGGAAGATTTTACTATGGAGAAAATAGATTTGGGCGTTGCATCAAGGGCCGTGGATATAAAGCATTTGGAATCCTCTATAAAGAGGATAATCTCCAAGACTTGGAAAGATGAAAAAGACAAGAGAGAAATGAAGCAAATGGTTGCACAGATGGCAGAGTACATCAACGCAATTCATAATCCAAATCCTCAACCATTATCGCAGATACCGGTGTCATTTGACCCTAAGTCTCCAGCAAACCAAAAGATGCTTGATCAAGTTCAAAGGAACAGGGTAGTGACTGAGATGTTCAACAAATGGCTGGATCTAATAATCCAACAAGGATCATAATATATTACTAATCTAGTCAAGGTTTATAAGGATTTAGAAACTGTGAGTAAAGAGCCCGAGCTGGAGACAGTCGCCTAGGAAAAGGAAAGGATTAAGTGGGTAGCGGTTCTTGGACAAATGAATGATGTTCAAAAGTATGGAGAGATGAAGTTCCTAGATGAGAAATTGATGGAGAACCTAGATGATAATGTGCTATACATGTCAAAGAAAAATGTGGAATGGCGCAACTCAATCATTGGGAAGGGCCATGAAGAGTCCACTAGGCTAGTCAAAGGACTGACTGATTTGATTGACACTATACAGAAGAACCTTAAATTTATTGATATCCAACTCATGAAGGAGGGAGCTAAGGTGATTGAAGAGGTCGTAGACATGATTAAAATCTTTCAAGATAGAGTTCATTCCATTCAGACCACAAAAGCTTTGACTATCAATGACTTTTCAAAGGTAGCAAGGATTGAATCAATGCTCATTGTCTGTTCGGATCACCTGGAGGTTCATAAAGCTAAGGTCACGTAGGTGAATATGGACAAGGAAGTGTGGAAACAGAGGATCATACACATTGGCATGCCCTATTTCCAAGTTATCCTAAACTTTTCAACTACACACCTAGAATGGCGAGGATCTACGACAAAACATGACAAGCCCGTAACTTCCTCAGTTGCGGTAGATGCTTAGTTGTGCTACAATGAAATGTTGGCCTTTTAGTGGCTATTAGTTTAGTTTTCTTTTGTGCCATTCGAATGGTTTCTTTCACTGAAGTGAAATTAAATGCAATTTGTTAATTATGTAAAAACTATGGCCTGGTGGCTATTTAAGCTGAAAAGCTTGCTTTTGAAAGGGTTCGGAAACTGTGATTTTAGACACAATAGAAGAATTTTTGATATGAATTGTGGGAAATGAAGTAATGGCTGATTATTAATTGAATGTTGTGACATCTTTGAATCGGTGCATTCTAAGATTCATAATTCTTCTTAGATTGTTATGTGGGTATAATTTAATCTGATGATCAGTTATCTCTGCATTTCTTTTTAGTTGATATTTATTATAGATTGTTGGATGACTCGCATGGTGTTAATCAGCTTGATCCCTCTTGCCCCGTGAGGCACAAGAGAGTCTCGATTAAGCTGCTAGTTTCTCTTGTTGAGTTCCCATTTTCTTTTGAATGTATGCAGTAAATATATGTTAATTAGAGTCTGTGAACTCCTCTTTGATCAATTTCTCAGGAAAATTTAGGCGTTTATTTGTGCTGATGGATAAATGCTGAAGCCTTTTCAATACTTTCTCGCTAAAAGTGTTATAAAAATCAATTGTATAGTTAATTCATTGTAAATCATATGAGGAGCTGCCCTCTAATGCAGAGGTTGAATTATCATTAATTCTTCCAACTGTTGGTGTATTTGTTTCTTTCTAAAGGGTAAAACGGAGTCACATTTTGCTTAAGAAGATAATAATTAAAATTTCAAGAAGAAGACAAATATGTTAACCAATAGATTTTTGGCGACTCTGCTGGGGAGTCAAATTATAAAACTGGTTGCCTAGTTGCAAGTCTGGAGTCAAGGAGATATACTAGTTCCCAAAGAAGGGAAGGGGTGTCTGATTCTATCTTTTAGAAGTTACAGAACCTAGATTTTCAACCCACCTTTTCACCTCAGAGAAGGGGAAAAAGTAGGCCTCCTTCCTCATCGCCATCACCACCCGTGTCCTCAGTTTGTCAAGCTCTCACCTTGCACAATGTTACTCTACCTAATATAATAAACCCTACTCCCCTCAATATCATATTTCCAATGGCAGCGAATAATCCTTGGGGGCAGTTGTAGGCCCGTTGAACCTAGTCTGAATCTTAACCCCTTACCAAAGGGCGCCAGGGATCATTTGCCAAAATTTAGTGGTGATGGAAAGATTAATGTTGATGAACACCTGAATGCCTTTAATATAGCTTGTGGAATAATAGCGGTTCAACATAAGGATGTTGTAGTGAGATTGTTCATCCAGACACTAACCGGGTAGCGACATATTGGTTTAATCACTTACCAAATAGTGTGATAATGACCTGGCAGGATCTAAAAATGTGATTTGAAGCAAGGTTTAAAGTAGCAAAGGATGAACATTCCCTCTTAGCCCAATTATCCCAGTTAAAGAAGGAAATTCTAGAATCAATGAGGGATTTCGTGGCAAAGTTTGATAAGATCTTGCACAAGATTCCAGCTAATCAAAAGCCCTCAGATGATAATCTTAAGTGTTTTTTTATTAATTCTATGCCTTCCGAAATAGGTTTCCTGATCCATAGGCAAAGAATTGTAGATCTAAATGCCGCCAAAACCCTTGTAGTTGAATTGGAAGATGATCTAATCACAACAGGTAAATGGAAAAGGGAAGTACAGACACCTAATACTCAGCCTTCAACTTCTTCTTCTTCTTCTGATCCTTTTTTCCAGAGGTTAATGAATGACATGATCACCCTTAAAAGACAATTGCCCAAAGCTAGTACCTCGTACCCACCTCCTTAGCAAAATATACCTAGAAGGAATGTGAACTAGTCTCCGGGCTATGGGAATAAGACCATGCAATTACCCCTTGCTCAGCAAAGATTAGCAATTGAAGCACCTCTTCCTAAAAGGAATATGTGTATATTTCACCTGACTAATGAACATGATGGCAGTTCCTATCTTCAGATGGTACGGTATGTGCAATTGATGAATTTCAAAGATACCTTGAATGAGTTGGGTGAAGAGGAATCTCCAAAGCAACTTGGCGAATCTGAAATCCATTTTCTTGAGTACAAGTCTGATTTGGAAAGAGGCGGTGATATTTTGGTTACTTTGGAGGATCCTTCATGTGCAGTGCTCACAAGAAACTAGCAAAATGTGAAACTCTAGATGTCTTCTTCTTTATCTGTGATGGCCTTCAAAGGTAAAGGAATTGATTCAAAGTTGCATAATAATGATAAAAAACTGCAAGATCCTTTATTTTTAAAGCCTGTGGAAAAAGAAAGTTCTTTTGATATAGTAGAATTTTGCAAGTCTTCTCAAATTCAAATCACACCTGCTGAGTACCTAAAGCTAAATCCTAAAGAATTAGATAGACTGGTACAATTTGTGAAAGGAAATAATACACAACAGATTAATGATATGAAGTGGTCAGTAAATGCCTTATTTCCCTCACATAACAATGAGTTTGTTTATTCGTCAATTTGTGAAAAGATGCCTGAAATAACTGCTCTTCAAACAGATGATTCTGTTCCCCTTCTTGAGTCAAAACTAAAGCCCTTTTATATATCATTATTCATTAATGGTCATAGGTTGAATAATTGTATTATAGACTTAGGTGCATCTGATAACATAATACCTTCCATTGTAGTCAAAGCATTAGGCTTAGCCTTGACCAAAACCTTTGGCAGATGCTATTCCATGGGCTCAAAACAAATTCCTCTACTAGGCCAAATTAAGGATGCTCATGTAGCTCTTTCCTCCCACCCAGATAAAATGATCAAGTTGATGATTCTAATAGCTGATATCCCACCTATTTACGACATGCTTTTAAGTCATACTTTCTATAGAGACTTAGGTGGAGAAATCAAAATGGATTGGTTCCAAGAGATAATCCCTGTTGGAAAACAACGAGTCATCCTGCAACCTGAACCAAAGTCCAAATTCACTATTTTCCCATATGATGACCCTAGTGTTAGGGTTTCAAGAAGATCCGAAGCAAATATGAACTAACAATTATATACAGATTTAAATACAAAAGATAAAGAAATAAAACAAGACACAAATAACACAGAGATTTAACATGGTTCACCCAGAATGGGTTACGTCCACCATACATAGTCATCCAATCTTTCTTATTATCTAGAAAAAATAGTACATCAACCTTACAATGCCTTAAGCATCCTATCCGCTTATAACATGCATTTATAGGGCAACAAACAAAGTCGATCTTTTTAGGGTTTTATTACAATGTTGGTTTTCATCAACGAAAAATGGCAAATTTTTTTTAACAATCTCCCACTTGGAGACTGATCAGGCTCCACACCAAACAATCTCCCACTTGGAGACTGATACTACATGACACAACTGTACATGCAACATTCGTTGGATAAAACACTAGGACTCGACTGATATAAATTCTAGAATTATCAATCAAGAAGACCAACAAAAACTGATGAAGAAATCAGCTTCTCTTGTGGAACTACCTTCATGAACATATCGGCAGGATTCTCACTTGTGTGAATCTTCTCAAGCCATAACTGACCCTCCTCCAAAATAGTCTGGATGAAGTGGTACCTGAGCTGAATGTGCTTTGTCCTTGAATGAAAAGCAGAGTTCTTCGCAAGATGAATGACACTCTGGCTATCAGTATACAATGGGCTATCCTCTTGTGTCTGACCCAATTCCTCCAGAAAACATTGCAACCAAATCATCTCCTTGCTGGCTTCTATAGTAGCAACATACTCAGCTTCAGTGGTTGAAAGTGCAACAACCTTTTGCAGCCTAGAAATCCAACTGACTGCAGTTCCCCCTATAGTAAAAACATACCCTGTAGTACTCCTCCATGAATCAATATCACCCACCAAATCAGAGTCAACAAATCCACTCAGAGTAGCATTAGATCATTTGAAACATAATGCCTTCGTAGTAGTTCCTTTCAAATTCTGAAGAATCCATTTCATAGCGTTCCAATGTTCCATACCCGGATTACTCATAAACCTGCTCACAACTCCCACTGCATGTGCAATATCTGGCCTGGTGCATACCATTGCATACATCAAACTGCCAACAGCTGATGAATATGGGATGTTAGAAATTTTATTAACCTCTTCCTATACTTTTGGGCACATCTCCTTAGTTAATTTGAAATGACTGGCCAAAGGTATACTAACTGCTTTTGCATCCTGCATGTTAAATCTTTTCAACACCTTCTTTATATACTCAGTTTGGGACAAATTCAAGGTTCTATTTTTCCTGTCCCGTGTAATCCTCATACCCAGAATTTTCTTAGCTACACCCAAATCCTTCATAGCAAATGACCTGGCTAATTTCTATTTAAGATCATTTATATGTTGCATGTTAGACCTAACAACAAGCATGCCATTAACATAAAGCAACATGATAATATAACTGCAATTATTAAATCTCTTAAAATATACACAATGATCAGAATGACATCTATGATAACCATGTTCAGTCATGAAACTATCAAATTTTAAATACCATTGTCGGGGTGCTTGTCTTAGGCCATACAGACTTTTCTTCAACCTACACACCAAGTTCTCCTTACCTTTGACCTCATATCCCTGTGGTTGCAACATGTAAATTTCCTCCTTGAAATCTCCATGGAGAAAAGCTATTTTGACATCTAATTGTTCAAGATGTAAATCATCTGCTACCACAAGACTAAGTATAGTTCTAATTGAAGTCATTTTTACAATTGGAGAAAATATTTCATCATAATCTATACCCTTTCTTTGTGCAAAACCTTTTACCACAAGTCTGGCCTTATATCTTTTCTTACCTCCTTCCTCCTCCTTCAGCCGATAAACCCATTTGTTAGGCAAGGCTCTTTTTTCTGCAGGTAAAGGGACTAAGTCCCAAGTCTTATTTTTCATCAAGGAGTCCATCTCCTCTCTCATGCCTAGCTCCCACTGTTGTTTGGCATCTACCTGCATTGCTTCTTCATATTCTTCTGGTTCACCAGATTCCGTTAATAAAATAGAATATAAAGAAAGAGAAAATATTTCAGGGGGTCTACTTGTCCTCATAGAATGTCTAACACTTGCAGGAGTTTGTGGGACATTCTGTTGTTGCTAAGCATCATGTATGTGTGGCATTTCATTTTCAGGAATCTCATCCAACACCACATATTCTTGTTTGTCCTGTTCATGCTTCTTTTCATGCATATGTTCTTTATACATAACCTTCTCATTGAATATAACATCTCTACTTCTATTTATTTTCTTATTTTTGAAATCCCATAACCGATAGCCATATTCATCTATCCCATATCCAATGAAGGTACATTTATGAGATTTAGCATCAAGCCTGGTTCTGTTTTCTTTATCAACATGGACAAAAGCTTCACAAACAAAGGTTTTCAGAAAAGAATAATTTAACTTTTTACTAGTCTATGCCTCTTCTAGAATACCACCATCCAAAGGGGTTGAAGGTCCTCTATTTATTAAATAGACATCAGTATGTACAACATTTGCCCAAAAATGTAAGGGCAATCCAACATGCAATCTCATACTCCTCGCGTGTTCCATGATAGTCCTATTCATTCTCTCTGACACACCATTTTCTCATGGAGTTCCTAGAATTGTCTTCTCTTTCTAATCCCATTTAAGGAGCAGTAATTTTCAAATGCTTTGCTGCAATACTCACCTCCATTATCTGATCTGAGACACTTCAATTTTTTTCCTGTCTCATTCTCAACCAAAGCTTTCCATTTCTTAAAAGTTTCAAAAACATCTGATTTTTGCTTTAGGAAATATACCCATGTTTTTCTAGTTGAGTCATTAATAAAAATAACATAATAATAAAGGCCACCAAGAGACGATACTTGAGCTGGTCCCCATACATCTGAATGCACAAGCTCTAACTTCTCACTCTTCTTCTCTTTCCCAACCTTGAGAAATCTGACTCTTTTCTGTTTGCCATAAACACAGTTTTCATAGAACACTAAATCAATCTTCTTTAGTCCTATCAATAGATTTTTGGAGTGAAGGATTTTCATCCCTTTCTCACTCATGTGCCCAAGCCTATGGTGCCACATTATCGAATATGTTCTTGCAACATCTATTGTTGCTGTCCCTATAGTAACTTTATCTGTAGCAGCTAAGGTAGAGTATGTGTTACCAGTACACAAATATAATGTGCCTACCTTCACACCTTTAGCTACTACTAATGATCCTTTACTGACCTTCCAGATACTGTCTGAGAGGGTAACTATGCAACCTTCACTACCTAGTTGCCCTGCAGAAATTAAATTTCTTCTTAAATTAGGAACATGTCTTACCTCCTGCAGAAAGTAGTCATTTCCATTCTGCAACTTGATCTTTATCTTTCCTTTTCCAACAATTTGACAGGGCTCATCATCACCCAAATATACCTGTCCAAAATCACTTTGAACATAATCTAGAAAATATTTTCTATGGGGTGTAGCATGAAATGAAGCCCTAGAATCTATTACCCAGGAATCATTAACATTATCCAAACATAAGATTAAAGTATCTTGTAAAGTATTACTTAAAATATTAGCTTCCTTACTGTTATTTTCATTTTTGTCTCCTTTGTTTTTCCGAGACCAACAGTCTTTCTTTAGATGACCAAGCTTTCCGCAGTACCAACAATCTTTCTTTCCTCTAGATTAAGAGCGTCCTTTCTTTGACTTCCCTTGTGACTTCTCATTCCCAGGGCCTTTTCCTCTTTCCTTTGATCTTCCTCTATTCTCCACATTCAAAACACTACTCGATGATGTTAGAGTCTCACTTGTGCTTTTCCTTCGCATTTTATCGCTTAGGATAACACCAACAATATTATCAAATACCAAAGTATTTTTACCAGAGAGAGAGTTACTTACAACCATAACCAAGCTATTCCAGCTTTCTGGCAAAGAACATAAAATCAAGAGAGCCCTAACCTCTTCTACAAAGGTAATTTTTACCGAAGACAATTGACTAGTAATTGTATTAAATTCATTTAAGTGCTCCACTGCAGAGCCTCCCTCACTCATTTTCAAATTAAACAAGCGCTTCATAAGAAATACCTTATTCGAAGCCGAGGGTTTCTCATATAGCTTAGCCAATGTCGCCATCAAATCTACAGTCGTTTTTGCTTCTGTTATATTGAATGCTACAAATGGTGCAAGGCACAATCAAATGGATCCCAGTGCCTTTCTATCTAAAATGTTCCATTCTTCATCTAACATTGTGGTTGCTTTCTTTGCCTTTCCTTCTAATGGCCACCACAAATCCTTTTGATATAGGTAATCCTCCATCTGCATTTTCCATAACTGATAATTCTAGCGGTTAAACTTTTCGACCTTGAATTTGGAATCCTCCATTGCTCCCTCTCAAATCTGAAAGTCTTGCCAATTTACAGAAAACCTCGTTCTAATACCAATTGTTAGGGTTTCAAGCAGATCCGAAGCAAATATGAACTAACAATTATATGCAGATTTAAATACAAAAGATAAAGAAATAAAACATGACACAAATAACACAAAGATTTAACGTGGTTCACCCAGAATGGGTTACAACCACCATACAAAGTCATCCAATTTTTCTTATTATCCAGCAAAAACAGTATATCAACCTTACAATGCCTTAAGCATCCCAGCCGCTTCTAACATGCATTTTTAGGTCAACAAACAAAGTCGATCTTTTTAGGGTTTTATTACAATGCTGGTTTTCATCAACGAAAAATGGCAAAATCTTTTTTTCTTGGGGGCTCCCGCCCTTGAACCCTTGCTTTTCTGAGTGTACAGTACTTTGCTGATCAGTCACCACATTTCAACACCTAGGGCCCAGATTTTGTACCATGATTGTCAATTTGGGAACTACATGATTCTGTCTAACAGTGAAGTGGAGGGGGATTCATCTCAAAATGAGGAAAAAGAAGGCCTATGGCTAATGGAGTTCTATGATAGATGTGCAATGTCAAGCTCTGGCGCAGGGGTTGTATTGATACCATCTTCTGGTAATCCTATTCCTTTTTCCTTTAAACTAGAGTTCAAAAACACCAACAATACAACAGAGTATGAGGCCTTGTTGTTAGGCTTAGCTAAAGCTAAAAGGTTTTGAGTGAAGATCTTGCGAGTGAGAGGAGATGCTAAACTTAGTGTTAATTAGTCTAGAGTGTTGTTTAGTGTTAAGAATGAAAGGTTGAAGCACTATCGAAATAGAGTTTGAGACAAAATTGAAGGTTTTGATGCATTCTCCATTGAGGCAATACCCAGAGAATTGAACTCAAAAGGTGATTTATTATCAGTCTCAGCTTCATTGCTTGTCCCACACCCTAAATTTGCTGAAGAAACTTACAGGATAGAGTTGGTATATCGACCCAGTGTTCCAGACAACTCTAACTCATGGTAGGTATTTGAGAGTGATAAAAAAAAAAAAATTTTATGCAAGGTTTGGATATGTTTTCTGCCGTGTATTTTGAAGGTTTTGATGCAGAATGCAAATAATTTTCACCTGAATGAGCCAAGGAATTACCTGATGGAATCGTGCAATTGAATGGAAATAAGATTCCTAGAGGACTGGTTTCTTTGGAGCATTTGTTTGACCATAATGATGCCTACAAAAATAACAAAGGTGACAAGTTTCTAGAGGCTTGGGATAGTGGAGGCTATGCAAAGGTCAACATTGGTACTGAGAATGAACCTAAATGTATCAATCTAGGAAAGTGTTGTACACAGATAGAAAATGAGAGGTTCATTAATCTCCTGGTGGAGTTCAAGGACGTGTTTTGTTGGTGTTATGATGATATTAAGAACTTCAGAGAGGGAAAATTCCAACATCATATTCCCTTTAAGCCTAGAGCAAGCCCATTCCGGCAAAAGCTTAGAAGCTTTAATCCAAAAGTGGCACAGGCTATATTCTAGGAAGTAGATAAGATGCTAAAAGCCAAGATTATAAACCCCATCCATCATTCTACATGGATAGCTATTGGTGTAAATAATTATTCATCATGAATATTATTACACTTTACTTAAGTTTACTTAGGAAATGCATTTCATAGTAGTTTGGGTATGAGACACTTGGGTGTTTGTGCCACATTGGGATAGTGTGTGTAGGAGAATTTCCACCTTTTATGGTGTTGATTTTGTTGTTACACTCCACATTCAGTGGGTGATCCACCTCACGTGGACTATTATATTGTTTCTCCTACCTACCCACACCTATTTCCTACCTACCCTTGTTTCTTATTGAACCACATGTTATGTTTGTGTGCTCACATATCAATATAGCCTTGCCTATATAAGTAGGCTTATATTCATTGTATTAATGCTTAATGATCCAGTTAATCATATTTTTCATCTTGATAGAATACAATTTATTTCTATCATCTATTTTTTTCTCTCTTATTTGTGCTTTCCATTGCCTCTTGATCTTGGTAAAATCTCACATGGTATCAGAGCCATTGGGGCTTCATTGATTGGTTTTTGGAGACATTGTGGAAGGCTTCTATTTTTGGATCTAAGGGACTGCATTTTTTGGAGGCATCTTAAAGCATTTTCGACCTCACCATTGCGTCCAGGAGGCCATTTCCATAAAAATCGAGTATAAATTCGACCTATTTTGGTGAAAATCAATTTTTGGGTGTGGAGGAAATTTTCTGCCCAATTTGGGCGGTACGGTACAAAATTTTCAGATTTTTTTTGTAAAAATTATTTTCTAGTTTGAAATTTTTTTTGAAAAAAAATATTTTTTTTTGGATATTATTTTTGGGATCCGTACCTTCTACCCAGTCAGTAGCGCACAGTCAGCACCACGTCAGCAACCCAGTTGGCTGCCACATCACCTGCCAAATCACTTGCACAGTCAGTGCCCAGTCAGTCGCGAAGTTTGGGCGATGGTCATACGGCCGTCAAATTTAACCCTGCAGTCTACTGACATCATCATTTTTTCAAAAATTTTGCAGTCCCCTCTCATTAAGCTTTTTGATTTTGCAGTTCAACTTCAAATGGCCATATCTTGCTCATTTTTGCTCCTTTTTTGGTGCAATTTTTTTTTGAAATGGGCTAGAATTTCATGTACTTTCACGTGGTGGAATTATTTTCTGATTTTGATGGACAAATTTTTTAGAATTCTCAGTTTTTGGTGACTGTACCTATCCAATCCCCGTTTCTGCAACTTCCAGGTCTCTGTTCGGGCTCATACGAACTCCTTTTCAGGTGCCATTTTTTTTGAAAGTGCATTATTTTTTGTCTACTCTCAGAATATGCCATCAGTTTGTAGCAACTGTGGGTAGAAATTTTACTTTCATCATATGGTCTTATTTGGCCAATTTGGCATTTGTATTGCATAGATCTATCTTTTTGATCTTCTACTTTGAAGTTCTTAACCTATTGGGGCAGTTGTAAAACAAAATAAGAATTCCACCTTGTCATTGTTTGCAAGTGGCCCATTGTACATGCACTACATATAAAGTGCCAAAATCATCATTTTTTGAGGGGGTACTTTGATTGAGTGAATTTGGGGAGGTGTCTCTTATGCTTTTATGCTCTTGTGTTCCTTCCTTTCTGCTGCTATGGGTTCTTCTAAGTTTCCTCTCTTAACTCCTCATAATTATGCTACTTGGAAAATTGATGCATGGAGTAAACTTATGGAAAAATGACTCACTCATTACATTGATGGAACTATTGTTGCTCCCATTGATCCTAAGGTTGATCCAGTTGGTCACTTGGATTGGCTCACTAAAAATATCATGGCAATTGGTACCTTAAGAAAATATGTATCAAAGGATCTCATTTTTCATATTGAGAAGTGTACTCTAATCAAGGATGCCTGGCAAAAGTTTCAAGACTTGTATGGTCAAGTTGATGGGATTAGGGGATATCAGATTGATAGTGATCTCACCATGTTAGATCCCAAGAACTTTGATACTATACAAGATTATGTCACTAAGGCAAATGAGTTGAGGGCACAACTCAAAGATTGTGGCATTGATAAGAAGGATACTCAATTGATATTCAACTTGATAGGCAAGCTTCCACAAGAATATGCAGCATTTGTTTCTAGTTTCCAAACCCATAGGATGACAATGGGTTCAAGCTACACAATGCCTACATTTGATGCTTTCAATGAAATGTTGATGATGGAACAAATTAAGTTGATAAGCATGGGCATTCTTAAGGCTTCTAAGTCTCAAGCATTAGTGGAAAATCAAGGGAACAAAGGAAATCAAGGAAATGACAACTCAAATAAGAAGAAATGGCAATCAAAGCCTAAGGACAAAACACCATCTTCTCCACAACAAGGAGATTCATCCTCTTCCAAGAGGGATAACTCACCAAAGAGGGAGAGACCTACTTGTGCCTATTGTAAAAAGTTTGGTCATAAGGAGCATCGTTGCCATTCTAAGAAGATTGATGAGCTCACACATATCATCAAAAAGCATAACATTGATTTGCCTAATGTCTATAAGAAGGATGATTCATCAACTTCCACTTCCTCACATTTAAAAGGAAATGGGCAAGCATTCATGGCTTCTACAAGTGGGAAGACTCACTCTTTTGGGACAAGAAAAGGAAAAGCTCTATGTGCTACTATTAGTCATGATTCAGAGACTTGGCTTCTAGATTCAGGGGCTTCTCATCATATGACATCTTCACAGTCTATGTTCTCTACATTTGAGCCTTGCACCATGCCACAGATATTGATGGGCAATCATACATACATGGATGTGATTGGGAAAGGATTTATTGACATTAGGGATAACTCCTTCAATAATGTGTTGTGTGTACCCCACTTGACAAACAATCTCCTTTCTATTTATCAAATCACACATGGCACAACTAAGAGAGTTGTGGAGTTCACACCTAAGTCAGTTTTCATTAGAGACTTGGAGACTAGAGCTATCATTGCAATTGGGGTGGTTGATCATGCATCTTGGTTATACTCCTTTTCAAATTTTGTTGATGATGATGATTTCACATTTGATGATTCTACACATGATGATCACACTTCTTGTGATGGTTCAGTTATTTAGGAGAACTTTGGACACTTGAACATGGGGATTCTCACATGTGACCCCATTCTTGATCCTTGTATTTCATCTCCTCATATTGATATCACATCACCTATTGCACCTGATGATGTAGATAGTGCGACAGTTTTGCCTTCATGTGATTCAGTGCAATAGGATATTCATTGTCTTCCAGCTTCAGATTCATGGGATGATTACTTGACAGACATTGCAAGTTTATTTATGGAATCCTACATTGCAGATTTGGGAGACATCATTGATGACATTCATCTTCTCTTTGATGAAGATGATCCTTCTTCAATTGTTGCGAGGGAACACTCTAACCCTCTTGTTCATTCTCTACATGATCATTCTTTCGAGGTTGACATGATTGTGGATACTTATGTACAATAGTTGGAGGAGGTCTCTTTATTTTTTGAGGAGACATGTGAGTCTTTGGGACATGTTCTACATCCATCTCCACTAGATCTTGTAGTGCCTTTTTCAGTAGTGTGGCATAGTTTACCACCTTTGGAGGGGGTATCTTTCAGCATCGACATGGGGACACTTGAGCAATTTTTAGAGATTCCTTTCATCATGAGTTTTCTTCATACATCTTCCCTTCATGATTGGGGAGACTTCATGGATACACCTTTGGTTTTGTTTCTTCCTAAGGGGAGGAATATTGTTGGATGTTCGTGGAGCAGTTTCTTCATACGTTGAGCTTCTATCATTTGTGCAGATTCCACATTGAGGGGGGGCTTCCTAGCTTCTCTTCTTCTCTCATATTGTGGGGACTTTTTCCTCACATGGGGTTTTGTCCTTCACATACTTCTATGAGAGTTCTTTGTATCTAGTTTTTCATCTCTCTTTTGGGGGAGGGTTTTTTCCCATTGGGTTTTTCTCTCTTTCCCCACTTTGTGAGAGATTTCATTGCATTGGTTTTCATGCATTTGAATTTGTACATGGGTACCTAACATGGCCTAGTAGCCGGGACCCATCTTGCATTTCTTAGTTGCATTGTAGACTTTAGTGCATTCCCCTAAGTTGCACTTAAGGGGGGATGTTGGTGTAAATAATTATTCATCATGGATATTATTACACTTTACTTAAGTTTACTTAGGATATGCATTTCATAGTAGTTTGGGTATGAGACACTTGGGTGTTTGTGCCACATTGGGATAGTGTGTGTAGGAGAATTTCCACCTTTTATGGTGTTGATCTTGTTGTTACACCCCACATTCAATGGGTGATCCACCTCACGTGGACTATTATATTGTTTCTCCTACCTACCCACACCTATTTCCTACCTACCCTTGTTTCTTATTGAGCCACATGTCATGTTTGTGTGCTCACATATCCATATAGCCTTGCCTATATAAGTAGGCTTATATTCATTGTATGTAATGCTTAATGATCCAGTTGATCATATTTTTCATCTTGATAGAATACAGTTTATTTCTATCATCTATTTTGTTCTCTCTTATTTGTGCTTTGCATTGCCTTTTGATCTTGGCAAAATCTCACAATAGCAAATATTGTACCAGTCAGGAAGAAAAATGGGGAAATAAGCATTTGTGTCGATTTTAGAAATCTAAACCAAGCCAACTTAAAAGACAATTATCCCTTGCCGACCATGGATCACATTTTGCAAACCATCTTAGGGTTGGAGATGATGTCCATGTTAGATGGATTTTCCTGATATAATTAGATCAGTGTTTAGAAAAATTATCAACACAAAATTGCCTTTATTACTCCCTGGGGTACATTTAGATATAACCAGATACCTTTTGGTTTGATCAACGTAGGAGCAACATTTTAGCGGGCCATAGATTTGTCTTTTGGCCACTTAAAGGATAAGATCATTCTTGTATATCTTGATCATTTGACAATGTTCTCAAAAAGTAGAAAACATCACATTCAGGACCTGAAACGAGTGTTGCAGAGATGTCGTGAGCATGGGGTATCCTTGAACCCCAAGAAATCAGTGTTTGGAGTCACAAAGGGTAAGTTTCTTGGTGGTATTGTTTCCAAAAAAGGGGTGAAAATAGACTCTGAAAGGGTAAGAGCAATTTAACAATTAACTTTTCCGTCAAGTAGGAATATCGTTAGATCTTTTTTTGGGCAGGTGAATTTTCTTCGGGGGTTCATTCCAGACTTTGCTGAGACTACCAAATATATCGTGAAATTGATGAGTGAGAAACAATCTTTCAAATGGAGCAAGGAGGGGAAGAAGGCATTTGCCTCAATAAAAGATGCAATTGGTCAAACACCTATCTTGGTTAATCCTGATTTCAATAGAGATTTTGTCATCTACTGCTATGCATTAGAGCACACTACATCAGGGATTTTGCTACAAAAGAATGATAGTAATGATGAGGTCCCTATATCATTCTTGAGTGTACCTCTAAAAAAGAATGAACTTAAATACTCAATAATGGAAAAGCAAGCATATGCGGTCGTAAAGGCAATGAAACAGTTCAGGTATTATATTCTCCATTCTCCCATTGTGGTTTATGTACCTCATTCAGCTATCAAGAACATTATAATGTAGCAAGACATAGGGATGAATGAAAGAGCTTCTTGGGTATCAAAAATTCAGGAGTTCGATTTACACATTTGACCCACAAAATTGGTGAGGGGAAAAGGTTTGTGCAGGTTGATCGCTGAAAGTAAGGAGGAAGTGATAGAGGAATTTCCTTTAGTTTTATTTGTTGCTCTACAAGATTCTTGGTTTGTGGATGTAGCATATTTCTTGACATATGGAGATTGCCCAGAACACCTTTCTGTGAAGGAAAAGAGGAACCTGAGACTAAAAGATACTATGTACGTCATATTTAATGATGTACTATATAAAATGGGATTAGATGGGACCTTTCTAAGACGTATCAATAAATCACTCTAGCAGTCTCTTTTGAAAACATTCCACGATGAAGCCTGTGGGGGTCACTTTTCTTCAACAATAACTGCTTATAAGATCTTGAGGAACTATTATTTTTGGCGAGGAATGTTCAAGGACACATATACATGGGTGGCTAGGTGTGAAAAATGTAAGTTGTTCGCTGGTAAACCTCAACTTATAGCATTACTACTCAGGCCCGTGATTGTGGATGAACCTTTCAAATAGTGGGGTCTGGATTTTATTGGTCCCTTGACACCAACCTCAAGTGCTGGTCATACCCATATTTTAACAGCAATAGGCTTTTTTTGTTTAATATTTAGAGGGCCTGTCTCCTCATGTGGTTATTAAGACTACTAGTGAGGAGAGAACGACCCAAGTGGTAGGGAGGACAACCCACCTCTTCCAAACCATAATAAATAATTGTATCCATGGTGAAAGCCATGAGTAGCATGTGCTGATTAGTTCATAGCGACACTATGTCTCCCCATAAACCTATTTGATCAAATTTATTTGATCATTTTTAGGGCGTAACCCCTACCGCTTGGGAGCCTTCTGTATTTACAAAGTTGAAAGTGCTGCATCTATGGCCACATGAGCGGATGTGCTTACTAGCACCTTTTTTTTTAGAAAGCCAAAATCCTTCTAGTTGTTGGGGCAGGAGGTCGGACCTCTGGAGCAACCCACACACATACGGTATTTAGTAGAGATACAAAGTGCATCTAAGTATCCAGTCTGAATAGCGTAGCCTCGGGGGAAACCCCATGTGGGATCAACAACTATTGTCCTGGCCAGCCGTAAGAATTGTGCTTGTCTTGTTTTGAACATTCAAACATTCAAGACCAAACATCATAACATTGTGTCTTTTGTGTCTTCAAGTGTATGCAAAACATTTTTACATCAAACAACACACTTTTCTTTGAGTTATTTTGAGTCTAAACACTTGCAAACATTGAGTCCTCATCAACATTTTGTCATCTTGTCATGAAAAATAGTCAAAAAATTCTGATTTGGTCACAACAAAAAACTTCACAAATTGGAAAATTTACAGTCCAACAAACAAGAGCAATCAACTTCAAAATTCTTGAGCTTCCTAAGTTATTTCTCTAGATTTTTATCTAGCATTCAACCTACCTTTGGGTCTCACAAAGACTCCAATATGGATCCCCATTTTAATCAATTGGTTGAGGAAATAATGAGTAGATAAAGACAATATTTCTTACAAGTGATGGCGCAAAGTGGAGCTAAGATCCCTCATGATTTTGACGTTTCTCAAATAATGGAAAATCAACCTTTCCAGCAACCTCACCTCAACATGGATCAAAGGAGGCCTAATAGTGGAGGCAATAGAGGACCACATATTGTTTCAGAATCACCATCATTTTTGTTACAAAAACCTGAGGTCCCACATACACATGGTCAAGCATATGATACTCACCTTCGCAGACCATTATGGAAGTCTTATGCCAGAAAATATACTCAATCACATGCCAATGCTAAGGACCAACCACCAAAGAAATTGGATATCCAAAGGCATGTTCAAAATTTGGACACAAGGAAACCTCATGTCAAATTTGGGGGCAACACACTAGAAAAAACTCATGACATGCCTGTAGAGTATGGTATACATGGACAAAACAAATATTCCATTCCTCATCATGACTCTATGCCAAGTGGTCCATATACGCAACATCATTATATACCTCCTCTGTATGAACATGTGTATGATCAATATCATCCATATATGCAACATTCTCCTCCTCCACCCAGTGCCTCAGGCATGGGATATGGTCCAAGAAGTTGGTCTCCACCTAAGAACAATTTGTAATAGCAAATTAAGGAGTTACAAAAAAAATGGACATAAATAAAACAAAACCAACTTACACAATGAGAGACATATGTCCCTATCCATTTGACAAAAGCATTGCAATGCCTCCTTTTCCTACACATTTCATGATACCTAAGTTCAATAAGTACAGAAGCAAAGGAGACCCTCAGGCACATATAAGACAGTTTTTCACAGCTTGCATTGAGGTAGCAGCAGATGAGACATATTAGATGTGATTATTCCCATAGAGCTTAGGTGATCAAGCTATGGAATGGTTCTCCCAACTCCCACCTCGGATCAAGTCATGGGGTGACTTAGCAGAGGCATTTATCCAAAATTTCTCGTACAACATTGAGACAGAAACTACTTTGTGAAACACTAAAATAAAGGATGGAGAATCTTTTTTATCATTTTTGAAAAGATGGAGAAATCTAGCCAGCAGATGCTCTTGTGAAATTCCACAAAAAACAAATGGTAGAGATGTTCACCCAAAATGTCAACACAGACATTGGTTATGACTTGAGAAAAGCTTTTTTGTCCACCTTCAAGGATGTCATTGAAAACGGCTTAGCAACAGAGAAGGTTATAATTGAGCAAGGCGTTGTCAAAATATTCAAAGAAAACAAAGAGGACTTTAAAGGAAAAGATAAGCCAAGATTTTGGAATAAAAACAAGAACACAGTCAATGATGGTGTTGTTGATGCCAATACAATATGACCCAAAATCATTTTTTTTTGGATCAAGATCTACAAACAATCAAGTGAATACTCAAACAACTTCAAAACCATGAAGGAAATACACTCCATCGGGAGAACCACTTGAGTCAACTTTCAAGAAGCTAGTGGCAAACGAAATGATAACAATTCCAGATATGCCTCTATATTAGCCAAAGGTCAAACCAAATTGGTGGAATGATGATGAATACTATGAATATCACAAGAGCAAGGGCCATAAAATAGGAAATTGTCATTGACTGAAGAATATTATACAAGATCTTATTGATAGAGGAGACATTGAGATCGAAGGACACTCATCCAATCAAGAACATGAAATGTTTAAAGAACAATTTCCAAAACATGACAAGGGAAAATCCAAAGTCACAGATGACCAAACCAACTATACTAGAGCATCCTATAACTATGATTCAACTATCAATTACATTTTGATGGACAATTATGTCTCTACCATTATCATCAAGAACAAAACACTTGAAAATTCTACCCAAAGACCCAAGGTTGTCCTAAAAGGCATTGGATCTTCTTCTAAACCTACCTCTAAAAGTAATGTTACAATTCATTGAGGTAAATTCACTTTGTAAGGTTCTCTAGCTAAAAACACCGCTTCCTCATCAACCAAACCTGAGTATGACCTTGTAGAATAGTTAGGGAAGACACCCACGCTTATCTCCATCCTTGAACTTTTATGCATATCCCTCACACATAAAGCCATTCTTGACAAAAATTTGAGAGACACTTTTGTCCCCACTGATCTAAATGTGGACCAGTTTCAAGCCATGGTGGGATACCTTTCTGTTCCACACTCCCTTACGTTCATTGAAGCTGATGATGCCTCTGTAAGCCAACCACCTAATGCACCTTTACACATTGAAGCCTTCCTAGACAAACATGGAATAGAACGAGTTCTGATAGTTGGAGGAGTTGGTCTCAATATATGTACATTGAACACTCTTAAGCAATTGGGATATTTTGAAAAAGCTGTGAATGATACCAACAAAATTACCATCAAGGCATATGATGATGAAGAACATTCATACAAGGGCACAGTCACCTTACCTCTTAGATTTGGGCCAGTCATGAAGGATGTGGCTTGTCAAGTCCTTGACCTCAATCTCACATACAACATATTGCTAGGACACCCATGGATTCCTGAGATGAGCACAGTACCATCTACATATCATCGATGCATCAAGTTTCCACACGATGGAGTTGAAGTGACCCTCAAAGCTGACCCAAATCCATTCATATATTGTAAGATTTTTGTGACCTAGATCAGAAATAACAATCCCAATCAATCAAGAAGCTGTTCCATCTTCAACATATGTGGATCCATAATCCTTTAAAGCTTCGACATCAAAGAAAGCAAAGATCATAGAAAATTTGAAGATTAAAGACATGGAATTTGGTGAGTATATCTTTCATGTTGATAAACTCCCACTATCTCCCAAGGTATTCAGTCGACAGGAACAACCTACAAACAATTTGCAATACCAAGGAACTGGGTATGAACAACCTAGTGTTGTGGCTACTAAGTTTGAATGCAAATCTCCTCTAGTGGTGCAAGCAGCTCTTGATATCAATAGTCCTGAGAGTAGTTCCAACGAAGAATCTATTGAGAGTATCGCAACCCCTCCTGATAACTCCTATAGCCTTACCATTTCATCCGCTTATTCCATTTCCACTTCGCTCCTAGACTTGGATCAATAGGAATCACAAAAGCCCTTACTCATTGGGGATAAAAAAATAATCTATGAAAAGAAAAATCTAAAAGTAAAACTAAAGAGAAGTCCTTTAGTCTAAATCAAAATCAAAAGCTATTAAAATCTGAAAAAATCAGGGTCAAGGATAAAAATCGTATGAAAGAAAAAGAGAAAGAGATGATCTCCCCTAATATCAAAATAACTGGGGGAAAAAGTTATACAATTTCAAGTCAAAAAACATACTTGTTGATCCTAAGTCTCCATCATGCCATCCTACTTTCACTTCTTTTTGCAGTCATAAACCTTCATAACTCATCCACTTGTTCCGCACATCCTTTCCCTTCTGGCGATACATCATGGACCTTTAATGGAGCTTCTTTGAGGGACTTTGTTTTCAGGGATTCTCAAACTTCTTTAGGTGACACATATATGGGCCTACGTAGTCCACACACTAGTAATTCTATCTCAGTTCCTTTATTAAGAAAGATAGTCACTCAAGCTACACATCATTGAGTCAAGGAAAAAAATAGTGACAATCATAAGGTGAAGCCTCGTATATTTGAGGTAGGTGACTTAGTTCTCAAGGAAAATCCTAAAAAGCAGCAAGACATAGAGAAGAAGGGAAAATTCGAACCAAATTGGCTTGGTCCTTACATTATTACAACAACCTATGGATCTGGTGCATATCAGCTCTCAACCATAGAGGGCGCACCTTTGGAGGATCCTATCAATAGGATGCACCTTCATAGGTTTTACACATAGCTCTTCAGAGTATCTTAATTCAAAAATACAAAAAAAAATTCAAAAATATAAAAAATACAAAAAAACCATAAACATAAAAAAATCGTTACTTTGTGAAAACTGGCAAACAGGCGCCTTGTGACACACAAAAAAAAGAAAAAGTAAAGAGAAATAAATTCATCCAATGGTGAAAACCACTTTGGTGGTGACCTAGGCAACTACCATGGTGAAAACTAGGTCACTGACGCCATGCATAGAGACATTGCTCCTCCCTTTTCCAGGATTCAATCTCATCCTTTCACTTTGCACACACTCACAACCTATCTATCTATAATAAACTTACCCATTCCCATCATGGCTTGTTATTGATCTACATAAGATTTGTTAGCCATTTATAATAAATCTTCCTTTTCACCCCTTTCCATCCATAATAAATCAGCTCCTATCTGTGGCTAAGGAAAATCCTAGGTCTACTGATGGGTGTGGAACTAAGAGCATCACACGTTCCAAGGAGTAAAGTTTCTTCCTTTTTTCTTTAGTTTATCTATGCACAATCTAAAATAAAGAAGCACTTGCATCACATATCCACAATAAAGTTCTACCTTCTCCGCAATAAAGTATCAGATTCATGGATTTAGTCAGTTTCAGATCAAACCCAACAACAACAATGGGCTTCAACAAATCAAATCTTTCAACAAACTCAGACAACATTATGGTTCAGTGCTATCTATCCTTTTGTGAAGGACAACATTGTGACCACAATCAAATAGACTTATACAAGTGACAAGAGACACTAAACTTGAGGACTACAGTGGATGTTGGTGTCGAGTCTTGGTTTTCTTTTGAATTTATCTTTTGGTGACATGTCTTTTAGCTTTTCTGG
The DNA here is from genome assembly GCF_030272615.1 of Cryptomeria japonica. Taxonomy (NCBI): domain Eukaryota; kingdom Viridiplantae; phylum Streptophyta; class Pinopsida; order Cupressales; family Cupressaceae; genus Cryptomeria; species Cryptomeria japonica. The sequence continues at coordinate 85,748,846 of NC_081413.1, forward strand.
GATGTCTCTAACTAGAGATTTTATCTCGAGGATGTCTTTGACTAGAAAGGCAAGTATGGGGTATCATCACCTATTATTCTTTGCTATCTGTGGATTGCCTCTTAGTAATGCTATGAATTGTCCAAAGATATGAGACACTCTGAGTCTAGTATGAACAAGGGCATTCCTTGTTTGCGACTGTGTGATCTCCATGCAAATGGGTACAATGACTTTCTAGGTCAAACATATATCATAAGCATAATATATAAAACAAAAAAGAACAAAAATATTGCATTCCATTATGTACATATTTGCATCCATATCATAAGAATATCATAGAAGCATATATCATAAAACATATAGAAGTATCACATAGGTACACATGCATATAGCTGCTGCAAGGATGAATCATCTCATATATATATATCAAAATCATAAGTGTCATGATACAATAATGTCAAAATACATATGGCTACAATCACCTGAAGGTATCATCATACAAAATAGTACAAAACTGATACATAGTGAGCCCTTTAAAGCAATGATGAACTCCCTCCCTCAGAGCCAGCTGGCCTCAACAGAGTCTGAGCCCTAGAAGGACCCACTCTAGGATCATATCTCATGCCCCCTATATCTAGTGGTCGTGGAGGACCCATGACCCCACCGCTAGATGCCTATCTCCTGTCTCTGCATCCAGTGGTTTTCATCATCCGTGATGGTCTCTGGAAGCTCCTAGCCTGCTGATCTGGTGGTACCACTCCATAGTATAGGTTTCTCCAGTAGGCTATCTCCTCCCCTGCCCATAGAACATAGGCGTATCCGGCCCCTGTGTCCTCTGCTGCCTGTCTCCCTACCCTCAGTGATGTCTTAGCTTCTATATAGTGCTAAATAGCCTGATCCCTCTCCCACTTAGTGTCCCTCAACTATCTCCTTAGCCTAGTTGTCTCCCTCTCCAGATCCTGGATCTCATTTGCCAGTCCTTGGAAAATCTCCCTCAAGGATAGTATCTCATCCTCCTCCTCTCCCCCCTCATCCTGTCCCTATGGCTGCTCTTATCCCTATCCCCATCCTTGTCCCTATCTAGGAGCCTATACCTGTCTGGGAACTTGTGCTGCGGGCACCTGTAATGACAATCCACCTCTGCCCCTCACTACACAAGCCTGCCAAGCCTATCTCTCCTCTCCACCCTCTCTCCTCAGAGCCACTATCCTCTCTACTACTGTACCTTGCCTCCACCATCAGCCTCTACCTCCACCATCTCCACAATCATCTCCATCTCCTTCACCATCTCCATCCATCGGCTCCCCTAGATTCATCAGCTGTGTAAATGGATGCTCTGCCTAATATGCATTGTACTCTGCAACTATCCCTGCATCCTCTATATTTGCCCACATATACCAAGACAAGGGAATCATCTCTACTAGTTGTGTGATTTCCTGATCATAAGACAATAATGGACCCAGGTGCACCTAATTTCCATATGTGCATACATCCCTGACCCCCATGGCATCCGTTGTATCCTACCGAACTGCCTCCCCACCCTATCTACCAACTGCCTCTCAATAATATATGGTGTCCGACCAATCATAACCCTGCTCCAGAATATATACGGCAGATCCACTGCATCATCCTTCCACTCCTCACAATCCTGGTATGGCCTCCATACCACACTGTCTATCTCGTCAATCACTCGACACCAATACTCCAGTCTCCCAATCCTTGTATGAGACATAATCATATCATATAAGTGAACATAGCTGCATCCATGTCCTCTGCCTTTGAAATGTATTGGTCGTGTAACCTGCAGATGCTCATATGCCCATACCTGCAACAGTGTCACCGTGCATCCCAATCCTGCTGACCCATGATACACAAACTGATGTAGCTCATAATATAAGTGTGCCAGCAGACATAGTCCCCATGCAAACCTGGTGTGCTCTGTCACCAATGTCTCAAGTGTACTCCCCCATCCCACTACTAACCCTCGTGTCACCCTATCCAGATAGAGGAATCGACTAATCACTCCTGCCAACACCGTAGGTAGCGCCAATCTTGTCTATGTCATGGTATCCCAAGCCATGTGTCCTGCCCTAATCTCTAGTCCTTTATGCTAAAACACTCATCTCAGTGCATAAGTCATGGATGATTGAGTCTCTGGTTTCAGGAATGATATATCTTGTATAAGAGCTGATCAAATCGTCTAGTTTCAGGAACGATATATCCTGTATAAGGGCTAATCAAAACATCTGGTTTTAGGAACGATATATCCTATATAAGAGCTGATAAAAAAATATGGTTTTAGGAAAGATACATCCTATATAAGACATGATAGAAGATAGTTTGGAAGAATGATGAAGATATGAAAGTGAAGAAAGATTCCATGATGATACGTTAGATATGCATGTGATGGATGCAATGATGAATGTGACTAGATGATGATGATGAGATGAGTGAGAATGTGATGATATATTGCATTCATGACTTTGATTTATGAGATGATAATGTTGTGAGATGTTCATGATAATTAAATGATACTAATGCAAGATTAAAATGATATGCAACCTAATGCAAAGTTTAATATGCGTTCTCATTCTCAATGTTGCCATCTATTGTGATCAAAGTGCAAGTGCTTCCTTTTTTCTTCATCATTGAGCCTTGATTTGTTGAAAGTTGATACAAGCATCATGGTATAATTGAACAATATGACCTGAGTATAACTTACATGGATTTTCATAGTGCAAGATGACACAAGCATCGAGGTATAATTGAACCAAGACGACCTGAGTGTTACTTGTGTAAATAGAAAAGAGTTAACCTTTTTCCCATAAAAATCCAAAATGTCCTCAACAATATGCCACCTAATTGCTCCGTAGGACAAATTTGCATGATAAAAGACTTTACTCACATATAACAAACAAATAAAACATCACATTCCTTCCTTGCTTCTCTATTCGTTGAGACATCCTTGGGTCACTTAGGAGATATGATAAGAAAAAATTAACAACCGTAAGTAATCATGCATGGTATTGGAAGTGTATTCTTGTCAATTAAAATATCTTGCAAATAGATGTTGTGTTTAGTTGAAATCAATTCAAGTTTGTGATGTCTAGCCTTCTTGCATTGTCATTTGTCATTTGTTGGTTGTTCTGATCCTTGTTGTCATGCTATGTGTTTCATCTAATGTTGAAAATATTGAAGGCAAAATTCCCCTAGCGAGGTCAGAGTTTTGCCCCTTGTTGTTGATACTACTTCGATATGGATATGTACACTAATCACCAAGCCATGGCTCGATATGATTTTGATAACTGATTCAGATAAACCAAGGACAGTGACTATGCTAAGTATGTCCAGGATTGATAAGCATTTGTGAATTTTTGGTGATGTCTCTGATGGGTTGATATGATATGTACAATATGACTTGTGAAACATGTACTGCCATCAATTGATAAAGATAATGCTAACTAGAACAAAATCCAGTAGTCATATTGATCTATGTCCTTGTTTTGATTTGTTTGATGATTGATAAAAATGTTTGGTTTCAAAGAGTGAGTACCCCGTATAAAACCGATCTGTTTGGTTTCAAGTGTACCTATCTCTGTATAAGACATGTTGATGTTGATGTTGATAGATGGATTGATTAACAAGACTCTATGATTGATAGGAATGTTTGGTTTCAAAAAATGAGTGCCCCATATAAAACCGACCTGTCTGGTTTCGAGTGTACCTATCCCTATTTAAGACATGTTTGATGTTGATGTTGATGTTGATTTTGAGTAATGAATTGATTAACAAGACATGTGATCAGTTTGATTGCAGACTTTGAGAGTTTTTCTATTGTTGAATTAATTTGATGGATGGTCCATGCTTTCATGTTTTTTTGAGTTTCAATTTTTATTTGATTTTGTCAATTTTTTTATTTTTTATTTTTTGGATATTTTGATTTTTTTGAGTTTTTCGATTAGAAGAAAGGTGTATTTGGTTACCCCAATATATAGCAAGACAAGGAATATTATGAATGGATGACTGAACCATTGAGGTGGAAATGGATTTGGCCATAGTTTTGATCAAGATCAAGGATGGAAAAGGGGATATGTATAGAGATAGGATATGGATAGCACTGGATGATGGAAGCAATGGATAGATAGGATAAGGGATATGGATTAGAGGATATAGATGAGGTGAAGTAAGATCATAGATAGTACTGGATGATAGAAGCAATGAATAGATAGGATACGGGATATGGATTAGAGGATATGGATGAGGTGAAGCAAGATTGTAGAAAGAACTGGATGATAGAAGGAATGAATAGATAAGATAGATGGTATGGATAGAGTGAAGCAAGATTGTAGAAAGAACTGGATGATAGAAGCAATGAATAGATATGATAAGGGATATGGATTAGAGGATATGGATAAGGTGTAGAAATATTGTATATAGAACTAGATGATAAAAGCAATGAATAGAAGGGATATGGATTAAAGGATATGGATGAGGTGAAGCAAGATTGTAGAAAGAACAAGATGATAGAAGCAATGATTAGACACGATAGCGAAGCAAGATTGTAGAAAGAACTGGATGATAGAAGCAATGAATAGATAGGATAAGGGATATGGATTAGAGGATATGGACAAGGTGTAGAAAGATTGTAGATAACACTGGATGATAGAAGTAATGAATACAAGGGATATGGATTAAAGGATATGGATGAGGTGAAACAAGACTATAGAAATAACTGGATGATAGAAGCAATGAATAGACAGGATAGCGAAGCACGATTGTATAAGGAACTGGATGATAGAAGCAATGAATAGATAGGATAAGGGATATGGATTAGAGTATATGGATAAGGTGTAGAGAGATTGTAGATAGCACTAGATGATAGAAGCAATGAATAGAAGGGATATGGATTAGAGGGTATGGATGAGGTGAAGATAGATTGTAGAAAGAATTGGATGATAGAAGCAATGGATAGATAGGATAAGGGGAGGAAGGATAATGGGAGATATGGTAGGAAGAATATAATGGATGAAATTTGCCCAAGCAGAGAGGTTTCCATTTGCAAAAAGGTGATCTCTGAGATTGTCACACATTTAGCCCCATCTGAATAAGTGTTCCTAAACTTTTCAAAGATAGAGACCCAACCCACACTTAGAACCTCCGAAAAATTCAACTAAACATTTCTAGCAACTGGGAAGCATACTCAAAAGGGAAGAAGATTTTAGATTTTTCACTAGCAATGTCTTCAATTTAAGAGATCACAATGATTTAGAGAAATCTATTAAGTGTATGAGATACAGAAATCAAAAGATGTCAATACCAAGATACGATAAGTGGTTCTTTTCTGAATTGAGTGTGTATCCCAACCAAAAGAAAATGTTAAAGAGGAACAACCTCAGATTCTAAAGGATAGAAAAGAGGTGTAGGATAATAGATAGAATGTTTGAAGATTTGTGAGAGGATAGATGGAAATGTATTCAGGATGAGTGTTGGTACACAACTCGAGAAGTGATGAAGAGATGGAGGAAAATCAAATTTTGGGACATAAGAACCCAAAATAGATAAAGTTAATGATGGAAGAATAGTTTTGGAAAGATGTTTAGATAGATGGTTGAAAGAAGTTCAAAGATGTGCTCCTTTGTCAATCTTTCTTATGGATCATTTGAGGTGATGGATTGGTGGATAGAAGGAGGTAAGGACCCAATATGGATGGAAGGGATGGAGAGTTTGACTTTGGAATGAAAGGACCTAAGATAGATTTGGAAGAAGAAGAGTTTGACTTTGGAATGAATGGAACTAAGATAGATTTGGATGATGAAGAGTTTGACTTTGGAATGAAAGGACCTAAGATATATTTGGAGGATGAAGAGATTGACTTTGAAATGAAAGGACCTAAGATAGATCTAGAAGAAGAAGAGTTTGACTTTCAAATGAAAGGAACTAAGATAGATTTGGAGGAAGAAGAGATTACTTGATCTTGATCTTGACCTGGAGTAGGATCATTTGAGTTTGTGCTTTCCTCTTGATTTCAAATTAGATTAGTGAAGGAGATAGAAGGGATATCATGCTCTTTCTTAGGAGGTGGATGTTGAATGGGAGTCTGCTCTTGAGATGAAAGGGGATCATCATTGATGGAATACCAAAATATTAGGGGATAATCATAAGATTCTTTATAGGTGGGATCTTGATAAAAAATGGGATTAGATTGGAGAGCCATGGTATCTTGATCTTGATTTAGGTTAGGACTCATTTCCTTTGAATGAGTTTCCTTTTTCTCGGTTTGATGATGAATGGTCATATAAATGATCAAAGTTGATGTTTTTGATAGGTTGATGTAGAGAAATTTACTCCTTTTGGTAAGGGCCCTAGGACTAGGTTGTCTCTTCTTTAACTTAGTTTTGTGATGAAGACTTATTCTTCTCAAAATATGAAGAGTGGTCATACACAAATGATCAAGGGTTTTCTTTGACTTGGTTGGATTATGATACTTTGTTTGAAAACTTAAGTCTACTTTTATCAAATGAAGGTTCAGATGCCCAATCATGACAAAGTGCGTCAAATGATATGGAATAAGAGCCTTCCTGATATGGAAACTCGATTTGACAACTTAGGTTTGAACTAGGTATGTTTTGATGATGGATTTTGTTTAATTGGTGAACCTTTTGATTAGTGTGATGATGTTACCCGATTTTGATAGGAGAAAGTGTTATCCTTAGCTAGTTTTAGATTTTGACAATTGTTGTTCTAAGAATGACTTGTTTGATTGTTTGATTATTTGGAATAGTTTTGATATTCTGACTCAAGTTTTGCCCGATGCGGTCGACTGAAGATCCAAAAGGGTGTTTCAAACTGATGTTAAATTTTTTCAATAATGTTTAGTTTTGCTGTCTCTTTTTCAAAGTTTTATCTATGCGCTAAGACAAAGACTAGATGTGCTAAAGTTTGACTTAGATGCGCTATTTAAAACCACCAATACGCTAAGCTGCCTATGCTACATGCTAAACCAATGTTTTGACTTTTTCTATGTCAGGAATGGTTATGCGCTAATCTGTCCTAAATATGTGCTAAAGTTTAGACTCAAAGCGCTACAATTTGCCACCAATGCTAGGCTGATGCTTCAACATGCTAATATGTCCTTAAGAAGCGCTAATGTTTAGCTGTTTAAATATTCAGACTATTATGCGCTAGTTTTGAGAATGAATGCATTAAGTTTAAGCTTTGATGCACTAAATTTTGCTCCAGATGTGCTAGGATATTGCTCCTATGTGCTAAACTGCTCTATTTTCTTTTGTTTTTGGGTTTTTTTGGAAATTTTAACACTTTCTCAACTTTGATAGATGATTTTTTGAAGTATAAAATGCAAACACAACATGAAAAAGACAACCATTTTTGCCTATTCTAAACAAAGAGTGTATATTCTGCAAGGATGTGTTGAAATCCCCAATGTTTTCACAGGTTTGGATACAAATAATACAATTCAAGAAGACTCTTTATTCAAGGGTCATTAACAATATCATAGCCACTATTCTCGATACTCTGTCAGCTTAGACAACCCTGTCACCCCCTAGGGAGCGCTCATTTTTTGCCTTTTGCCAAAAATTAACTCAAAGTGAATTGATTCACAATTGAGTAGCTATCTTGGGAGATATATGGTGAGTAATCTTGGGGGCAGATTCTTCCCCACCCTTGCACTATGATATTGAAGATGTCTGGATACTGACTCAGATCAAGGTTTCTATTTCCAAGGTTCCTAATCGAGCTTCCTGTTCGACCGTCAGTAATAAACTCCCTCGAGAGGCTTCCAAACATTTAGAACAAAGGTTTTACGTATCATAAAGATACTAGGGGAAGGCTAATCGCTATGCAAAATTGTTGAAAGGGAATTTCATCACCATCCACTTTTGATTATAGTGGGTTGGAACACTTGGCGATAAAGTCGTTTCCCACTTAGGTCGTTCTCCTCTCACCGACCATTTAAATGATGCTCTAAGAGAAACTTGGGAGGGTAGGCCTGGTAAAGGTTGTAAATGCTTGAAATACTGAAAGCGTAAGAGTGGTTTGGATTTTTGGTCACCCAGTTAAGGGGAGAGCATATACCTTCCACTTTCGAGACAAGGTACAAAATGATTCTTTTTAATCCCACAATTCAGTTGTTTGCTAACTCTAGTGGGAGACATTGTTCCAAAAAGGCATGGTGTTCTTTTTAACTCCCAAACTAGTGATTTTTTAAGCTAATTAAATGAAATCCTGGTCAACAAAGCAAATTTCCGAGATGGTCAACAAAATGAATTTGATAGGGGAAAGATTTCCCTCTTTTGTTTTATCTAGAACTTGAAAACATGTGAGGTTGTTTAACTTATGGAAGAAAATGTAATGGATCCCTTTAGACACCAAAGGATGGTGAGGTTCTTTTTAAGATTTTACATAAATAAAGGTTTGTCTTGTTCTTTTTAAAACCCAAAAACAAAGTGTTGTCTCTTCCTATGAAAGCAAAGTAAGGTTTTGTCTGTTGTTCTTTTTAAGTACTCGAAAAGAAAATGAGTTCAATTTTACTAATGAGGAAATGAAGAAAACTTTAAATAACTAACTTAACCAAGTTAGAAATAAAAATTTAAACACAAGCTTAAACTTAGTAAAAGAAAAAAAATCTCCCGATCCTGCAAATAAATGTTAATCACTTGCAATAAAAACCAGTTAGAAATTTTTTTTTTAAGGGTGGACTTCTACAAGTCTAATTTTTTTGTCTTTTTTACAATTCTATTTTTCTTTTTGTGTCTGTCATGCGCTAATCTACAGACCAGATGCGCTCTAGAATGGAACTAATGTGTTAGCAAAACACCCAGATGCACTACATTGTTGTCTTAATGCGCTATACTGATGTTTTAAAGCATCGAGACCTACATGAAGTAGTGGGAAATCTATGTGCAAAAGTTAAGTTTGGATGAGCTAAGGTATGGTATCAACACGCTAAATAGTCAGCAAGATGCACCAAAGGAAATACCGGATGCGCTAGAGAATGATATCCACGCACTGATTCAATTTTTTCACGTACCCGCAAAGTTGGATCTACACAAAAAATGATTTGATAAATGGGGTTATGTCCCACGGTGGGCACCGGAAATGTATGCAGGAAAAATGGTTTAGTGAAACAAATATTACGAATTCAAGACTTGTCCACACACCGTTGGGACTCTTGGTGCAAGTTATGGAGGCATATGTAATAACTCAACTTCCCAAAGGATGTTCCATTATTCTCTATGTCACAAGACCCTTTAAGCCAATGCCTTTGCTCTTAGATCACTGAGCAAAGTGACTTAGGGATTACAATCATGAGAATGAGGGATGTTTGATCAATCTAACATGAATGCAATCCTAATGTGCATGATATTAACAAAAGATGAACTAAATTAGCATGTATATGATGATAAGATAAAATAATTAGTAAAAGAACTATCCTAACATGATACACTAGCTTAATATGATTATTATGATAAAAGAATGGCTCTATTTATAGGAAAATAAGGGAAATGAAGGGCCAAGATTGGATAATTTTATCAAGGGTCAGGATTGAAAGTTATCAATCCATGTTTACAATTCTCACCAATGAAATGGTGACAATTGTCAACATAAGACTGCTTGAGAGGAGATGTAAGAAGCATTAAATAGATGCGAATACCTCATGGTTACCTTAGAAGGTAAGGGTTAAGGTTAGATTAAGGTTACCCATTGGATAAAGCTTTTACCCAAAGGATAAACTCTTGTGAAAGGGTTAAAGGGATAACCAAAGTTAAAGCCATCAATGCTGAGACCCCTAGGTTAGATGAGGGTTGAGTTAGGAAAACAGTCTCCAATCATGTAAGAAGGTTGAGTTAACCATTAATGGTTTGGAAGACTTTAAGGGTTAACATGTTGAGGACATAAAGACTTTAATGGTTATTGAAGACTTTAAGGGTTTGAGAAGTGACTTCCCTTTACTTAGGGATGTGGCAATATTTAGTAGATGGGTTAGGCTAATTTAGAAGTGATAAGAAGAATTTAGAAGAGGTTTTAGAGAAGCAAGTGGGAGATGTAGGAGAATGCAAGTGGGTGGGGAAAATAGAATTTAATTAAAATAAAATTAATTTATTTCAATTGTGGTTGCAACTTTCATTTGTAGGATTTTGCAAGTGGGGGGATTTAATTAAATGGGTTAGAAGGGGGATTTTAATTAAATGGGCCAGAAGGGGGATTTAATTAAATGTGAACTTAATTAAATGGCTTAGATAGAAGAAGGGTATATTAATTAAATCTTAATTTAATTAATAGGTGATTAGAATAATAGGGATATGAATTAAATCTTAATTTAATTAATTGGAAGAATTAAAAATAATTAAATGAATAAAATTCACTTATTTCATTGTGCAACTTTTAGGTGTCTACAATATCAAACTCTTTTCCAGAGTAGAGGTATTCTCATTCTTTCCTCTACAAAACCTAGCAATGTGTCCTAAGTTTTTTTAATTGTAAAAGGTAGGACCTTGTTGCAGAGCACTTCCATTCCTTTTGACATTAGATTTGCACTCAACAGTCTTGTGCCCATATTTGTTGCATGCATAACAATATTCATTGAAAGACTAAACATTTCTACCATAGTTTGTATTTACATATCCATTCCACATCATTTTACTTTTGCATTCATTTGCCTTATGTCCAAACTTGTTGCAAGCATATCTTTATCTTTTAGATGATTGAGATTTGATCTAACTTCTACATTCACTCGCTCCATGTCCAAACTTATTGCATGTAAAACATTTACCATTGAAAGATGGAGAATACTTGGTTTGAGCAAGAGGATGCTCCTTGAAATTCTTCTTGTCCTGGACCTGAGTGAAACTTTTTAAATCTTCATTAGTCTTCTTGGATTCATCCTTGACCTTTTCCTTTCCCTTGTCATATTTGTTGGGAGTTTTAGAACAATCTCCTTTGTTAAAACCAAGACCACCTTTGTCCTTAGATGGTTTTTGAGCAATTAACATTTCATTCATAACATCCCCCATTTGACCTAGTTTGATCTCATCTATTATGTTCCTTTCCCTTCTTTCCCTTATTGATGCATGGAAGAACTCAATATTTTTGTCACCAGCGATAAGTTGATTTTCTATGGCTTTTTGGTGCAGGAGCACCTAGGTGATCAATAGAGTCTATGAAGGATTTTTTAGTTTTTTTAATTTTTTTGTGTTTTTTAATGTCTCAATGATGTAATAAGGTCTTGTTGAACATTATACATGGTTTCATGCACATTTATAAGGATTTTGTGTCAAATGTTCATTTGTAACCAATCAAGACCTAATTGGTCAACGTTGGTCAAAGGTCACCCAAAGTGGGAAAATGGGTGAACATCAATGTATTTCATGTTCTTGAACCATATGTGGCCTATTGGTGATTATTTGATGTAATTAGGAAGGTTGAATAGTTTGGAGTCAAAAGTTGCATGACAACTTTTACAACTTTTGTTGTCAAAATGTAAAATATGTATGCCAATGGCTAATTGATTTGAAAATTAGTTATAGACAATGGTGTGATTGTAAAAGGACTACATATGCCTCCCATAGACCAAGGCAAGGCGGGTTGTTGTGACTCTTGAAGATTGGCAATAAGATTTGTGTGTTTTCTTGTGCAATTTCATAGTTTTTTGAGAAAACAATCATTTTTGTACATACTTGTATGGATATAGGATGGTGTAATGTGGCATGTTGGATAGATACATGAGTTAGATTTCATTTTCTCCTGGTTTCATTTCATTTCATTTATATTTGACAAAGATATTGCATTTCTTTTGACTGGCAGTCTAAAACCCTCCATTCCTAGGGTTTTGACACAAATATGTCGATAACTCCATACTCCGTCAACGACTGGTGATGAAAGTTGGTGAAAGTATGGGGTTAGGGTTCTGGTGTGGGATTTTTGGGATGGCAGAGTAGGCAAGGATGCTGGCCAATCAGAGGTGTCAATAATAAGTTTGACATCTCAATGTGGTAGACTATGAAAGTGAACCAGTGATTGCTAAATTGAGCATGGGAGTGAATTTTAAGAGGTTTAGGCACTTTTTGAAGGTGGAATGTGTGGTTTGGAGACATGAAAGAACTTTTGAGTGTGGTGGTTGGGTTGGGTAAAGAGTTTTGCGAGCACTTTCTTTGGAAAAAGTGACCTAATTGGGGTATTAGGTCTAGGCAAGTGTTGTGGGTTGACACCATTGGTCCAAAGCATCATACACTGGTTTTGGAATATGTTTTGGGTAGTTCAAAGGGGTGTCTTAAAGTTTTTTTGGTTTGTGTAAGAAACCAAGTGATTGGAAGTTGTGGTCCAATCTCATCCGAAGTAGCGCTATTAGGTCTAGAAGACTAGTATTGCAATTCATACCAAATAGGGATTTGTGATCAGGGTTGGTTTCACAAATTGATTCATGGAAGTTGTCTTGTGCAAGAATAGGAGTCTCTGAACCACTAACACGTTGTTGTCATGAAATTCCCAAGGTGCCATTGGTGTGTGTGTAAGCCTTCAGAACAAGGTTGAGTCCCTTGTTGTGAAGATTTGTCCCTTCTTTAGGTTATTTGGCTAAGGTCTTTGGGAGCTCTACATTGCTTTCCCTTGCCAATATTCTTCTTCCCTGACAACTAGTTTTGAGAGTCTTTTCCGCAACTCTTCCTCTCTTGTGAAATCATCTAGGAACATCACTTTTTTGATTACTTTCTCATTAAGTTCCTCCAATTATTTTTTCTACCAACTGTGAATCCTCAACTACTCCCAAATGTGAAAGCCCAACTCCTAAATCTTTTAGATATGAATGCCGAACTGGTCCCACATATGAAAGCCCAACTCTCTCTTGGGTATACAAATTGGTCCTCCAGTCACAAGCATTAAATAGTGACAACACCAAGCAATACTACATGTTGTATAATCCATTAAAACTACTTAACTTACAGGCAGGCCGATGTCACGTGTCACTAGGAAGCGAACACAGCCAACTCCTAGGAGATCATCTGGCTCTAGCTCAACTAACCCATAATCAAGATCAACATATTCCCTCAACCTTTTTTGCTACGCAATTGACATGATTGAACTGAAACATAAAAAAAATGAAATTCATATTCTTCACACTATTAATAACACCACACGTTCACCACAAATGACACAACCAACACATGGCCGATTATTCCCACATTGCAATACAAAGTTAGCATGTCGATGTGTTATGTACAACCTAGCTAATGGTTTAGCCATAAACTATCCATGACATTCTGCTCTAGAAACATATTTCATTGCAATTGCAACGAAATAATCACTATGATCCATCGCCATCGCTGTTAAAAAGGCTTCATGTGTTCTCCCCATCCAAAATACAACATAAAAACTACACTTTCTTAAGGATTGATAAAGAAGGTCACAAAAAATGATTAACAAATCGGCTGCGTCTATTTTGGCTCCAAAACAGACCTTTCCTATAGCATGTTATCGACAGGTTAGTCAATTGCAGCCGCTAATTGCAAAATCGATGGTGTAAAATGAGTGTGGAACAATCAAAATGGTCAATCTATGTCAGAGAATACATAGGGATTCATTATCTTTAACAAAGTCTTGGACAATAATTAATGGGTCCATAGACCTCCAATTCATTATTCGAAAGACGCAAGTCTTTTGGAACGAGTGTCTATTCTAAAGCTTCCATCTCTTTGTTGACATGGGAATATTATTATTTATTAAAAACGTAGTCTTAAGTTACGAAAAGAAAAAAGAAAAAAACACTATGAAGGATAGACACATGAGGAGTTCGTCGTGCCAACCCGAGACATATGAAATAGAAGCCCAAATCACATTTCAAATCGGAGTTGGATAATCGAACAATTGTACTTCTCAAACATCACGAACATCAATAATCTATAAATACAAATACACTAGGATGAACATTAACACTCTCATGCAAATCAACAGAATATATACAAATTTATAACACATAGTTCGTAAGAATCAAGATTTTTGGTTCATATATTCAACACTGGTTTCATGACTTGAAAATCCATAAATAACAATCCTACTGCATTTAGATTGGAAAATTATATCTTATTGTCTATATATATATAACAAGTGCCTTTCAAAAAGTTGCACAAGCCCAAAGATTATTAATAAGGGGACATTACAGTGCAAGTAGTATTAAACAAGGGAGAGAGAGAAACAATCTGGGAACGTTTGGACGTTTGCCGGGGGACTACTCAATAGTCCTTGAAAATCAACAACCTACATGGATAACTAATGTTACTGGTAGTCTACATTAGGAAGTACATGCATTTGAAAAGACATAAAAGGAACCTACATGTTCATATATGAAAATGCAGTTTAACATTCAATATAAACTACCACTACGTAATTTATATCACCTAAATTATATCTGTCCATTTGCCATAGTGCCAAAGTTGTGCCAGAGTTGTCTATATCAGCCATCTATTTTCGTACTGTTGTTATGCACTCAAGGAGAAACGCCTCTATTTTGACTCGAAATCAACGCTATGGTCCGACTAACACGCAACTTAGTCACATGTTTTACACTATATTTTACATTCAACGGCTGCAATTGGATACCATGTCACTAACACACAGTACCATTTATCTATTCTCGAGCCTTGTTATTGACTAACTCCATATCCTATTGTAAATTGCATCATGTGTTAGCCTTTGGCTTTACCGCTATTAGCTGCATCAAATCACAACCTGTACATGAACAATGGTCCGAGAGGTTGTGTCTCTTCTGGCTCCAAAATAGACAAATCGTACAGACTAACAATGTTGTGTTAGACATAAGCAGCCATCAAATGCAAAACCTATGATTAAAAACCTACCACAAACATGGGGTGTTAGTCCCCCCATACTATTTTTTGCAGCCACAATAGACGCGTCCCATTGGAAGAGTAACTTGAGTTTCGTGCTAGTCTTTTCTCTGACAAAAGTAACAAGTTTTGCAGTCCGCGACCTCTTCTTCCTGTCGGGATGCCCTCTGAACATGATTCCTTTATTCGCAAGCTTTTAATGTGCATTTTATGCATAATAAACCAATGGTAACCATGAAGCATGCCGCAACCATCCTCTGGCATGTCCACATAATTTTGCATGGGCATCGAGGATTGAAATTGAGAACTCGACAACAACTCCACATCACATACCATGGGTCAGAGCACCACAAGAAGTTGGCATGGTATGCATGTCTCAGAAATGTATGTCGATGCATGTCGTTGGTACAATACGTCCACCGTTGAGCCACAATACACATAGCCTCCCACATATATTTGCATATATGTTTATTCTACACTTTTTGAGTGTGATTAGGTGCTTCCAACTTGTGTTAGACATGTCCATTTTGCCTTCAAAATGAGATTGTAACAATGACATGAATCAACATACATGACACACGTCTATTTTGGCTCCAAAAAGGACATATTGTACCAATGCGATGCATCAACATACATGTCTAAGAATAAATATATATGCAAATACAAGTGGCAGACACCTAATAGCTACATGAAAGAGAAAGTGAGGTAAAATGTTTTGTTTCAAATTGAGATTCTTTTACGTGGTCTTGACCTTGTTTACATGTTATGGTTTGCCTTTTGATGCAAATAGACTCCTCACAATCAGGTTGTTGACTGACTGAAGCAACCATTCCTTGACTGTGTGTGACCTGCTCTTATTTAGGAGTTGATCTATTGTTTGCTGATAATTATGAGTTGATTTGTTGTTTGTTTGATGATAGAAAACATGGTGCCTTTTTAATTTGCCTAACTTCAAAAAATTAAGACTAATACACGAACGAAAACATTATTGTTGAAGGGCTCCTTGTTGAAGCAGCCTCCATCTATTTTGGCTCATTTTTGAAGGGGGATTTATGGGACTATAGTTTTCTGTGTCATGTTGCGGCTTGGGGTATGTTGAAATCTACCTCTATAACTCATATTTTTCCTGTTTTGGTTTGGATTTTGATTAAAATCATTAGGGTTTGCATCATTTGTTTGCGTTTCTTGTTTGCCTCTATATGTAGCCAAAATAGCTTAAGCCTATGTCATATATTTGCCTATTTTGGAGCAAGAATAGATGCATACTGTCGTGTTAGGGTTAGAGACCGCTAGGGTTAGGTTTTCTTTTTTTATCTAATGAGCACCTGAGAATAATGGAAACAGAGCATAATATTTCCATAGTTTCTTTTATCTATGTTTTATTATGTCATTTTCCTCTATATTGCAGAGGACATGTTTGTGTGTGTGTGTCTCTGTGTGAGTGTGCGTGTGTGTGTATTGCTTCATATTGACACACACACACACACACAAACAAACACACACACACACACACACACACACACACACACACACACACACACACACATATACACTAACACACACCAAACCACAAACAAACAATGCAAACCCTGACTGTTTTCAACAAAATCCCAAAAAACTAGTTGTCAACAATGAGCCATCAACAATCAAATAGGGAGCCTTGGTATCCTGACAGGACCATGCTGCAAAATGATGCCTAATATTCATAGACAGAACACAAAATGACATTGGAAATTAAAAAAAATATTGAATCTCTTAGGGTTTCAAATTACTGGAGCCGCTTAAGCCTCCACCCAAATCGTTGTCCTCATATCACCTCCCGAGGGAACACTCTCAACCACCTCTGCAATACAAAAATGATATAAAAATTTATAATTTCAAACACAGGGTTGACGAAGGAATCATAAAACTATCGTTATTTGTTAGGGTTTGAATTTATTGATGCCGCCATAACTCTACACAACAATCTTCAATCGTACCACCCCCTGTGCGATACGATACCTCCTCCCTGCACATGAAAAAAAATCGCGTGTTAACAGGCGATAACAATAGGACTAACAATATACCTAGACAACTTGCATTATGCATGCGGTCAGCTTTTGTCCTCCCCTTCGGAGCCACAAATATTTTGGCAATGCATACCTATAACTACAATTGAAGCGCAATTCCTTTGCTCAGTGATTCAACTGGGGACATGAATTTACATGGTCAAATATTTTGTTTTGCCTCCACCAGTGCATTTTGCATGCAGCTCCCAAATGAAATATATTTTCAATTTTTGCGAAATCAAGTTTTCATTCAAAATTAAAAAAAAAATTAATTGAAAATTGTGCCCATAACACATGACCGTCGATGTTAGTCAACTCATGGAAGAAATAAAGTGGGTTAGCCAAAAAAATGGTTGCGTGGCCATTCAAAATAAATAAAACCAAAATTGGCGGTCACCAAAAGTGTAAACTGCCTGCCCGACGGTATGTTAACCTTCTTGCCTAATGTAACCGTCGCATTGTAGTGACAACGAATGGGAAAATGTTAACCGCGAGCAAGCTTTTTCATCAAACACAAACCGACAACATCATCCACATCATTGCTGTTGTAAATTCCTCCATGTCATCTGTGGATCCCAAGAACGTCGCTCTCATGGACTTGTCGTACTTGAATGGTATGCCTTTGACATCATATAGAGGCATGCCATTTTGGAGCCAGAATAACTACAGCCAACCACTTTAAACATTAACAATTTAGGAAATCTTATGCTACACACAACTCAATAATTCCCAATTTGCCATCAAAATTGGGAAATTTTATGGTACACGCAACTAAAAAATGTTCGATCACTACTATTTATATGGCAAGCAATAGCTTTCTTTTCCTGCACTGTCACTTGTTTGTTTTGCTTATGCTTTTGCTTCTCCACTGAACTTCCCTCCAAAAGGAAATGTAGAGGGGCACGCGCAATGCTTGGAGCATCTGGAAGGAGTCTCACCAGAATTCATGCACTTGGAATAGAAATTCTTGTGATACATTCAACATAGTTACCGCTTTTAATCTCACGGATGCATTGATTTCCAATAAATTGACTTCTGGTACGTAGGCCTCTATTTTTTGGTACATTCTCCTGTCGAATCTTAGGGTTTTGAATCTCCAATGCAATGCATGAGAGACTGTTGTTGGAAGGGACCACTGAAAGCATTGGCTTGGAGGGTAACACCATGAGATTGGGTAGGCAAATTGCTAGTAATAAATGAATCCCTGAGATTGAAAGTGGTAGCGACATTATATCATAGGAAATTCCTTTCCAACCGCATGATAGTGGTTAAGAACATTCAGAGCTTTGAATATGAGTAGACCAAGAGGAAATTTTAAGGTAGAAGGGTAAGTTGGAGTTAAAATTGTGAATTTTGGCGCATCCAAAGTGCTTGATAGGTTGGGCATTGAGTATTTATTTGCAGTCTCCCAAGCACTTTCCTTCCTTCAAATTTTATTGGTTTAGTTTATTTGGGAAAATTAACTCATTTTTTACTTATATATGTTTTGATTTTGTAGAATATGCTAAAGGTGAACCAGAGGAGTGATGTATACAGCTGGTGGGTGAATCAAAATAATGAATGAGGCAATACAATTCTGGAGCCATAAACCCCCACTAATACTTATTAAGATTGGGGGTTCTTCTTTTAGCATCGGACTAGATAGCCCAAAATCTGACATCGTGGCCTCATCCAAAAGCATGTTTTGAGGTTTGACGTTCATTGAAGAACACACTTTCGACAATCTTCATGTTAAATGGCGAGGCAACAAGAAATTCCATAGGCATTTTCCTAACTGTTGCTTCCAACTTGGAACAGAGGATCCCCTGGGATGAGTATAAGATACATAGATGCTATAATAGAGTACTCTTCCACATGAAGAGATTGATAAATCTATGGAAAGATTAGTTGTCTATCAATTTCCTGTCGGGCCAAAATCATCTGGAAAAGAATCAGTCTCATTGGGTTGAGTTTTTCATTGATCAAATAGGATTAAATTATAGGACTTTTTATTTGTTGTTGGCATGTTTTATAATTGAATTATTAGTTTTTGGTAGTTAGTCCATTTTTAGTTTGAGTGTAGTTAAGATTCAAACTTAAGACCTCTGAGCTGCTTAAATGTTATGTAACTTTCAGCAATTGAACTACTATCCCTTTGTGACCATTCCATTTTTGATCCAAATGCACCTTATTGAAATAATGGAATGATTGCGATAGTAGAGAATTATGTTGAGTATCATAACATCTCAAGTTTCCTCTACAAAGGCATCTAGACATATTGATTAACTATATCCTTCTTTCCTGTGAAGTCTCAATTATGATGCCCTCTTTTTCTATCAAGTCTTCAGTGTTCTCTGACACTGGATTATAATGGTTTTCTATCCAGATAACCTCAACAACATTTAGAGTTTAAGAGATGGTATAAAATGCCACCATGGAGAGTTAGTATGTATTTAGGATGAAGCTAAAAAATGTCAAGCAATAGCCTTGTTCTGGACTACAAGCCTGTGTAGGAATAGGCCTAAAGCCTCCTCCTCTCCTACACTGCTCTAGCACTAGTGTCGTAGATCTCCAGTCAGGAACAATAGCCCCACTATCATTGTTTGTTCAACATAAATTTTGAGTATATTCATCTGCAGAAACTATGGATAGATATTCTGAATCAATAACTTGTACCAGTTATTCAAATTGGGTTGGGATCTATTGTATAGTTCTGATTAATCAGAAAAATAGGTTTTAAGGACCTGAAACCTTTACATAGGAGCATAAGAGATCATCAAAAAGCATCCAGATCTGCTAGGAACAACTTACAAAAAGACTATAAAAACCCAGTCAACCAAAAGGACATCAAAAGAAAGGAACAACAGAGTAGAAAAAACCAGAGAAAACACAACACAACTAAAAAGACTTAAGGAGCTCCTCCGCCTTATTCACTAGCTGATCATAGTTTGCCGCGACAACTTTGAATTCTTCCAGGTCCTTGTTTGGATTTTTCTCATTTTTACTTCTGGTCCTTGTTCTAGGTCCTTGCACTTCTCCCGTGCCATCCATGTCAGGTTCAATCTCCAAGGAATCCTTCTCCTCTTCCACTTTGTTGATGAGGATTTTTGTGCTGCCAGCTGAAGCCTTCATAATATTTAAGCTTTCTTCTGCAATTCTTTTGAGGCTTTCTTCAATTTTATTGACTTTTTTATCAGTTTCCTCCATTCTTTGATCCATACCAATCTCATTATTTTCCCTCTCAGTCAGGTCTTTCTCGATTTGCTCGAACCTGGGGTTAAAGCAGTCTCTGATCTCTTTGGCTTTAGCAACTATTTTAGTCAGATCCTCAACCTGTTTTGCCATTGACTTGCCTCCGCCAAAACTAATAGTCTCCAGAATTTGGACTCTGTGATTGAGCTTCTTAATATCCTCCACAACTTTCTTGTAATTGGAAATTAGCCAATCAATGGTGTCCACAAAGCATTTCAAACCCTTTGGAGGAGTACATGAGGAGGGAGATTTCTCACCAGCGTTGTCTTTTTCCATATTGGAGGTGTCTCCAACAGTAACTTTACCAACTTTTACTATTCTCTATTTAGAACCTTCCCCAATGGTCTCCTCCTCCACATTCTGGTCGAGGTCCAGGTTCTTTCTTTGCACCTATTCCTTGAGCTCCGTAATGTTGGCATCCTCTTTCTTCTGTTTGTTCCTTGTTTGAATAGAAATTTTCTTTTTATTTTTTTGGGGAGATGGGGGTTCCTTCTCATAATCCTTAGAGACCTCTTCCTCTGAGGAGGAACTAATTTTGAGAATTTTATCTTTGGATTTATTCTTACTCTTTGAGGAGGAAGGCTTGGTTCCCACATGTTTTCTTTTCTTACCAACTTCCGCTTCAGAGTCATCTAGACTCTCTTCAGACTCACTCATCGAATCACTATCTAACTCTTCACCTAAAGAAAAAATAGAATCCGACCCTTCCTCCTCAAACTTTGAGATAGAAGGCTGAGGATGGGAAATTTGGTTGGCTTTGAGGTGGTCATAAATTAAAACCATGAGACCTTGATGCATGGCAGTATCACCATTTGGGTTCTCTTTGTGGGCCTTAATGGTAGCATTCATGGAGTACAACAGAAAATAAGGGATATTGACTTTTTCATCATACTTAAAATGGTTTAGCAAAACAAAATGGTAGCCATACACTTTTGTGAATCTACCATCCAAAGTTACATAGCACATTATAGCAAATAAGACCTCCCTCCATGGTTTAACAAAATCCCTAGGAGGATAGTAAGTTTTACTTAGCTTAACCAGGCGCTTTTTCTCCTTTGCTGTTTTAGGATATCTTTGAAAGGCCTCTTTGCTCAATTTCCTGTCTCTGTAGTAATTGCTTCCTTCCCTACGAAGACCCGTAACATGAGCAATGAGGTCCTCATCTATGGAGATTGATTGATCTCTCATCTTCAGAGTGCCCTTTCTCTAATTTTTACAAAACAAATTAGTAGCCGTGGCATCGCCCCTGTGGAGCCTCTCCATAAACTTTGAAAACCTGCCCTTCCAAAATATTCTAGACAACCTCCTTTTGCTTCCACTCCTTGCAGTTTCTAGGTTCGTAATGGCGTCTGTTTCCTCCCATTTTTTCACTAATCAGAGCAGCAGGTCGAGAGTTGCAAAGAGCTTTAGGAAAATTTCTCGGAACTACCAAATATACCCAGAAAGCGTGGGTAGCGGTAGTGTGAGTCTTGCAATAAATGGTACTAACCTTATTATTATTACTTATAACACTCCTTTTAATCCGTTTCATCATTAATTTGTCCTTTTATGATGTTTGGGGTACTATTGTATCAATCCTTAAAAATGATTGATTTGATGTCATCGGGGATGTGTTCTTCGCCCTTCCATGTAATCATCTTGTTTTGGATGACCGCCACGTTGGCTGCCAAATCAACAGAACCATTAACTTCACAATAGATATGAGATATGAAGCATTTCTCAAAATTGTTGATGAGGTCTCTAGCAGCCTTTATTATGTTATTGATAGTCCATGAAGGCTTAGAGGTCCCCTTTAGGAATTTGATGATGTTATTAGAATCCCCTTTTGTCCATAGATAGGGACAATTCCATCTTTTGGCTAGGAGAATACCTTGGAGTGCCCCCATTGCTTCTACCTTGTGGTTAGTTTGACTTCCTATAGGAACATCAATCATTTCCTTATAGTTACCGTTTTCATCTCTGAGGATAACACCACATCCTGCAGGACCGGAATTGCCTTTTGTAGCACCATCGAAGTTGACTTTGAACCAACCATGTGGGAGAGTGTACCTTCTATCTTCGACTCTTTTGTTTAGAGTGGGCTCAAGACTATCAACATACTTCAGATTCTAGGAACTTAATATGTGAGTTTCCATGGGGTTGGTAGAAAATCAAGGATTCCCAATGAGTCCAATTTTCTCCACAATAGCCCTTTGAATTTTATGGAAAGCAACATCCTGGGTGAGAGAAGTGTCCCTTAAGATACAGTTGTTCCTTTATTTTTTATAAACCCCACAAAATGTGAGGGAGAGATAGCCAGCACAAAGATCTCAAAAAGGGGTTAGCCTAGTGATAATTCCAAGAATGGAACAAATCAATGATAGTGTTAAGAAAAACCCAATCAATGCAAAAATTCTTAAGAAGTCTTTCCCAAATTGAAGTAGTAAAGGAACAAAGGATAGCCAAATGGTCCACAAACTCTTCCTCCTTGAGACAAGGAACATGTCTATTAGGGAAAGAAAAGCCTCTACCCTTCAGATTGTCTAAGGTTAGGATTTTGTTTTGAAGGATAGTCCAAAAGAAAAAAATGATTTTAGGGATTAAACCCTTTATCCAAGCTTTAGACCAAAAAGGATTCTGAGAGAGGGCTGGGGAAAGAACACCATACATTGAAGAGACAATGATGTTGCCTTTAGAATCAAATTTCCAAATAAGGGAGTCTTCCTCTTTATTCAGCCAAATAGAAGAAAGATGGTTCTTGAGATTAAAAAAGGCCTGGGTGAATACTTTCAATGTTCTTTCATTTATCACCTATCCAATACCCTTCAACAAGAGGGCCATAGATTCTAATACATGAGGGAGCAAAAGGGGCCCATTCAGGGATATCTACCAAAGGTTTATCAAAGAGCCAGGGATCTTACCAAAATCTAACTCTCCTACCATTGCCAACATTCCATTTAACCCCTTTGGCAATGTCGTCTTTACATTTAGAGGCATGATTCCAGATATGGGACCCATTCATACTGAAATCAGAATTGATGAAAGCAGGAAGAGAAGAAGACAAAAGAGAGTACTTACTTCTCCAGATTTAACACCATTCACTGTTAGAGTGGAACAATCTCCAAACCTGTTTAGACAAGAGAGCTTCATTGAGGGTACAGATTCTTCTCAGGCCCAGGCCTCCATTACTTTTCGGTCTACACACCTTTTCCTAAGCCACAAGTGACATTCTTTTCTTTTCCTCAACCCGTGACCAAATAATTTTTTTCAGAATTTTCCCAATTGCTTCAACATCCTTAACAAGAATTCTGAAGAGGCTAAGGGCATAAATAGGAATCAGGTGGTGCAATGCCTAGAAGGAGACCAAGGTAAGTGGCTAGAAGATCAGCAATCTGACATTATAGAATTCTGTTGATTCTATGTTGTCTCCTCTCAGGAGTGTTAATGAAAAATACTTCAGTTTTAACCCAATTGATAAGTTGGCCAGAAGCAGATGCAAACTTACATAGGGTATCCTTGAGAGTTCTAGCTTCTGAGATGCTTGAGTCCCCCATGATAATGGTATTATCCACAATCTGTTGGTGGGAGCATGTATGATCAACTAACAAAGGTTGGAGTCCCTTGAACATTCCTCTCATCACCATACTTTCCATAGATCTGCCAAAACAATCAACCATAATTATGAAGAGGATAGGAGAAATGGGATCCCCTTGCCTCAATCCTCTAGAGACTTGAAGGAAGGTGGAGGGAGATCCATTGATGAGAACAACAAAGGAGGTAGTGGTAATAAGCTGTTTGAAGAGATCTACACATTTGGTAGAGAAGCCATAAGCAAAAAGAACCTTCACAAGGAAAGACCAATCAACCCGATCATAGGCCTTTGAGAGATCAAGCTTAAGGATAAAACCCTGTTTCTTAGCCATAACTAGTGAGTGAATATTCTTATGAACAATTATTATGGAGTCAAGGATTTGTCTTCCTGGCATAAAACCATTTTGCTGGTGCTTAATCAAAGGAGGAAGAATAGTCAGGAGTATGGAGGTAAGGACCTTAGAAATAATTTTATAAAAAGAGTTGCATAAGCTTATAGGCCTGAACTTATCCATGGAATTAGCACCTTGAATTTTGGGGATTAATGCAACAAAGGTACCATTGATCTCTTTCAAAAGTCTTCTAGCACCGAAAAATTATTTGACGCTATTGGAGACATCTTTCCCAACAATATCCCAGAATTCTTGGAAGAAGAACATTGGAAAGCCATCAGGTCCGGGTGCTTTGTTACCATCAAAAGAAAAGAGAACATTCCTGATCTCCTCATTCGAAGGTATAGAAGAAAGGGAGGCATTAATCTGCTCATCAATGATGCAAGGGATATTATTAAAGAAATATCTTTGAGCATCAACATCTAGTCTATGATCCCTACAAAGGAGATTAGCAAAGAATCTTTTGGCTTCTTTTCTTATCTCTTCCTCCATAACCAACTCCCCGTTGTCCACAACCAGTTTAGTGATCCTGTTTGCCGCTTTATGTTTAATTGTCAACATATGAAAGAATATAGTTTTATTATCACCTTCCTTCAGCCAAGTACATCTTGATATCTGTTTCCAAAATGTTTCTTCTTTAGCAATGATTTCATGGTTTTTTTTGAGGATTTCATTTTCTTCAAAAAAAAAAAACAAGTAGAGAAACCATCCTTCTGAATTTGAGCCTGTATTTATTGAGTTCTTCTTGAATTTTACCTTTGGGCGGAAAAATATTCCCAAAGTTGGTTTTGTTCCATAACCTTATGTTGTCTTTGATACTTTTGATTTTCTTCACTACTCTATAAATGGCGGTGCCCTCAACTTTGATGTTCCACCATTCCTGAATTTTAAGAGTGAGATCAAGATGAAGTGTCCACATCTTTTCAAATCTAAAAGGAAAGTTCCTTCTTCTATTTATTGAGTCAGCATAGAAAGTTATAGGATAATGGTCAGACCCAACCTAGATATGAGCAGAAAGGGAACATTAATAATGTCTGTACCAATCATCAGAAATAAGAGCTCTATCAAGGCAAACTTGAATAAGGTCATTTCCAGTCCTCCTGTTAGTCCAAGTGTAATTGCATCCCTGAATATCCACATCATTGAGAGCCTGAGAGTTTATAAAGTCCATGAGGACCAGTCTACTTTCCCGCTGAAAAGGGATTCCTCCAAATTTTTCCTCCTCTCTCCAGGGAGTGTTGATGTCTCCCATGACCAACCAGCTTAAATTCTTGAAGCTGTCCCTTATTTCCATTAATTTTTTCCAAAAATTGCTTCTAGCTTTCAAGGTATTAGGAGCATAAATATTAGTGAGGATCCAAGATGTTCCATCTTTTAAATGCTCAAATTTTATGCAAGAGAAATTGTTTTCTTGATTTAGAACTTGGCCTTTCACACTACTGAGATTCCAAATGGCAGCAATGCCTTCAGAGGCACCTTTCGAGCTACCACCACTAATGCTACCAAATTTAAAGAAATTCAAAGATTCTACCTTATCTCTACTCATCTTAGTTTCTTGAATAAGAAAAATATCAGGTTTGCTATCCCTTATCATGTTCCTAATAATATCATGCTTATGGGGATTATTTAGTCCCCTTACATTCCAAGAGATGATATTCATAGTTAATTACCAATTCCTAGCTCCTTTAGAGTCTTTTGAGTCCCATCTGCTATATTTTTGCTGGCCTCCTTGTCTCTGACTTTATGGTTTGAAGGTCATCCTAAAGAAGAAGAAACATGCTCGACATCAGCTTGGGCAATTTTGCTAGACTTCCTTACTTGGGAAGTCGAGGGGGTGTGTCCTTTCTTATTCTTGTATTTTGGTATTTTCCAGTCAACTTCTTTCTTAGGATCAACCTCAGGGTTACTAAGAATTTTGGAAATTTCTTCTTCATCACCCCATTTAGGAAATCTGGAGTCTTGTGAAGTACTATTGACTGTTTTAGAAATTTGATCTGTATTCAAGAGATTCATTCCCAATATAGCACATTTATGGGCTTCTTTCATTTCAGAACTGATAAAAAGCGGGGAAGAGTTAGTCTTTTCTTCTTGAGAGCTAGTGATCTCCCCTTCCTCAGGTTGTTCCTCTCCATTGGGTGCTTCCTTGCTAGCCATAGTGTCAACAATTACCATCTCAGCTATTTCTTCTGAGGATTTAGGTTGTCCTTTAGATTCCTTTATTCGGATCTGCCCTTCCAGGGGGTTGTTCACTTTCATTAACTCCTTCCTCAGGACTTCCTGAGTGGGGAGGTTAGAGACAGGGGTTGAGGGTACCACTTCCTTGTTTTCCCCCAAGGGTCCAAAGTAATTATTATCAACAAAGTCAGCTTCCTTACTTTTTGAGTTTTTGACTTGTCATACCTTTTTTTCTAGAGCCTTTTTACTTTCAGCTGAGGGTTTGGCTTGCTTGAGCTCCCCTTTAGGATTGAGAGGACATGATTTATCCCACTGACCTTATTTCTTGTAGTGGAAACAATTAATGGGGATAGATTCATATTCTATCCATTGCTTCCACATTCCCAGTTTTGACCAAAGAAATGTTTTCTGAATTTTCTCAATTGCTTCAGCATACTTAACAAGAATTATAAAGAGGCTAAGGGCATAAATATGAATGCTTTGAAGTGAGGCTTTTAGAAGTTGAAGCTTTCTAGCCCAACTTAAAAGGGCACCTTTCCATCCAACAAGTTTTTTTTGAAATTTGTCCACTAGAGAACTCCAAAAGGAATCAGGTGGTACAATGCCTAAAGGGAGACCAAGGTAAGTGGCTGAAAGATCAGCAATCCAACATTCCAGAATTATGTTGATTCTATGTTGTCTCCTCTCATGAGTGTTGATGAAAAACACTTCGCTTTTAACCCAATTGATAAGTTGGCCAGAAGCAGATGCAAACTTACACAGGGTGTCCTTGAGAGTTCTGGATTCTGAGATGCTTGAGTCCGCCATGATAATGGTATAATCCACAAATTGTTGGTGGGAGCATGTATGATCAACTGACGAAGGTTGGAGTCCCTTGAACATTCCTCTCATCATCATACTTTGCATAGATCTGCCAAAACATTTAGCCATAATTATGAAGAGGATAGGAGAAATGGGTTCCCCTTGCCTCAATCCTCTAGAGACTTGAAAGAAGGTGGAGGGATATCCATTGATGAGAACAACAAAGGAGGCAATGGTAATAAGTTGTTTGAAGAGATCCACACATTTGGTAGAGAAGCCATAAGCCAAAAGAACCTTCACAAGGAAAGACCAATCAATCCGATCATAGGCCTTTGAGAGATCAAGCTTAAGGATAAAACCCTGTTTCTTAGCCATAACTAGTGAGTGAATATTCTCATGAACAATTATTATGGAGCCAAGGATTTGTCTTCTTGGCACAAAACCATTTTGATGGTGCTTAATCAAAGGAGAAAGAACAGTCAAGAGTCTGGAGGTAAGGACCTTAGAAATAATTTTATAAAAAGAGTTGCATAAGCTTATAGGCCTGAACTTATCCATAGAATTAGCACCTTGAATTTTAGGGATTAATGAAATGAAGGTACCATTGATCTCTTTCAAAATTCTTCTAGCACCAAAAAATTCTTTGACGCCATTGGAGACATCTTTCCCAACAATATCCCAGAATTCTTGGAAGAAGAACATGGGGAAGCCATCAGGTTCGGGTGCTTTGTTACCATCAAAAGAAGAGACAACATTCCTGATCTCCTGGTTTGAAGGTATAGAAGAAAGGGAGCCATTAATCTGCTCATCAATGAGGCAAGGGATATTATTAAGGAGAGAGATTTGAGCATCAACATCCAGTCTATGATCCCTACAAAGGAGATCAACAAATAATCTTTTGGCCTATTTTCTTATCTCTTCCTCCATAACCAGCTCCTTGTTGTCCACAACCAGTTTAGCGATCCTGTTTGCCGCTTGATGTTTAATTGTCTGTACCTAGATATGAGCGGATAGGGAACAGTAATAATGTCTATACCAATCATCAAAAATAAGAGCTCTATCAAGGCAAACTTGAATAATGTCATTTCCAGTCCTCCTGTTAGTCCAAGTGTAATTGCATCCCTGAATATCCACATCATTGAGAGCCTAAGAGTTTATAAAGTCGATGAGGGCCAGTCTACTTTCCAGCTGAGAAGGGCTTCCTCCAATTTTTTCCTCCTCTCTCAAGGGAGTGTTGAAGTCTCCCATGACCAACCATCTTAAATTCTTGAAGCTGTCCCTTATTTCCATTAATTTTTTCCAAAAATTGATTCTAGCTTTCAAGGTATTAGGAGCATAAATATTAGTGAGGATCCAAGATGTTCCATCTTTTAAATGCTCAAATTTTATGCAAGAGAAATTGTTTTCTTGAATTAGAACTTGACCTTTCACACTATTGAGATTCCAAATGGCAGCAATGCCTTCGGAGGCACCTTCCGAGCTACCACCACTAATTCTACCAAATTTAAAGAACTTCAAATATTCTACCTTATTTCTACTCATCTTAGTTTCTTGAATGAGAAAAATATCAGGTTTAATATCCCTTATCATGTTCCTAGTAATATCATGCTTATGGGGATTATTTAGTCCCCTTATATTCCAAGAGATAATCTTCATAGTTACTTACCAATTCCTAGCTCCTTCAGAGTCTTCTGAGTTCCATCTGCTATATTTTTTCTAGCCTCCTTATCTTCGACTTTATGGTTTGAAGGTCATCCTGGAGAAGAAGAAACATACTCGACATCAGCTTGGGAAATTCTGCTAGACTTCCTTACTTGGGAAGCCGAGGGGGTGGATCCTTTCTTATTCTTGTATTTTGGTATTTTCCAGTCAGCTTCTTTCTCAGGATCAGCTTCAGGGTTACTAAGAATTTTGGAAATTTCTTCTTCATCACCCCATTTAGGAAATCTGGAGTCCTGTGAAGTACTATTGACTGTTTTAGAAATTTGATCTGAATTCGAGAGATTCATTCCCAATATAGAACATTTATGGGTTTCTTTCATTTCAGAGATGATCAAAAGTGAGGAAGAGTTAGTCTTTTCTTCTTGAGAGCCAGTGATCTCCCCTTCCTAAGGTTGTTCCTCTTTATTGGGTGCTTCCTTACTAGCCATAGTGTCAGCAATTACCATCTTAGCTATTTCTTTTGAGGATTCAGGCTGTCCTTTAGATTCCGTTATTTGGATCTGCCCTTTTGGGGGTTTGTTCACTTTCGTTAACTTCTTCCTCAGGGCTTCCTGAGTGGGGAGGTTAGAGACAGGGGTTGAGGGTACCACTTCCATGTTTTCCCCCAAGAGTCCAAAGCAGTTATTATCAACAAAGTCAGCTTCCTTACTTTCTGAGTTTTTGACTTGCCATACCTTTTTTTCTAGAGCCTTTTTACCTTCAGTCGAGGGTTTGGCTTGCTTGAGCTCCCCTTTAAGATTGAGAGGACATGATTTATCCCAGTGACCTTCTTTCTTGCAGTGGAAAAAATTAATGGGGATAGATTCATATTCTATAAGTTGCTTCCACATTCCCAGTTTTGACACAATGTCTATCTGTTCCGGCATAGCTACATCATGAGCTATCCCTACACAAAATCTTGCATGAGTAAGCCTCCTTTTTAAGGATGTGACTAAGTCTAGTGAGAGGATCTTGCCAAAGAAGCTTGTTATTCTAGAGAAAATGTTTTCTGCCCAATACTCAAGAGGCAAACTAGGTAATTTTACCTAAACTAGCGCCTACACCAGAAGAGAATCATTCATGTTAAGATTCAGATGCCATTTTCGAAGGACTACCACATAGAATCCTTGTTTTATCTTCTTCACATGAGAAAGCAAAGGTAAGGAGGCCTTTGGGCAAGGTCAAGATTTTGACATTACCTTTCAAAGCCCATTTCCTTTTAACATAGGCCCTTACCACTTTGATGTTTGGGCGCAAACCCATAAACTTCCCTACGAGGGAGTTTGACACACTACTAATATTATGATCCAGAACTGAATCAGGGATAGATATAGCGAACTTACCACGGGTAGGGTCAGATATGTTCTTGACAGGAGGTAAAGAGGATTTTCATGTTGGTCTTGTTCCAAAAAGGGATGACCATTTTCTAGATTCGAGTCCATTCTCCAAGACCTCTTCACGTGGGCTGGACCCCCCACTGGACCCCCCCCTGTGATTTTGGAGACCACTTTCTTCTCTGGCATAGTACCAATAGCTTGCAGAGTCTCATCTACCTTCAGAATATCCAGAGGCTTGTCCTTCACCCCCATAAGACCAGCTCCATCATTCTGGCCGCTACCACCATTGGAACTAGAGTTCCCGCCTTGCGGGGAATTTGAAATTTAAATGTTGCTCTTCTCCATTGAAATCAAGTAGGAGTTGTTAGGTTTTATGCATGTAATGAAATTGTATAATTAATTTGATCCAATTTATTAAAAAAAAATTACTATTTGTATGCTTTATTATTAATGATGTTGATTTATACTTTTGGGAAAGCTCGTCATAGGGTATGAGGACATTAAGCTTATGAAAGATGGAAACACTATTTTGAAACATATCTTCAATACTTACAAATTTTACACTGCTTGTGTAAGAGTTGTTCCAAAGAGCACTAAAGAACATCTAATGCAATAATAAAAAAATAAAGCAATGAAACAAATTACTAACTACTTCAAAACAAAAGAGTTAAAGAGATTTTGAATAGAAGATGATAAGTTCTTGATCATAAAAAAATGTCTCAATTACCTTTTGACTAGGAAAGGAGAATTAAAATGAATATAGGAACACTTAGTTTTTGGCGAGCTCCCAATTACAGCATCTTCCAGACAGATCACAAGAATTGAACAAGTTAATCGCAGTTAAATTTTGCCTGCTTCTTAATACTGAAAATAAATCGGGGCAATTGAAGAGTCTAGGAGCTTGAAAGCATGGGGTTTGACTAAGGGAAGAGAGATGTTATGTGTACCGTTAGAGAGCTCCATATATCCATGGTTGTTCAACACCAAATTATTACTCTGACACTAGATATAAATTTATTGATACACCAAAACCTACAAATATTTATAAATTTTTAAATCTATAATATTCCCTTCGCAGTTAAAATAACAATTAATCTATAAAATTAATTCCCAACAATACAACAGTTATTCAAGAATCCATTAAAAATTGTAGCTCTCGTCGCTCTCTCCTACTCTCCCCACTATTTTCTTCCTTTACTCCCATGTTTTATCCGTTACTTCCAAGCTCAAACTAGTCATGTCGCACAATTAATTGATAGATCATCCGATTTTGCAGAGAAGAGCCGTATTATATTGGACTGCTTCAGCTTGCAGATTCCAATACATTTAAAGTGGGCTGGGTTGCTCTGATGTGATGACCGTAACATGCGGCATATTTATTGTGGTTTTTATTCTCTTTATTATTGTTACATTTTAGTAGGTTAGCTCTATAGCCACTAGTTAATTGTTATAGTTAATTTTGTGTATTCATAAATTTTAAATTGGTTTATTTTGACAAAAAAATTTGTTGTTGTCTTTATATGTGACATAACTGCTTATTCCAGCTTTTAGTACTAACAACGCATGTTCTATGAATGCAAAGGTCAAAAAGTGGTCATTTCAAAGCATTACCTAATACCTTCTTAAAATGCCCCAATAACCCTACATTACAACTACCTCAAAAATGCTCAATACTTATGCACATATGCCCCAGCTATGGGTACTAATAAAGTTTCACAACTCCAATTAAAGAAACAATTCTAACCACTAGGGGTAAAGTGGGTGGCTTTTAGTACATGTGAAATTAATTAATGGGTTTTTAGTTATCATTTTTTTGGTTTCTTTAAAGTTAGTTATTGGGGAGTTGGGTGAGCAAGGAGTGAATGGTAATTGGAAGGGGTGATAGGTGTTCTTCCCCTACCTAACAATTTTTGGATTGACTTTTGGGACTCCTTGATGAAGACATAAGGACACACATTTTATTGTATTTACTCACATATGTCTCTATAGGAGGTTCAAGGGATGCATCATAGAATATTAAAGGTAAAAATTAAATGTATTTTATCATTGTATAATTAGTTATATAATAATTAAAATCTATATATGTTTTGACATATTATTGGAGTGTGATTCTCTATGTGATCACATTGTCATTAGTGTTTGCACAAGAAATATTCTGATGCACATAATAGCTCTTGAATTCGCAAGATCACAAGTGGTTAAAGTGAATTCAAAAACGCAATTTATTAGTTACCTTTAACCACTTAGATTTTCCATGGAATACACTTGATCATTAAACACCAAATATCTTTGCAAATCATTGCAGAAACTTGGATAGCTCTAGAAAATCCTTTATAACATCTTGCCATGTTGAAACCAATCCAACATCCAAACCATAAGGGGGTTCTTAAGGTATTTAATTAAATCTCCCCCTTAGATAATGGACGTTATCTAGTTTCTAGAGGAAGCATCTTCTACCATGTCGAAACCAATTCAACATCCAAACTATAAGGGGGCTCTTAAAGTCTTCAATCAAATCTCCCCCTCAGATAATACACTTTATCTAGTTTCCAAACGAATCATCTACACTACCAATAGGTATAAAACCATCTACTATCTTTCCTTCTATATTCTCATCAAATTTGTTCACCCATGTCTTCTGTATCTTTTGCTTTATATCATTGATATATGTATGCAGGAAAAGTGGTCAATGAAATGAATATTACGAATTCAAGACTTGTCCACACACCAATGAGATTCTTGGTGCAAGTTATGGAGCTATATGTAATAGCTCAACTTCCCAAGGGTTCCCAAGGGATGTTCCATTGTTCTCTATCTCACAAGACCCCTTAAGCCAATGCCTTTGCTCTTAGATCATTGAGCAAAGTGACTTAGTGATGACAATCATGAGAATGAGGGATGTTTGATCAATCTAACATGAATGCAATCCTAATGTGCATGATATTAACAAAAGATGAACTGAACTATCATGTATATGATGATAAGATGAAAGGATTAGTAAAAGAACTATCCTAACATGATACACTAGCTTAATATGATTATTATGATAAAGATAAATACTTCTAAAATGCTTGTTATATTATTTTTATTCAAAGAGGGATTAAAATGCTTGATAAAAATGAGTATAGATTAGATGCATAAAACATGGATCCTAAAATGATAGAAGAATGGCTCTATTTATAGGAAAAATAAGTCAATGAAGGGCCAGGATTGGATAATCTTATCAAGGGTCAGGATTGATAGTTATCAATCCATGATTACATTTCTCACCAATGAAATGGTGACAATTGTCAACATAAGACTGCTTGAGAAGACCTCATGGTTACCTTAGAAGGTAAGGGTTAATGTTAGATTAAGGTTACCCATTGGATAAAGCTTTTACCCAAAGGATAAACTCTTGTGCAAGGGTTAAAGGGATAACTGAGGTTAAAGCCATCAATGCTTGATGATACCCCTGGGTTAGATGAGGGTTGAGTTAGGAAAAATGTCTTTAACCATGTAAGAAGGTTGAGTTAACCATTAATGGTTTGGAAGACTTTCAAGGTTAACTTGTTGAGGACATAAAGTTTTTAATGGTTATTGAAGACTTTTAGGGTTTGAGAAGTGACTTCCCTTTACTTAAGGATGTGACAATATTTAGTAGATGGGTTAGGCTAATTTAGAAGTGATTAGAAGAATTTAGAAGAGGGTTTAGAGAAGCAAGTGGGAGATGTAGGAGAATGCAAGTGGGTGGGGAAAATATAATTTAATTAAAATAAAATTAATTTATTTTAATTGTGGTTGCAACTTGCATTTGTAGGATTTTGGAAGTGGGGGGATTTAATTAAAAATTTAATTAAATGGAATAGAAAGGGGATTTTAATTAAATGGGCTAGAAGGAGGATTTAATTAAATGTGAACTTAATTAAATGGCTTAGATAGAAGAAGGGTATATTAATTAAATACTAATTTAATTAATAGGTGATTAAAAGAATAGGGATATTAATTAAATCTTAATTTAATTAATTGGAAGAATTAAGAATAATTAAATGAATAAAATTCACTTAATTCATTGTGCAACTTTTAGGTGTCTACATTTTCCCCTCTTTGAGTTAACGTGTGACCACATGTTGATTCAAAGAAAATCTTGCTAGATATGATTCTTGTGTCAAAATGTCGATATGATGCTTCAGATTTGATGATTGATATTGATGTTGCTTGAGATATGAAGAATTGATTTGATATGAAAAGTTGATAAGAGATTGATATCGATATGAAACTAATATGAAATTGATGTCGAGATTTGATACG
This sequence comes from Cryptomeria japonica, assembly GCF_030272615.1. Lineage (NCBI taxonomy): Eukaryota > Viridiplantae > Streptophyta > Pinopsida > Cupressales > Cupressaceae > Cryptomeria > Cryptomeria japonica. The sequence continues at coordinate 85,783,225 of NC_081413.1, forward strand.
ATAATGCCCCCTCAGGAGATTGTTCGTGCACTAAAGGCATGAATGATCTCTCGAAAGAAGAAGAATTCTATTTGAAAGATAGAAGAGTGGATAGTGATGACATGCATGAGTTTGATAAGATTGATTAGATTGATTGGATTGAGATTAAGATTGATTAGATTAAGATCAAGTCTGGTTTTAGGTATGACACCTCCTGTATAAGACATGGACGATCGAGTGTTTGGTTTTAGATATGATACTGCCTATTGTAGACACCTAAAATTGTCCAGTCTAATTTTATTTATTTAATTATCTAAGCCTAATTCTTCTATTAATTAAGTAAATATTTATTTATTTAATTAATTCATTTATCCTCTTCTAGCCTTATTTCTCATTTAAATAAATACATTTATTTATTTAAATTCCCTTTTTCCTAAATTAAATAAATACTTTTATTTATTTAATTGATCCCACTTCCTCTATTAATTAATTAAATATTTATTAATTTAATTAATTCATTAGTCTTTTCCACCCATGACACATGTCATTCACCTCTTAATTACTACTTTACCTACCCTCTCATTATTTTCTTATTTCCTCTACCTACCCTTTAATCCTAGTTGACCATTTATCTTTTACACCTCTCAATATTATCCCTCCATTTTCTTATAGTGTCTTGTATATAAGAGGATGCTTCTTTCATTATCAATCTCCTAATTGACCTAATCAAGCATTCTAGCATTCGAACTTTCATATGCGATCAAGCTATCAACCACATTTCCGTTCTTTGTTGAGCTCTTGTGCACACATAAAAATCTGAGAGCAAATATATCAAGCAAGATCAATAGAGATAGGAAGAATGGAGATTCAAACCCTATTGGACATGTGATGGTATAATCTTTGTGATTTCATTTAATTTGCATTGTCTTAGATAATCTTCATATGTTATGGTGGATCTTTGTTGTTGTTAGCCTAGGGTTTTGTGGTTGAATTCATTTAGTCTTTCAATATTGTTGTTTCCACTTTTCACCATAAACATTTTGGCATGCTCCATGGGACATGGATTTGTATTAGATCTGTGTTTTTTTGCAGGTTTTTCTAACCCTATATTGCTGTTTTGTAAAACAATTTGGAGAATAACCTTGTGCAGCTAGGGTTTTGGACACAAAATTAAGATCTTGAAGAGATTTGATCCTATCTCACAAAATGATTGGAATTTTTGCATTAAATTCTGTTGACAGGTTGAAGATAGTATCAAGAGCTCTGAATACAAAATTCAGAATTTTTGGGGCACATTTACATTTTCCATGAATGTTTTATGAATTTTAATAAAAAATTAATTTTGAGAGCAAATGAGAGAATTTTTCTGATTTTCTTACATTTTTTGAAATATCTCATAATTATACACAAGATCTATTCTTTGTGATTTGAATTTTGATGAAAAATAGTTCCTAAACAATCAAATGTTTAAAAGTTAGGGTTTTTAATTATTTTGATAATATCTCACAAATAGCTTTGAATTTTGATATCCAATTTTTTTTGTAGGTCCAAAACATTATCATAGGTGCTCACTAAAAAAATCAAAGTTTTTGAAGATTATTTGAATTTTCTATGATTTATTTATGCATTTTTGTAAAAAACTAATTTTGAGAGAAAATGAGCGATTTTTTTGGATTTTCGTACATTTTTGGAAATCTCTCAGAATTATACATAGGATCTGTTCTTTGTGATTTTAATTTGGATGCAAAATAATTCCTAAAAAAATGGATCTTTAAAAGTTAGGGTTTTGCATTATTTTGATCATATCTCACAAACTGCTTGGAATCTTTGCATTAATATTTTTATGAAGGATGGGAATGCTATCAAACTTTTTCAGTAAAAATTTTAGATTTTTGGAATCAATTTTGCATTTTCTATGAATTTTTAAGATTTTTTCATAAAAAAATAATTTTTGGAGCAAATTAGCAATTTTTTTGGACTCTCTTACATTTCTGGAAATGTCTTAAAATTTTATAGGTGGTATGTTTTTTATGATGCAAAATATCTCATGGAAAATCAAATTTTTGAATCTATCAAAAAAATGCATTGTCGAAGAGCCCTTTTCACAAAGTCTTTTGGATCTAAAATTTACCTAACTTGTGTGCTTGCAGGAGGGGTATTATTGTAAAACTACTAACAAATCTTTGTTGCAGAAATTTTGGCAAGGATTTTTTTATCTTTATTGTGTGTCTTGTTTTCATAGATTACCAAACACTTCAATTGGTGCACTAAAATTAAACCAGTGTCTTTTGTGTCTTGAGCAATAGGCTTTTTTTGTTTAATCTTTAGAGGGCTTATCTCCCCATGTGGTCATTAAGACTACTAGTGACGAATGAACGACCCAAGTGGTAGCAAGGAAAACCCACCTCTTCTGAACCATTATAAATAACTGTATCCATGGTGAAAGCCAGGGGTAACGTGTGCTGATTAGTTCATACTGACACTATGTCTCCCCATAAACCTGTTTGATCAAATTTATTTGATCATTTGTAGGGCGTAACCCCTACCGGTTGGGAGCCTTCTGTATTTACAAAGCTAAAAGTGTTGCATGTATCCCCACACAAGCGGATGCCCTTAATAGCACCTTTTTGTTTTGGAAAGCCAAAATCCTGCTAGTTGTTGGGGCAGGAGGTCGAACCTCTGGAGCAGCCCACACACATACGATTCTTAGTAGAGATACAAAGTTCACCATAGGGAGTTTTCATGGGGAGTGATGCTTGGCTATCCTTGAGAAGTGAGTGCCGAGGGTGGAGCCAGTGGGGTCAAGCATCTAAGTATCCGCTCTGAATAGCGTAGCCTCAAGGGAAACCCCATGTGGGATCAACAACTATTGTCCTGGCCAACCATAAGAATTGTACTTGTCTTGTTTTGAACATTCAAACATTCAAGACCAAACATCATAACATTGTGTATTTTGTGTCTTCAAGTGTATGCAACACATTTTTACATCAAACAACACACTTTTCTTTGAGTCATTTTGAGTCTAAACACTTGCAAACACCGAGTTCTCATCAACATTGTGTCATCTTGTCATGAAAAATAGTCAAAAAATTCAAATTTGGTCACAACAAACAACTTCACAAATTGGAAAAAATTACAGTCCAACAAACAAGAGCAATCAGTTTCAAAATTCTTGAGCTTCCTAAGTTATTTATTTATATTTTTATCTAGCATTCAACCTACCTTTAGGTCTCACAATGTTCATCATTGCTTTACACCTTGCATTACATTCACATTTGTCTAAACTTGAGTCAAAAGGTCACTTGCTTGTCCTCATCTTGCTTTATTAACACACTACATACAACAACATTTTGTTAAGTGGTCCCTAATCAAGGTCTATCACCTTTGGGTCTCATTTGGTCTTACTTAGAGTCAAGGTCAACTTACCTCATCAAGAGAAACTATCATCTCTTTGGAAGCCACACCTACTTTACTACATACATACTTGGTCTTACACTTTGGACATTGCAAGTACACCTCAGATTCATTTACATTCCATCCAACACTTGGTCTTCCACACTCTTTCCAATTTCATCTAGTCTCACACATCTTGGTCAAGACCTAGTTCATGGTTGAAACCCATTCCCAAAAATCTAGGAGAGAAGATAAAGAGGCTCAAGAGTCCGCAAACATGAGTTCCTATGAGTATGATAATGATGTCTTTTTCAATTTTGATCATACTACATTGCTTGACATGGATGCCTATAGAAACATTCCAAATGTTGAGAACATGGATAACACAAACAACAATGATACACACAATGACAATATGGACAACTTTTCCGTACACTGAGTAGAAGTGGAAGACTCCAATATGGATCCCCATTTTAATCGATTGATTTAGGAAATAATGAGGAGAGATAGACAATATTTCTTACAAGTGATGGTGCAAAGTGGAGCTAAGATCCCTCATGATTTTGACATGTCTCAAATAATGGAAAATCAACCTTTGCAACAACCTCACCTCAACATGGATCAAAGGAGGCCTAATAGTGGAGGCAATAGAGGACCACATATTGTTCCTGAATCACCATCATCTTTGTTTCAAAAACCTGAGGTCCCACATACACATGGTCAAGCATATGATACTCACCTTCACAGACCATTATGGAAGTCTTATGCCAAAAAATATACTCAATCACATGCTAATGCTAAGGACCAACCACCAAAGAAATTGGATATCCAAAGGCATATTCAAAATTTGGACACAAGGAAACCCCGTGTCAAATTTGGGGGCAATAAACTAGAAAAAACTCATGACGTGCTTGTAGAGTATGGTATACATGAAAAAAACAAATATTTCATTCCTCATCATGACTTTATGCCAAGTGGTCCATATATGCAACATCATTATAGACCTCCTCCATATGAACATGTTTATGATCAGTATAATCCATATATGCAACATGCTCCTCCTCCACCTAGTGCCTTAGGCATGGGATATGGTCCAAGAAGTCGGTCTCCACCTAAGAACAATTTGGAACAACAAATTAAGGACTTATAAAAGAAAATGGATGACATAAATTAACCGAAGCCAACTTACACAATGAGAGACATATTTCCCTATCCATTTGACAAAAGCATTAAAATGCCTCCTTTTCCTATACATTTTGTGACACCTAAGTTTGATAAGTACAAAGGCAAAGGAGACCCTAAGGCACATATAAGACAGTTTTTCACAACTTGCATTGAGGTAGCAAAAGAAGAGACATATTTGATGAGATTATTCCAACAGATATTAGGTGATCAAGCTATGGAATGGTTCTCCCAACTCCCACCTCAAATCAAGTCATGGGGTGACTTAGCAGAAGCATTCATCCAACGTTTCTCATACAACATAGAGACAGACATATAAGTCACTACTTTGTGCAACACCAAACAAAAGGATGGAGAATCTTTTTCATCATTTTTACAAAGATTGAGAAATCTAGCCAGCAGATGTTCTTGTGAAATTCCAAAAAAACAAATGGTAGAGATGTTCACCCAAAATGTCAACAAAGACATTGGTTATGACTTGTGAAAAGCTTGTTTGTCCACCTTCAAGGACATCATTGAAAATGGCTTAGCAATAGAGAAGGTGGTAATTGAGCAAGGCATAGTCAAAATATTCAAAGAAAACAAAGAGGACTTTAAAGGAATAGACAAGTCAAGATTTTGGAATAAAAACAAGAACACATTCAATGATGGTGTTGTTGATGCCAATACAGTAGGACCCAAAATCATTTTTTTTTGGATGAAGCTCTACAAACAATCAAGTGAATACTCAAACAACTTTAAAACCACAAAGGAAATACACTCCATCAGGAGAACCACTTGAGTCAGCTTTCAAGAAGCTAGTGGCAAACAAAATAATAACAATTCTAGATATGCCTCCTTATCTACCAAAGGTTAAACCAAATTGGTGGAATGACGATGAATAATGTGAATATCACAAGAGAAAGGGCCATAAGAAAGGAAATTGTCATCGACTGAAGAACATTATACAAGATCTTATTGATAGAGGAGACATTGAGATCGAAGGACACTCATCCAATCAAGAACATGAAATGTTTAAAGAACCATTCCCAAAACATGACAAGGGAAAATCCAAAGCCACAGATGACTAGACCAACTATACTAGAGAATCCTATAACTATTATTCAACTGTCAATCACATTTTGATGGACAATTATGTCTCTACCATTATCATCAAAGACAAAACACCTAAAAATTCTACCCAAAGACCCAAGGTTGTCCTAAAAGGCATTGGATCTTCTTCTGAACCTACCTCTAAATGTAATGTTACAACTCATCAAGGTAAATTCACTTTGTAAGGTGCTCTAGCTTAAAACACTGCTTCCTCATCAACCAAACCTGAGTATGACCTTGTAGAACAGTTAGGGAAGACACCCGCGCTTATCTCCATCCTTGAACTTTTACGCATATCCCTTGCGCATAAAGCCATTCTTGACAAAACTTTGAGAGACACTTCTATCCCCACTGATCTTAATGTGGACTAGTTTCAAGCCATGGTGGGATACCTTTCCATTCCACACTCCCTTACATTCACTAAAGCTGATGATGTGTCTGTAAGCCAACCACATAATGCACCTTTACACATTGAAGCCTTCCTACACAAACATCAAATAGAACGAGTTCTGATAGATGGAGGAGCTAGTCTCAATATATGTACTTTGAACACTCTTAAGAAATTGGGATATTCTAACAAAGCTATAAATGATACCAACAAATTACCATCAAGGCATATGATGATGAAGAATGTTCATCTAAGGGCACAGTCACCTTACCTCTTAGAGTTGGGCCAGTCATGAAGGATGTGGTTTGTCAAGTCCTTGACCTCGATCTCACATACAACATATTGCTAGGATGTCCATGGATTCATGAGATGAGCGCAGTACCATCTACATATCATCGATATATCAAGTTTCCACACAATAGAGTTGAAGTGACCGTCAAAGCTGACCCAAATCCATTCATATATTGCAACAATCTGTGAACTAGATTAGAAATAATAATCCTAGTCAATCAAGAAGCTGTTCCATCTTCAACATATCTGGATCCAGAATCCTTGAAAGCTTCGACATCAAAGAAAGCAGAGATCAAAGAAAATTTCACGATTAAAGACATGGGATGTGGTGAGTATATCTTTCATGTTGATAAACTCCCACTATCTCCTAAGGTATTCTGTCGATAGGAACAACGTACAAAAAATTTGCAATACCAAGGAACTGGGTATGAACCACCTAGTGTTGTGGCTACTAAGTTTGAATGCGAATCTCCTCTAGTGGTGCAAGCAACTCTTGATATCAATAGTCCTAAGAGTGGTTCCAGTGAAGAATCTATAGAGAGTATTGCCACCCCTCCTGATAACTCCTATAGCGTTACCATTTCATCCGCTCATTCCATTTCCACTTCGCTCCTAGACTTGGATCAATAGGAATCACAAAAGCCCTTACTCATTTGGGATAAAAAATCAAGTTATGAAAAGAAAAATCTAAAAGTCAAAACTAAAGAGAAGTCCTTTAGTCCAAATCCAAATCAAAAGCTATTATACTTTGAAAAAATCAGGGTCAAGGATAAAAATCCTATGAAAGAAAAAGAGAAAGAGATGATCTCCCCTAATATCAAAATAACTGAGGGGAAAAGTTATACAATTTCAAGTTAAAAAACATACTTGTTGATTCTAAGTCTCCATCATGCAATCCTACTTTCACTTCTTTTCACAGTCATAAACCTTCATAACTCATCCACTTGTTCTGCACATCCTTTCCCTTCTGGCGATACATCGTGGACCTTTAATGGAGCTTCCTTGAGGGACTTTGTTGTTAGGGATTCCCAAACTTCTTTAGGTGACACACATATGGGCCTATGTAGTCCACACACTAGTAATTCTATCTCAATTCCTTTATCAAGAAAGATAGTCACCCGAGCTACACATCATTCAGTCAAGGAAAAACACAGTTACAATGATAAGGTGAAGCCTCATACATTTGAGGTAGGTGACTTAGTTCTCAAGGAAAATCCTAAAAAATTAGCAAGATAGAGAGAAGAAAGGAAAATTCGAACCAAATTGGCTTGGTCCTTACATCATTACAACAACCTATGGATCTGGTGCATATCAGCTTTGAACCATAGAGGGCACACCTTTGGAGGATCCTATCAATAGCAAGCACCTTCGCAGGTTTTACACATAACTCTTCAGAGTATCCTAATTCAAAAATACAAAAAAAATTCAAAAATACAAAAATACAAAAATACAAAAATACAAAAAAATTTTAAACATAAAAAACTCGTTACTTGGTGAAATCCTAGCAAATAGGCGCCTTGTAACACAAAAAAAATGAAAAAATAAAAAAAGTAAAGAGAAATAAATCCGTCCAATGGTGAAAACCACTTTGGTGGCACCTTGGGCAAGTACCATGGTGAAAATCGGGTCACCGATGCCATGCATAGAGACATTGCTCCTCCCTCCTCCAGTATTCAATCTTAACCTTTCACTTTGCACACACTCACAATATATCTATCTATAATAAACTTACCCATTCCTATCATGGCTTGTTATTGATCTACCTGAGATTGGTTAGCCATTTATAATAAATCTTCCTTTTCACCCCTTTCCATCCATAATAAATTAGCTCCTATCTATGGCTAAGACAAATCCTATTTCTAGTGATAGGTGTGGAACTAAGAGCATCACACGTTCTGAGAAGAACAATTTCTTCCATTTTTCTTTAGTTTATCTGCGCACAGTCCATAATAAAGTAGCATGTGCATCACATATCAACAATAATGTTCTGCCTTCTCCGCAATAAAGTATCAGTTTAATGGATTCAGTCAGTTTCAGATGAGACACAACAACAACAATGGGCTTCAACAAATCAAATCTTTCAAGAGACTCAGACAACATTATGGTTCAGTGCTATCTATCCTTTTGTGAAGGACAACATTGTGACCACAATCAAATAGAATTATACAAGTAACAAGATACACTAAACTTGAGGACTACAGTGGATGTTGGTGTCGAGTCTTGGTTTTCTTTTGATTTTATCTTTTGGTGACATGTCTTTTAGCTTTTCTGGGATATCTCTGACTAGATATTTTATCTCCAAGATGTCTTTGACTAGAAAGGAGAGGATGGGGTATCGTCACCTATTATTCTTTGCTGTCTGTGGATTGTCCCTTAGTAATGCTATGACTTGTCCAAGGATATGAGACACTGTGAGTCTAGTATGAACAAGGGCATTCCTTGTTTGCGACTGTGTGATATCCATGCAATTGGGTACAATGACTTTCTGGGTCGAACATATATCTGTATTGTCATAACCTATTTGCGATAATAAATCTCAATGATGATAACGCACAAGAAGCTCTTTCACTTTCATATCTTCTATCTTCCATCCCCCTTTCTTGATTAACCTCCATCATCCTTCTTGAGTCCATGTAGCCTGCTATCACATGATCGAGTTTACTAACATGCCAAAATTATTTGCATTTCATGTAGTTTGCACCTGCATTACCACATATTAAGAATTTCATACATACATATAGATATCGCAATTGCATCACATCCTGCACATAACACATGTTAGCACATTTTACATTCTCATCATGAAAATAGTTATTTACATTATCATATTCATCCACATTTCATAAATTCACTTTCACATTCACATATAGATAGCATATAAAACAAAAAAGAACAAAAATATTGCATTTAATCATGTACATATTTGCATCCATATCATAAGCATCACATAGAAGCATACATCATAAAACATATAGAAACATCACATAGGTACATATGCATATAGCTGCTGCAAGGATGAATCATCTCATATATATATATATATATATATATCAAAATCCATAAGTGTCATGATACAATGATGTCAAAATACATATGGCTACAATCACCTGAAGGTGTCATCATACAAAATAGTACAAAACTAATACATAGGGAGCCCTCTAAGGCTATAATGAACTCCTTCCCTCGAAGTCAACTGGCCTCGACAAAGTCTGAGCCCTGGAAGGACCCGCCCCAGGATCGTCTCTCTTTCCCCCTCTATCTGGTGGTGGTGGAGGGCCCATGACCCCACCACTAGATGCCTGTCTCTTGTCTCTCCCTCTAGTGGTCGTCATTGTTCGCAATGGTCTCCGGAAGCTCCTAGCCTGCTGATCTAGTGGTACCACTCCATAGTACAAGTCTCTCGAGTAGAATATCTCCTCCCTTGCCTGCATAAAATATGTGTATCCGGCCCCTGCATCCTCTACTACCTGTCTCCCTGCCCTCAGTGCTGTCTTAGCCTTTGTATAGCATTGATAGCCTGATCCCTCTCCCACTCAGCATCCCTCAGCTGTCTCCTGAGCCTAGTTGTCTCCCTCTCTAGATCTTGGATCTCATCTACCTATCCTTGGCAAATCTCCCTCAAGGGTAGTAGCTCATCCTCCTCCTCTCCCCCCCACCCTATCCCTATCCCCATTCCTATCCCTCTCTAGGAGCCTGTACTTGTCTGGGAACCTATGCTACTGGCACCTGTAACGATAATCCACCTCTACCCCTCACTACACGAGCCTATCGAGACTGTCTCTCCTCTCCACCCTCTCTCCTCAGAGCCACTCTCCTCTCTACTACTGCACCTCACCTCCGCCATCAGCCTCTACCTCCACCATCCCCACTATCATCTCCATCTCCTCCACCATCTCCATTGATCCGGACAGAGGAATCCATTGATCACTCCTACCAACACCGCTGGTAGCGCCAATCCTATCTGTTTCATGGTATCCCAAGCCACGTGTCCTGCCCTCATCTCCCTGTTCATCACAAAGTGCCTCGATCTATCCTATCCTAGAGCCTCTGCTTGAGTGTATCTTCTTGAGTAGTTTCCTGATTAGCAGTGTATGTTTTATCATAGAATTGTCAATCCTAGCCCTATCTGTTATTCTAGTCTTCCCTAGAGGACCTTCTTGACTGTATCCTCTTAGCAGTTTATCCAATCAACAACGTATGTTTATCACAAAATTGTTGATTTGACCTTGAAGACATAAGCGTGCATTCATAACACAAACGCACTTGCATCCTACCCAAACACACCTGTAAGACACAAATGTGCTCGCATTGAACCTAGACACTATTGCAATCATAGACGTGCTTGGCACAAACATAGACATGCCTATCCTACCCAGACACGCCTGGCACCAACACAGACGCACCTTACCATTTTTTACCCCGGTTTAAATATTTTGAAAACCTACCTAAAATGCATTTATTGCTCTACCTAGCAAGTATTTATGACAACAATTAATGCAACATGTTGTTAGGCTAGGGTTTTGTGGTTGAATTCATTTAGTCTTTCAATATTGTTGTTTCCACTTTTCACCATAAACACCTATATAAGACATGGATGATCGAGCGTCTAGTTTCAGGAATGATACTGCCTACATAAGACAAGGATGATCGAGTTTTTGGTTTCAGGAATGATATATCCTGTATAAGAGCTGATCAAAACGTCTGATTTCAGGAATGATATATCCTGTATAAGAGCTAATCAAAACATTTGGTTTTAGGAACGATATATCCTGTATAAGAGCTGATCAAAACATTTGGTTTCAAGAAAGATACATCCTGTATAAGACATGATAGAAGATAGTTTGGAAGAATGATGAAGATATGAAAGTGAAGAAAGATTCCATTATGATACGATAGATATGCATGTGATGGATGCAATGATGAATGTGACTAGATGATGATGATGATGAGATGAGTGAGAATGTGATGATGTATTGCATTGATGACTTTGATTTATGAGATGATAATGTTGTGAGATGTTCATGATAATGAAATGATACTAATGCAAGATTAAAATGATATGCAACCTAATGCAAAGCTTAATATGCGTTCTCGTTCTCAATGTTGTCATCTATTGTGATCAAAGTGCAAGTGCTTCCTTTTTTTTCATCATCGAGCCTTGATTTGTTGAAAGCTAATACTAGCATCATAGTATAATTCAACCATAATGACCTATGTATAACTTACATGGATTTTGATATTGCAAGATGACACAAGCATCGAGGTATAATTGAACCAAGAGAACCTGAGTGTTGCTTGCGTAAACAAAAAAGAGTTAACATTTGTCCCATAAAAATCTGAAATGTCCTCCCACCTAATTTCTTTGTAAGACAAATTTGCATAATAAAAGACTTCACTCACATATAACAGACAAATAAAACATCACATTCCTTCCTTTCTTCTCTAGTCATTGAGACATCCTTGGGTCACTTAGGAGACATGATAAGCAAAAATTAATAACCATAAGTAATCATGCATGCCATTGGAAATGTATTCTTGTCAATTAAAATATCTTGCAAATAGATCTTTTGTTTAGTTGAAATCAGTTCAAGTCTGTGATGTCTAGCCTTCTAGCATTGTCATTTGTCATTTGTTGGTTGTTCTGATCCTTGTTGTCATGCTATGTGTTTCGTCTAATGTTGAAAATATTGAAGGTGAAATGCCCCCAACGAGGTTACAGTTTTTTCCCTTGTTGTTGATACTACTTCGATATGGATATGTACACTAATCACCAAGCTATGGTGGGATATGATTTGGATAACTGATTCAGATAAACCAAGGACAATGACTATGCTAAGTATGTCCAGGATTGATAAGCATTTGTGAATTTTTGGTGATGTCTTTGATGGGTGGATATGATATGTACAATATGACTTGTGAAACATGTACTACCATCAATTGATAAAGATAAGGCTAACTAGAACAAAATGCAGCAGTCATACTGATCTATGTCCTTGTTTTGATTTGTTTGATGATTGATAAAAATGTCTGGTTTCAAAGAGTGAGTACCCCGTATAAGACCGATCTGTCTCATTTCAAGTGTACCTATCTCTGTATAAGACATGTTGATGTTGTTGTTCATAGATGGATTGATTAACAAGAGTCGATGATTGATAGGAATGTCTGGTTTCAAAGAGTGAGTACCCCGTATAAGACCGATTTGTCTGGTTTCAAGTGTACCTATCCCTGTATAAGACATGTTTGATGTTGATGTTAATGTTGATTTCGAGTAATGAATTGATTAACAAGATATGTGATCAGTTTGATTGTAGACTTTGAGAGTTTTTTTGTTGTTGAATTGATTTGATGGATGGTCCATGCTTTCATGTTTTTTTGAGTTTCAATTTTTATTTGATTTTGTCAATTTTGTCAATTTTTAGTTTTTGGATATTTTGAATTTTTTGAGTTTTTGGATTAGAAGAAAGATGTATTTGGTTGCCCCAATATATAGCAAGACAAGGAATATTATGAATGGATGACTGAACCATTGAGGTGGAAATGGATTTGTCCATAGTTTTGATCAAGATCAAGGATGGAAAATGGGATATGGATGGCATTGGATGATGGAAGCAATGAATAGATAGGATAAGGGATAAGGATTAGAGGATACAGATGAGGTGAAGCAAGATCATAGATAGCACTAGATAATAGAAGCAATGAATAGATAGGATAAGCGATATGGATTAGAGGATATGGATGAGGTGAAGCAAGATTGTAGAAAGAACTAGATGATAGAAGCAATGAATAGATAGGATAGATGGTATGGATAAAGTGAAGCAAGATTGTAGAAATAACTAGATGATAGAAGCAATGACTATATATGATAAGGGATATGGATTATAGGATATGGATAAGGTGTAGAAATATTGTATATAGCACTAGATGATAGAAGCAATGAATAGAAGGGATATGGATTAAAGGATATAGATGAGGTGAAGCAAGATTGTAGAAAGAACTAGATGATAGAAGCAATGAATAGACAGGATAGCGAAGCAAGATTGTAGAAAGAACTGGATGATAGAAGCAATGAATAGATAGGATAAGGGATATGGATTAGAGGATATGGACAAGGTGTAGAAAGATTGTAGATAGCATTGGATGATAGAAGCAATGAATATATCGGATAAGGGATATGGATAAGGTGTAGAAAGATTGTAGATAGCACTAGATGATAGAAACAATGAATAGAAGGGATATGGATTAGAGGATATGGATGAGGTGAAGAAATATTGTAGAAAGAACTGGATGATAGAAGCAATGAATAGATAGGATAAGGGATATTGTAGGAAGGATAATGGGAGATATGGTATGAAGAATATAGTGGATGAAATTTGCCCCCAAGCATAGAGGTTTCCATTTGCAAAAAAGTGATATGTAAGATTGTCACACATTTAGCCCCATCTGAATAAGTATCCCTAAACTTTTCAAAGATAGAGACCGAACCCACACTTAGAACCTACAGAAAATTCAAGTAAACATTTCTAGCAACTGGGAAGCATACTCAAAAGGGAAGAAGAATCTTAAACTGGATTAAGGTACTCAGTCTTTGATTACCCATGTGTGTGCAAGTGGGTTCATTCTGGCTCATATGATCATTGTAATCTTCAGAATCTAGCATGCCTAACTACATGAGTTACCTTGACTTCAAAAGAATCCTGGATAGAGCCTCATGGCTAGCGAGCGTCCATAGCCCCAACAAAGTTATCATTGTAATCTCACAAATATTGCTCCATTGCCAGTCAGGAGTCCATAGCCCCGATGGAGTTATTTGCGTGTTCCCATAGCCAAGCATTTTGATATTGCATTTAATTGCATTTATTTTTATTTATTTATTTTATATTTATTTTCTTGCTCATGCTTTTGATCTTTTGATAATTATTTTTGCTCTTTATTTTTCTTGCATTGACTTGTAAGTGATGAAACTTACATGGGTCTAATAATTACAGTGGCACTGAAGCAAGATTTTAGATTTTTCATTAGCCATGTCTTCAATTTATGAGATCACAATGATTTAGAGCAATCTATTAAGCATATGAGATATAGTAATCAAAAGATGTCAATACTAATATACGATAAGTGGTTCTTTTCTAGATTGAGTGTGTATCCCAACCAAAAGAAAATATTAAAGAGTAACAACCTCGAATTCTGAAGCATTTCATGAATAGATATCAAGGAAAAGGACAAAATATTATATTCGAGCATGGGAAAGTATGTGACAAAATGACACAAATGCCTATTTCACAGATGAAAGATTTATGCAAAGGATTGAATGATAGGGATTGAAGGATAGAAAATAGGTGTTGGATAATAGATAGAATGTTTGAAGATTTGTGTGAGGATAGATGGAAATGTATTCAGGATGAGTGTTGGTACACAAATCGAGAAGTGATGAAGAGATGGAGGAAAATCAAATTTTGGGACATACGAACCCAAAATAGATAAAGGAAATGATGGAAGAATAGTTTTGGAAAGATGTTTAGATAGATGGTTGAAAGAAGTTCAAAGATGTACTCCTTTGTTGATCTTTCTTATGGATTATTTGAGGTGATGGATTGTTGGATGGAAGGAGGTAAGGACCCAAGATGAATGGAAGGGATGGAGAGTTTGACTTTGGAATGAAAGGACCTATGATAGATTTCGAAGAAGAAGAGTTTGACTTTGGAATGAAAGGAACTAAGATAGATTTGGAGGATGAAGAGATTAAATTTGAAATGAAAGGACCTAAGATAGATTTGGAGGATCAAGAGATTGACTTTGGAATGTAAGGACCTAAGATATATTTAGAAGAAGAAGAGTTTGACTTTCTAATGAAAGGAACTAAGATTGATTTGGAGGAAGAAGAGATTACGTGATCTTGATCTTGACTTGGAGTAGGATCATTTGAGTTTGTGCTTTCCTCTTGATTTGGAATTAGATTAGTGAAGGAGATGGAAGGGATATCATTCTCTTTCTTAGGATGTGGATGTTGAATGGGAATTGGCTCTTGAGATGAAAGGGGATCATTGTGGATGGAATACCAAAATATTAGGGGATCATCATAAGATTCTTGATAGGTGGGATCTTGATAAAAAATGGGATTAGATTGGAGAGCCATGGTATCTTGATCTTGATTTAGGTTAGGACTCATTTCCTTTGAATGAGTTTCCTTTTTCTCGGTTTGATGATGAATGGTTATACAAATGATCAAAGTTGATGTTTTTGATAGGTTGATGTAGAGAAATTTACTCCTTTTGGTAAGGGCCTTAGGACTAGGTTGTCTCTTCTTTAGCTTAGTTTTGTGATGAAGACTTATTCTTCTCAGAATATGAGAAGTGGTCATACATGAATGATCAAAGGTTTTCTATGACTTGGCTGGATTATGATACTTTGTTTGAAAACTTAAGCCTACTTTTATCAAATGAAGGTTTAGATGCCCCCTCATGACAACGTGCGTCAAATAGTATGGAATAAGAGCCTTCCTGATATGGAAGCTTGATTTGACAACTTAGGTTTAAACTAGGTATGTTTTGATGATGGAATGCGTTTAATTGGCGAACCTTTTGATTAGTGTGATGATGTTACCCGATTTTGATAGGAGACAATGTTATCCTTAGCTAGTTTTAGATTTTGACAACTGTTGTTCTAAGAATGACTTGTTTGATTGTTTGATCGTTTGGAATAGTTCTCATGTTCTGACTCAAGTTTTGCCTGATGAGGTCGACTGAAGATCCAAAAGGGTGTTTGAAACTATTGTTAAATTTTTTCAAGAATGTTCAGTTTTGCTCTCTATTTTTCAAAGTCTTACCTATGCGCTAAGATAGAGATTGGATGCTCTAAAGTTTGACTCAGATGCGCTTTTTAAAACCACCAATGCGCTAAGCTGCCTATGCTACATGCTAAACCAATGTTTTGACTTCTACTATTTTAGGAATGGTTATGCGCTAATCTATCCTAAATATGCACTAAAGTTTAGACTGAAAGTGCTACAGTTTGCCCCCAATGCTAGGCTGATGCTTCAACGCACTAATATTTCCTTAAGAAGCGCCAATGTTTAGCTGTTTAAATATTAAGACTATTATGCACTGGTTTTGAGAATGAATGCGCTAAGTTTAAGCTTTGACGCACTAAAGTTTGCTTCAGATGTGCTAGGATGTTGCTCCTACGTGCTAAATTGCTCTATTTTTTTTTTTGTTTTTGGGTTTTTTTGAAAATTTTAACACTTTCTCAACTTTGATAGATGATTTTCTAAAGTATAAAATGCAAATAGAGCATGAAAAAGACAACCATTTTTCCTATTCTAAATAGAGAGTGTATGTTCTGCGAGGATGTGTTCAAATCCCCAATGTTTTCACAGGTTTGGATACAAATAATACAATTCAGGTAGACTCTTTATTCAAGGGTCGTCAACAATATCGTAGCCCACTAGTCTCGATACTCCGTCAGCTCAAACAACCATGTCACCCCCTATAGGGCGCCCATTTTTTTGCCTTTTGCCAAAAATTAACTCAAAGTGAATTGCTTCACAATTGAGTAGCTATCTTGGGAGATATATGGTGAGTAATCTTGGGGGAAGATTCTTCCCCACCCTTGCACTATGATATTGAAGATGTCTAGATACTGACTCGGCTCAAGGTTTCTATTTCTAAGGTTCCTAATAAAGCTTCTTGTTCGGCCATCAGTGATAAACTCCCTCAGGAGGCTTCCCAACCTTTAGAACAAAGGCTTTATGTATCATAAAGATACTGGGGGAAGGCTAATCACTGCGTGAAATTGTTGAAAGGGACTTTCGTCACCCTCCACTTTTGGTTATAGTAGGTTGGAACACTTGGCGATAAAGCCATTTCCCACTTAGGTCATTCCCCTCTCACCAACCATTTAAATGACACTCTAAGAGTAACTCGAGAGGGCAGGCTTGCTAAAGATTATAAATGCTTGAAATACTGAAAGCATAAGAGTGGTTTGGCTTTTTGGTCACCCAGTTAAGGGGAGAGCATATACCTTCCACTTTCGAGACAAGACACAAAATGATTCTTTTTAATCCCACAATTCAGCTGTTTGCTAACTCTAGTGGGGGCTATTTCTCCAAAAAGGCATGGTGTTCTTTTTAACTCCCAAACTAGTAATTTTTTAAGCTAATTAAATGAAATCCTGGTCAACAAAGCAAATTTTTGAGATGGTCAACAAAATGAATTTGATAGGGAAAAGATTTCCCTCTTTTGTTTTATCTAGAATTTGAAAACAAGTGAGGTTCTTTAACTTATGCAAGAAAATATAATGGATCCTTTTAGACACCAAAGGATGGTGAGGTTCTTTTTAAGATTTTGCATAAATAAAGGTTTGTCTTATTCTTTTTAAAACCCAAAAATGAAGTGTTGTCTCTTCCTAGTAAAGCAAAGTAAGGTTTTGTCTGTTATTCCTTTTAAGTACTTCGAAAGAAAATGAGTTCAATTTTACTAATGAGGAAATGAAAAAAACTTTAAATAACTAACTTAACCAAGTTAGAAATAAAAATTTAATCACAAGCCTAAACTTAGTAAAAGAAAAAAAATTTCCCGATCCTGCAAACAAACGTTAGTCACCTGCAATAAAAATGAGTTAGAAAACAAAATTTTTAAGGTGGACTTCTACAAGTCTAATTTTTCTATCTCTGTTACAATTCTGTTTTTCTTTTTGTGTCTGTGATGCGCTAATCTACAGACTAGATGCACTACATAATGGAACTGATACACTAGAAAAATGCCCAAATGCGCTATGTTGTTTTCTTAATGCACTATACTAACGTTTTAAAGCATTGAGACCTACAAGAAATAGCGGGAATTCTATGCGCTAAAGTTAAGTCTGGATGTGCTAAGGTATGGTATGAAAGCGCTAAATAGTCAGCAAGATATGCCAAAGAAAAGATTAGATGTGCTAGAGAATGGTATCCACACACTGATTCAAGTTTTTTGCGTACCTGAAAAGTTAGTCATGCATCAAAAATGATTTGATAAATGGGGTTATCCCCTATGGTGGGCGCCAAAAATGTATGCGGGAAAAGTGGTTCGATGAAACGAATATTACAAATTCAAGACTTGTCCACACACCAATGGGAATCTTGGTGCAAGTAATGGAGCTATATGTAATAGCTCAACTTCCCAAGGGATGTTCCATTGTTCTCTATCTCACAAGACCCCTTAAGCCAATGCCTTTTCTCTCAGATCACTGAGCAAAGTGACTTAGGGATGACAATCATTAGAATGAGGGATGTTTGATCAATCTAACATGAATGCAATCCCAATGTGCATGATATTAACAAAAGATAAACTAAACTAGCATGTATATGATGATAAGATGAAAGGATTAGTAAAATAACTATCCTAACATGATAAAATAGCTTAATATGATTATTATGATAAAGATAAGTACTTCTAAAATGCTTATTAGATTATTTCTATTCAAAGAGGGATTAAAATGCTTGATAAAAATGAGTATAGATTAGATGCATAAAACGTGGATCCTAGAATGATAGAGGAATGACTCTATTTATAGGAAAAATAGGGCAATGAAGGGTCAAGATTGGATAATCTTATCAAGGGTCAGGATTGAAAGTTATCAATCCATGTTTACAATTCTCACCAATGAAATGGTGACAATTGTCAACATAAGACTGCTTGAGAGGAGATGTAAGAAGCATTAAATGCTTGTGAATACCTCATGGTTACCTTAGAAGGTAAGGGTTAAGGTTAGATTAAGGTTATCCATTGGATAAAGCTTTTACCCAAAGGATAAACTCTTGTGCAAGGGTTAAAGGGATAACCAAGGTTAAAGCCATTAATGCTTGATGAGACCCCTGGGTTAGATGAGGGTTGAGCTAGACAAAAAGTCTCCAACCATGTAAGAAGGCCGAGTTAACCATTAATGGTTTTGAAGACTTTCAATGTTAACTTGTTGAGGACATAAAGCCTTTAATGGTTATTGAAGACTTTAAGGGTTTGGGAAGTGACATCCCTTTACTTAGGGATGTGACAATATTTAGTAGATGGGTTAGGCTAATTTAGAAGTGATTAGAAGAATTTAGAAGAGGTTTTAGAGAAGCAAGTGGGAGATGTAGGAGAATGCAAGTGGGTGGGGAAAATATAATTTAATTAAAGTAAAATTAATTTATTTCAATTGTGGTTGCAACTTGCATTTGTAGGATTTTGCAAGTGGGGGGATTTAATTTAATGTAAATTTAATTAAATGGGCTAGAAAGGGGATTTTAATTAAATGGGCTAGAAGGGGGATTTAATTAAATGGCTTAGATAGAAGAAGGGTATATTAATTAAATCTTAATTTAATTAATAGGTGATTAGAAGAATAGGGATATGAATTAAATCTTAATTTAATTAATTGGAAGAATTAAGATTAATTAAATGAATAAAATTCACTTAATTCATTGTGCAACTTTTAGGTGTCTACAATATCAATCTCTTTTCCGGAGTAGAGGTATTCTCATTCTTTCCTCTACAAAACCTAGCAATGTGTCCCAAGTTTTTTCAATTGTAACAAGTAGGACCTTGTTGCAGAGCACTTCCATTCCTTTTGACATTAGATTTGCACTCAATAGTCTTGTGCCCATATTTGTTGCATGCTTAACAATATTCATTGAAAGACTAAACATTTCTACCATAGTTTGTATTTACATATCCATTCCACATCATTTTACTTTTGCATTCATTTGCTTTATGTCCAAACTTGTTGCAAGCATATCATTGTCCATTAGATGATTGAGATTTGATCTGACTTCTACATTCACTCGCTCTATGTCCAAACTTATTGCATGTAAAACATTTACCATTGAAAGATGGAGAATACTTGGTTTGAGCAAGAGACAGCTCCTTGAAATTCTTCTTGTCCTGGACCTAAGTGAAACTCTTTAAATCTTCATTAGTCTTCTTGGATTCATCCTCGACCTTTTCCTTTCCCTTGTCATCTTTATTGGGAGTTTTAGAACAGTCTCCTTTGTTAAAACCAAGACCACCTTTGCCCTTAGATGGTTTTTGAGCAATTAACATTTCATTCATAACAACATCCCCCATTTGACCTAGTTTGATCTCATCTATTATGTTCCTTTCCCTTCTTTCCCTTATTGATGCATGGAAGAACTCAATATTTTTGTCACCAGCTATAAGTTGATTTTCTATGGCTTTTTGGTGTAGGAGCACCTAGGTGATCAATAGAGTCTACGAAGGATTTTTTAGTTTTTTTCATTTTTTTGTGTTTTGTAATGTCTCAATGATGTAATAAGGTCTTGTTGAACATTATACATGGTTTCATGCACATTTATAAGGATTTGGTGTCAAATGTTCATTTGTAACCAATCAAGACCTAATTGGTCAACGTTGGTCAAAGGTCACCCAAAGTGGGCAAATGGGTGAACATCAATGTATTTCATGTTATTGAACCATATGTGGCCTATT
Organism: Cryptomeria japonica; assembly: GCF_030272615.1. Lineage (NCBI taxonomy): Eukaryota > Viridiplantae > Streptophyta > Pinopsida > Cupressales > Cupressaceae > Cryptomeria > Cryptomeria japonica. The sequence continues at coordinate 85,804,006 of NC_081413.1, forward strand.
GGTGATTATTTGATGTACTTAGGAAGGTTGAATAATTTGGAGGCAAAAGTTGCAAAAAGTTGCATAACAACTTTTAAAACTTTTGTTGTCAAAATGCAAAATATATATGCCAGTGGCTAATTGATTTGAAAATCAGTTATAGACATTAGTGTGATTGTAAAAGGACTGCATATGCCTCGCATAGACCAAGGAAAGGCTGGTTGTTGTGACTCTTAAAGATTGGCAAAAGAGTTTTGTGTTTTCTTGTGCAATTTCACAGTTTTTTGAGAAAATAGTCATTTTTTTACAGACTTGTACGGATAGAGGATGGTCTAATGTGGCATGTTGGATAGATACATGAGTTAGATTTCATTTTCACCTAGTTTGGTTTCATTTCATTTATATTTGACAAAGATATTGCATTTCTTCTGACTGGCAGTCTGAAACCCTCCATTCCTAGGGTTTTGAGACAAATATGCCGATAACTCCGTACTCTTTCAACGACTGGTGATGAAAGTTGGTGAAAGTATGGGGTTAGGGGTCTGGTGTGGGATTTTTGGGGTGGCAGAGTAGGCAAGGATGTTGGCCAATCAGAGGAGTTAATAATCAGTTTGACATCTCAATGTGGTAGACTGTGAAAGTGAAGCAGTGATTGCTAAATTGAGCATGGGAGTGAATTTAAAGAGGTTTAGGCACTTTTTAAAGGCCGAATGTGTGGTTTGGAGACATGAAAGAAATTTTGAGTGTGGTGGTTGGGTTGGGTGAAGAGTTTTGAGGGCACTTTCTTTGGAAGAGTGACCTAATTGGGGTATTAGGTCTAGGCGAGCGTTGTGGGTTGACACCATTGGTCCAAAGCATCATAGGTTGGTTTTAGAATATATTTTGGGAAGTTCAAAGGGGTGTCTAAAAGTATTTTTAGTTTGTGTGAGAAACCAAGTGATTGGAAGTTGTGGTCCAATCTCATCCGATGTAGGGCTACTAGGTCTAGAAGACTAGTACTGCAATTCATACCAAATAGGGATTTGAGATCAAGGTTGGTGTCACAAATTGATTCATGGAAGTTGTCTTGTGTAGGAATAGGAGTCTTTGAACCACTACCACTTTGTTGTCATGAAATTCCCAAGGTTCCATTGTTGTGTGTGTAAGTCTTAGGAACAAGGTTGAGTCCCTTGTTGTGTAAAGAGTGTTGTGAAGATTTGTTCCTTCTTTAGGTTATTTGGCTAAGGTCTTTGGGAGCTCTGCATCAATTTCCCTTGCCAATATTCCTTTTCCTTGACAATAAGTTCTGAGAGTCTTTCCCACAACTCTTCCTCTCTTGTGAAATCGTCTAGGAACATCCCTTTTTTGATTACTTTCTCATTAAGTTCCTCCAATTCTTTTTTCTACCAGCTCTTTCTCCTGGAAAATATTTTTGAAGCTATCTCTAATCCACTATTTCAACTTATTTTTAATTAAAACTAAACATTTCAAGAAGCAAAAGCTTATTGTACCTTGGAAAATGTCACTTTCCTTCTACGAATTTCCTAATTTGTCTTTCAGTATTGAATCTTGCCACCACATGTTTTCAAATTTGAAGTATCCTTTCCTTGGTTTTCTACATTCTTTAAGTTCGAGTTGCACAGGGAAGTGATTCAATGGTGACATGGGGAGGGTGGAAGACACCCATTCTATATCATTTCTAGCCCAACCTTTGCCAATAAAAAACCTGTCTAGCCTTTTTTCTATACTAGTGATGTTTGCTCTTCTATTTGTCCATGTGTATGCTCCATTCTTTGGGATGCAGTTTATGACTTCTATATTATCAATAAAATATTTGAAATCCAACATTGTTTGTTTAACCTTGTTGAGCCCTTCATTTTTTTTTCTTCTTCTGATAAATCCAAAATAGCATTGAAGTCTCTCCTAAGGATAAGGAGTTTCTTGCTCTCTTTCTTAACTCCACATAGGATAATTTCCCATAACATTACCTTTTCTTTTATTTTAGTGGGTCCATTGACATTAATTAGGGGAAAATTATATTTGACACCCTACATCCTTTTATGCATAACATCTTACCGTGCATAATTTCCAATTGTCTTTCTCCATCTTCATTTCAACCCCCATAGAGTCGGGGTTCCAAATAATCCCAATTCCATCCGAGTTGCCACATGCATTCACAAATGCCACATCCCATCTTCGATAGTATTTCACAAATTTTTGTCCTTCCTGTTGATTGATTTTTGTCTCTTGGAGTATAACTATATTTGTTGCAATCTTATCTAAATGACACTTAAGTACATGGCTCTTATTAGGGGCCGAGAGGCCCCTGCCATTCCACATGAGGATTTTCATTGCTTTCCAAGGGAGGCCTTCGCTCCCTTGGATTTCCTCAAAAAAATTATCATGCTTATCAACCCCTTTTCCATGGCTTCTCATTCTCTTTTTTTTTTGTTACCTTTGATTTTATTTGCTCTTCCCAACATTTGAGCCATTGATTGGCTAATGCATCTTGGGTCTACAATTGCCAATTCGTCACTTGCGTTCCCCTCATCATTTGAATCTTCCATTCTTGTTTGCTAACCATTTATTTTTCCTCTTGTAAATCATTAACAATTTTTTCTTGTGTTGCAATATTCTCCATCGGGACCAAATGAGAGGACGGTGGGGTAGTGTCAACTCCCCTCACCATATTCTCATCAGTCGCTGGTGGTTCAGCTATCTTTCTCTGCTATTTTTCTTTGTTCATATTTGTAATTGTGCTAGTATTTTCCTCAGGGTATGAGTTTTTCAAAATCCACCTCTCCATTGTTTTCAGAGCAATCTTGCATTTATCAATCATATGATCCCTTTGTCCACATCTTAGGCAATAAAAATTTTCTTTTTCAATTTCTACTTGTTGAATCTAATGTTTGTCGTTGACATAGAAGCAAAGTTCCTTGGGAATTTACCTGACAACTACTACCTTAATCCTTTCATAGAGATATGAGCCGCCATTCCCTAGGTCCACATTTGTTTTCATAATAGTCCCTAGCAATCTACCAATTTTTTTGAGACATTCCTCCAACCAATATTCTAGGAGCAGGTTATATAGCCAAATCCATAATGGAAATTCATACAGATCTATCATTAGTGGGTTGAAATTAGGAAACAACTTCTACATGCATAGTGGATGTGCACATAGATCTGTATGCGATAACCTACCCTAATTTTTGCCCTTTCTTTTTTTGGTCCAATGAATCTGCATATTATCGCCAATTCCTCCAAGAATTCCAGATCCGAGGAGGTTTCATTTGATAAGTGAATAGTTTGAAAAGTGACATGCTTGAAAACTCTACATTCCTTCATGTTTTTTGATTCACTGCCTCCTCTGAAATTCTTCCTTTCTTCACACTGCTCTACTTCCACATTTTACCTTCACACATTCACTCCTTCAGCTACTTTTCCACTCTGAAATTTTTTGATTCACTGCCTCCTCTGAAATTCTTCCTTTCTTCATACTCGTCTACTTCCACATTTTACCTTCACACATTCACTCCTTCAACTACTTTTTTGCTCTCATTTTTTGTGCTTTTAAAATCTTCAGATATATTAAAAGACTTAAAACTTGATTTTTTCTTTTAAGGCAGGTACTCAAACCTTCATTTAGTGACTTTAAGCCTTTAGGTAAGCTCTTACAAAATAACCTAAAATCACAAACTCAAGTTCAATATCAAAAGAAGGGGAAAAAAGAAAACTAAGGAAAAACAATAGAAAACACAATCAAACCTAATGTAATACCAAACAAAAACAATAGAAAGAAAGCGCAAAAATTCTTTTGAAAAGCTCATATGTGAAAGCCACAAAACTTGGCATGCTTGGGAGCATTTTAGTTGCTCAGAAGCACACACATGACATTAAATGGAGCTTTCCTTGGTGATAATTTCGTTAAAATGTTTAGGTACTAATCGATTTGGCCAAATTGGTTGATTACCACTCCCATTGCCATAACAATTATGAATCGACAGAAACACAAGGGCGCAAGATTTATTGGGACGATCCAATGGCCAAATATTTCATCAGGTAATTAGTTGTATTTCCTTTTATTTTAGTTTTAGACGTACTTCTTTACACCTCATACCGATATATTATGGTATTTTTTTCTAATTTTTATGGTCTAGGGCTTTACTATTATGAGGGTTTAAATGCTGATCTTTGGGAAGGCTTTTCATGTCGCTCTGTGTTGGCATCTGATGCATGTTATGAATAAAGTTGATGTAGATTAAGTTCAAAATTCTTTGTTTACATTTGGTTTTGTAAGGGTTCGAGTGGCTTTGTGGTAGGGTTTTGTAAAAACTCTCTATAGTGCTTCTTTTTGATCGCTAATTGTTTCTAGTTGTTTTGTTTGCAAGTGAGCGAGGGTTTTGTATTTCACTTTTATTTTGTAAATAAGATCATTTTTTTGTTATTTGTTTGTATATGTCAAGATAAAGCTTTATAATATACGAGTGAGGTCACCAGTTTTCTATTTGTGATGGAATGTGCATGTATTTGCTATTGGCTGCTTGCTGCTGGCCAATGGTCCAGCGATAGATTTTATCATGCACTATTATGATGGTTTGGGTAATTGTAAGACAAACTGCCTAATATCAGTCATGATTGTGTTCATTTAGTTGCTCTGATGTCTTTTTCTAGTTTTTTTGCCTCCATACAGACCTTTCCTTGATAGAGTGGCGATCAGAGCCATCTCAAAGTGATGCATCAAAGGATTTTAATTAAGGTAGTTTATAAACTTGTGTAACTAGCAAGACTACCAAGCAATTTAAAAGATGCAAAAACTGGTGTATTTTAAAGAGCATTTGATCTGGCAACCAATAGGCTCTTACACATATGGGCAATAATTTAAAAGATGCAAAAACTGGTCCATGACCTTGTTATTGAGCTCCATGCATTTCTTATTGAGTGTAGTGCATTCATTATTGAGTTCAGTGCATCTCCTTTTCACTTCAGTGAGTCTCCATTCAAGATCAGAAACAATCCCCTTCAGCCTTTCATTTTCAGCGTGGGCCATTTCGAGCTTCTGAGTTAGCAGTTCTACACACATGGCATCAAACTTCATTATGTCCATCCCATCGTTGCAGTCTGTAAAGGGTAGTGGTGGTTGTCTTGCAGACTTCCCTTAACCACCGTCAAAGGTGAGAACATCGGCTATCCCATTTGCCTTTGAATTCGTAGCAAGCATTTTGTTATGCAATATAGATGTTTCGACACCCTTTCTTTTTCCTGTCCGTTCTCTTCCCATTGCCATCCCTGCAAACAATTCCAAAAAGAAGTATCAGTAGACAGGTGGGCAAGACAACATGAAAAATGCAGGAAATAATAGTTTATGCCAACAAGAAACGAACTCCATCAGTCACCACTCCTCGTCCTGCATCCAACTTATTACACATCTGCCATGAAACTATAACGGAAGTCTGGTGTATTTTAATAGATTTTTTTTTTTGGTTATTTTGTTGTTGTTAATTCATTTCAGATTCAGTATTAAAAAACAAACAATAACAATGGTATATTCAACTATCGTAAGCTACAGTGTAAAGAGCACATGGTTCACAATTTCAATCAAAGATTTCATTTGATCTGTATACGTAAAAGAGTTGCAGGGACCCTATTTCTACACAATTAAAAACCTATGCATATGCAATATATAAGAGACCTTGAACAAAACTTGATAATATGCAATATATAAGAGACCTTGAACAAAACTTGAACAGTGAATGACTATCATCAACTTTATTGTACCATCACTATCATTATTAAAAATGTTGCGCACCTGTAGACACCTAAAATTAATATTTAATTAATTTAAGCCTATCAACATAATTCATTAATTTAATTGTGTTATCCTTATCCCTCTCAGAATCAATTAAATCTAATTTAATTAATCCTATCACTATTGTCCAATAATTAATTTATCAAATAAATTAATTATTCCGTTATTCTTCTAAAGTCATCTCAATAATTATTTCCACTAAACCCACTCAATTTATTAATTCTAATTAATTAACCTAGTCATGTGATTCGTACAAATCACTTTTACTAATCTCATTAGCCTAATTAATCCTTCTAGAATCTCTCATAATCATACTTATCATTATTCTCCTATTTTTAATTCCCACTCATGTCACATCAACATTGAGTCTCTCAAAGAAATTCAAATTTCTTTGAATCCCTCAATGCATCCTTATTTTGGAATTTTTAATTCCTCAAGTTTGAAATTCAAATTTCTCTCCCCTTTTTCCAAAGGAATTTATATTCCTGTTTATTTTCCCAAGGCACCCTTGATCCATGCCTTCTATCTAAAATCAATCTTGACCCTTCATGATCAAATCAATCTTGACCCTCCATTGGCCTCCTCCAATCTATAAATTGGAGCCTATTATCCTCACAAATTAGATCCACTTCTCATGCATTGTCATGTTGCCTATTTCTTCTCTCATCCTCTTCATAATCCTCTATCCAATCCATGCATCCTTAATTTTCCAATCCAAATCCTCTTATCCATCAATCTATCTTGTTGAGCATTTGGAGAGCATTCCACATCAAGCAATCAAAGGAGCACATTAAGTGGGGCATCATCAAGGGGCGCCTTCACTTCATCAAGCAATATCCGAAGGAGAAGGTAAAATAGAAAGGTATAAATGGTTACTTTGTGTTTTATGTGTTTGAATGCTTCATTTGAATACTAAGCATCTAATCTTACCTTGTTACATTTTCTCCTCTTTAGCACCAAAGACAGGTTTGTGAAGTTATTAAAGGGTATTTGATGGTGTAGGATCATCATGAAATAGTCCAACAAATCAAGCCTTTACAGTTATGTTGCTTAAAATAGCAGGAAAGGTTGAAAATAAAGTACAATTCATCTAAAACATAAACAATAATTGAGAGGGTTTAAACTATGGTAAGGTAAAAGCCATGTCAATATAACATCTCCAAATCCCATCTGAATAGTCTATCAAGACTGATCTTCCACCACAGTATCTCGCTCAAAATATTAGGAAAGAGGAACAACAACTATAATCGAAGAATATTATCACCTTCGCTGTCTAGATTGTGCAATGGAGTTGATAGCATCGTAAAATGCTTTATGCATCTTCTCATTCTTATGCAACTCAAGAGGGGTGATGCCAAGTGATCGTATCCTTTGACTTACCCGTCTGATCACAGGGTCGTGTTTAACATCCTCTTTTTGTGGCTGGACACTTTCGCCAACTTTATCCTACCACATACAAATGACATCATACGAGTGCTACCTATTTCATTCCATTGGAATAAGGTAAAGGATGGAATGAGAAGATGGAGGAAGGGATCTTGTTATCTTCAAAACTTACTGCGGGTGGGGAACAAACCAGGTCTTCAATAGGCCACACCACCCATGAGTTTAGGGAATCAAACAAGACAACAACAAAAGGACCTAGGCAAGGCGGCTGGGCATTTGCATCAAAGACTTTGATGATGCGAACTTTAGCACAATGCCATGGGAGTGGAATAGTATGACACATTACACCCTTCCCTAGGCCATCAACAACGCCTTCCCCAACCACTGCCCCATCCACTAGTAGGTGGACTTCAACTCCACTAGAAACATAGTGAGCATCTTCATTGGCACACTCTTCTTTGCCTTCCATGGTTGCCTTCATTAGTAACGAGTGGACACGATCGCTTAAATAAAATTATTTATACATGTCCATCAAACATAGTCAAATGAATTCATGGTAGTGCAGTACAATAGTACCAACGTAGTTGTCTCTCCCGACCTGTTGCCCCATCACGGTCACGTTCTACATTTGTACATCCATCATCATTTCCCCCAGACTCTTTCTCAATGCTTTCTTCTATCGGATTATCCTGCAAAACATGACAAATTATAAAGGAGTGTAAGTACACATTAAACCTATATGCCTACGAACACTACTGGACCAAGGCCGATGAATTTTACATGATTAAGGCAATAATAGGAACACAGATAATGGACACAAACCACAACATCATAAAAAATGCTCTCCAATATAACACTACCTCTCACCGCTTGTTATCCAAAAGAAGAGCCCAACACTTGTTCATCTCTGCTCTTATCCTCCACTGTTTGCCCCAATTGAGTCGACTCCTCTACAATCTTCTTGCCATTGCATGCACTCAAATTTCCATTCACCATCTCCTTCAATTTTTCCCTTGAAATAGACTTCTGAATTTTCTCGTCCAATACTGTGGCCGATTGCATAAAAAAGAGAGTTACTGTATAGTATAACACACCATGTCATGATATAGCACTACATGTCATGCACAATGCTACCGCATTACTTGTTCATCTTTGCATCTATTATTCCAACTTCTACTCCAGTTCAAAAGAGTGCTCTGCAATCATCTCGCCATTGCATGCACTCAATTTTTCAATCGTCATCTCCTTCAACTTCTTCCTCCTAACAAACATCCGAGATTTTGGACAAGGTTTTTTGGGTACACTACACATGGTGTCATAAGCCAACTGCATTGATTGTTCTTTGCTCCTATCATCCATCATCTGCCCCAACTAAGGAGACTTCTCCGCAATCTTCTTGCCATTGCATGCATCCAATTTTTCATTCGACGTCTCCTTCAACTTCTTTGACGAAATAGACTTATACGTAATAGACGACTGAGGTTTTCGACTTAATTTTTTGGGCACACTACATTTTGTGTCATCCAATACCACGGGAGAGTCCATGCTCCCTCCATGGACCCCATCAGCCTACAATGACATGGACAAAATAGTCAACATACTACATAGTGCAGTGCAAAGCATACCATGCAATGAAAATACACATATGGACAGACTAGTAGACAATCACCTTCGATGAAAAACATGTCGCCTCATATGAACTCAGACTTTTTTTTTCTATGACATTCTTCTTTTCTTTCTTCCTCGATGAATCACATGCAGGCTCATTGACTCGCACATTTGTTTCAGGATGTGAAGTCCGCCTTGTTTTTTTCCGCATCATTCTTCTTTTTTTGCTTCCCCAACAAAACAAGTGCACCCTCTTTTGTTTGATGATCTGAAATTGGCCTTGTTTTTTGTGCAACATTCTTCTTTTTTTGCTTCCCCAATGAAATAGATGCAACCTCATTCATTGACAAGTTTGTTTCGTGATTAGCCTTTGATGCCAGAACCTCCTCGCAATGTTCTGCACTATCACTTAAAATCTGGGCACTAGTAAATGATAGGTCAATAAGTCATCATTCACATCTTTAAAGGAATTTAGTAAACTGCAAAACAATACGGTCACTAAAAATTACCACTGTTGCAATATTCTTTCTTTCTTTCTTTGCAGTAACTCTAAAACCTTCTTCCTTCTCGCCTCCCTAACCGGACTGCTGTCATACACTTGCATTGCTTCCTTTATCTCTTCCTTCCCTTTGGTAGGAAGCTCATCATGTGTTTTCTTGCCATATTTCATGCACACCCAGTCAGTGACACATTTTTTTTGCATACTGTGTTGTATACCCTTTTGGTATTCAATATTAGACTCCCTCTTTTTCAAGTGCATCAACGATTTCTTTGTATGATATGTGCTGCATTGTCCACTTCCACATAGTTGATGACTGCATCGTGCAATCCCCAATAATGGTAGTTGATGTTCTCTATCTCTATGCATATTAAGCTTCCCCAGATCCCAAAACCGACAACCTCCATTTTCAGAACAATAACAAAAGAGACAAAAGTAGTGCAACCTGCCATTAATATGTTCTCTTTTGTGATCGGCCTGTTGCTGCGCACAGCCAACATAGACAAAGAGTCACGTCCAATTTTGCACTAATAAAGCATTATAAAGATAATATAGCATATAATCACTAATAGTGGACCTCCTTATTACTCACCCCTCCTCCTTGTTCCTTTTCGTGAGCATTGATAGAATCACATTACCATTCAGCCTCCTGCTCTATGCTCGCCTCGTGCTCCCTACAAACGTCCCCTTTTTCACTCTCACCGCCTGGAGCATCAGTATAACCACCTCATCTATATTTCAAATGGCCTCATCTTCCTCACTAGCACAACCACTATCTTAATGTTTTTCAATAAAATAGCACACATCACTGATCCATTTTATGCCTGTGTATATATCTACATTTCCACTTATAAATCCCAACTTCCAGCAACCATGCCATGCAATGATGGAAAAAAAATATAATGCAATGATAAATAATTACCAGTGTGGTTGTGCAGTCACTGAGAAGCTAACTTGACAATGGGTTCAAAATTGGAGACCCGACTTGTGACTCATTCAGATTTGAATCCCCAACTACTCCCTGATCTGAAGGCCCATCTCCTGACACTTTCGGATTTGGATCCCCGACTAGTCCCACATCTGAAATCCCAACTCTTGACTCTTTTAGATTTGAATCCTCAACTACTCGTGGACGTGAAATTCCAACTCCTAAATCTTTTAGATTTGAATCTGCAACTTGTCGTGCATTTGAAAGCCCAACTCCTGACTCTTTCAGATTTGAATCCTCAACTAGTTGTGGATGCGAAAGCCCAGCTCTTGAATCTTTCAGATTTGAATCTCCAATTGGTAGCGCATCTGAAAACCCAACTCCTAACTCTTTTAGATTCGAATCCTCAACTACTCCCAGATGTGAAAGTCCAACTCCTAAATCTTTCAAATATGAATGCCGATTGGTCCCGCATACGAAAGCCCAACTCTCTCTTGGGTATACAAATTGGTTCTCCAGTCACAATCATTAAACAATTACAACACCAAGAAATACTACATGTTGCATAATCCATTAAAACTACTTAGCTTACAAGCAGGTTGATGTCATGTGTCACTGGGAAGCGAACATGACCAACTCCTAGGAGATCATCTACCTTTAGCTCCAGTAACCCATAATCAAGATCAACAGTTTCCCTCAACCTTTTTTGCAACGCAATTGACATGATTGAACTGAAACATAAGAAAATGCAATTCATGTTCTTCACACTATCAATAACACCACACATTCATCACAAATGACACAACCAACACACGACCGGTTATTCCCACATTACAATACAAAGTCAACATGTCGCTATGTTATGTACAACCCAACTAATGGTTTAGCCATAAACTATCCATGACATTCCGCTCTAAAACATATTTTTTTGCAATTGCAACGAAATAATGACTATGATCCATCACCAACATTGTTAAAAAGGCTTCCTATGTTCTCCCCATCCAAAATCACATTTCAAATTGGAGTTGGATCATCCAACACATGTACTTCTCAAACATCATGAACATCAATAATCTAGAAATACAAATACACTAGGATGAACATTAACACTCTCATGCAAATCAACAGAATATATACAAATTTATAACACATAGTTTGCAAGAATCAGGATTTCTGGTTCATATATTCAACACTGGTTTCATGACTCAAAGATCCATAAATAATAATCGTATTGCATTCAGGTTGGAAAATTATATCTTATTGTCTAATATGGTGCATCTATAGCATATAATATAAGGCATCAACCAATTGCATTGTTCATTTTTATTATTATCAAATTCAATAAAAGTAAGGACATTACTATTACATGATACAAAACTAAAATTTATACATACATTTGTATCGCATAAAAAAATTATATACAACAAACTATATATATATATATATATATATATATATATAACAAGTGCCTTTCAAAAAGTTGCACACGCCCAAAGATCATTAATAAGGGGATGTTACAGTGCAAGTAGTATTAAACAAGGGAGAGTGAAACAACCTGGGAATGTCTAGACGTTTGCCAGGGGACTACTCAATAGTCCTTGAAAATCAACAACCTGCATGGATAACTAATGTTACTGGTAGTCTACATTGGGAAGTACATGCATTTCAAAAGACATAAAAGGAACCTACATGTTCATATATGAAAATGCAGTTTAACATTCAATATAAACTACCACTACGTAATTTATATCACCTAAATTGTATCTGTCCATTTGCCATAGTGCCAGAGTTATGCCAGAGTTGTCTATATCAGCCACCTATTTTCATACTATTGTTATGCACTCAAGGACAGATGCCTCTATTCCAACTCAAAATCAACGCTATGGTCCGACTAACACGCAGCTTAGTCACATGTTTTACACTATATTTTACATTCAACGGTTGCAATTGGATAACATGTCACTAACACGCAGTACCATTTGTCTATTCTCGAGCCTTGTTATTGACTAACTCCATCTCCTATTGTAAATTGAATCGCGTGTTAGCCTTTGGATTTACCGCTGTTAGCTGCATCAAATCACAACCCATACATGAACAATGGTCTGAGAGGTTGTGTCTATTGTGGCTCTAAAATAGACAAATCGTATAGACTACCAGCTCTGTGTTAGACAGAAGCAGCCATCAAATACAAAACCTACGATTAAAAACCTGCCACAAACATGGGGTGTTAGTCCCCCCATACTATTTTTTGCAACCACAATAGATGCGCCCCATTGCGAGAGTAATTTGAGTTTCGTGCTAGTCTTTTCTCTGACAAAAGTACCAAGTTTTGCAGCCTGCGGCCTCTTCTTCCTGCCGGGATGTCCTCCAAATGCGATTCCTTCATTCACAAGCTTTTAATGTGTGTGTTATGCACAATAAACCAGCGGTAACCACGAAGCATGCCATAGCCATCCTTCAGCATGTTCACATAATTTTGCATGGGTGCCGAGGACTAAAATCGAGAACTCGACAACAACTCCACATCACATACCATGTGTCAGAGCACCACGAGAAGTTGGCATGGTATGCATGTCTCAGAAATGTATGTCGATGCATGTCATTGGTGCAATATGCCCGCTGTCGAGCCACAATACACATAACCTCCCACATATATTTGCATATATGTTTATTCTGCACTTTTCGAGTGTGATTAGGTTCTTCCAACTTGTGTCAAAGATATCTATTCTACCTTGAAAATAAGATTGTAACAACGACATGAATCGACATACATGACATGCATCTATTTTGGCTCCAAAAAGGACATATCGTACCAATGACATGCATCAACATACATGTCCAAGAATAAATATATATGCAAATGTGAGTGGCAGGCACCTAATAGTTACATGAAAGAGAAAGTGAGGTAAAATAGTTTATTTCAAATTGGGCTTCTTTTACATGGTCTTGACCTTGTTTACATGTTATGGTTTGCATTTTGATGCAAACAAACTCCTCACAATCAAGTTGTTGACTGGCTGATGCAACCATTCCTTGACTGTGTGTGATCTGCTCATGTTTAGGAGTTGATCTGTTGTTTGTTTGATGATAGCAAACATGATGCCATTTTAATTTGCCTAACGTGGAAAAAGTAAGACTAATGCGTGAATGACAACGACCGGGAAAATGTTAACCACGAGCAAGATTTTTCATCAAACACAAACCGACAACATCATCCACGTCATCATTGTCGCAAATTCCTCTATGTCATATGTGGGTCCCAGGAACGTCGCTCTCATGGACTTGTCATACTTGAATGGTATGCCTTCGACATCATATAGAGGCATGCCATTTTGGAGCCATAATAACTACAACCAACCACTTCAAACATTAGCAATTTAGGAAATCTTATGCTACACGCAACTCAATAATTCCCACTTTGCCATTAAAATTGGGAAATTTTATGGTACATGCAACTAAAAAATGTTCGATTAGTACTTTTTATATGGCAAGCAGTAGCTTTCTTTTCCTGCACTATCACCTGTTTGTTCTGCTTCTGCTTTTGCTTCTCCACTAAACTTCCCTCTAGAAGGAAATGTAGAGGGGCACACGCAATTCTTGGAGCATCTGGAAGGAGTGTCACCAGAATTCATGCACTTGGAATGGAAATCCTTGTGATACATTCAACACAATTACCTCTTTTAATCTCACGGATGCGTTGATTTCTGGTAATTTGACTTCTAGTACGTAGGCCTCTATTTTCTAGTACATTCGCCTGTCCAATCTTAGGGTTTTGACTCTCCAATGCAATGCACGACAGACTGTTGTTGAAAGGGACCGCTCAAAGCATTGGCTTGGAGGGTAACACCATGAGATTGGGTAGGCAAATTGCCAGAAATCAACGAATCCCTGAGATTGATAGTGGTAATGGCATTATATCATAGAAAATTCCTTTCCAATTGCATGATAGCAGTTAAGAACATTCAGAGCTTTGAATATGAGCAGATCAGGAGGAAATTTTAAGGTAGAAGAGTAAGTTGGAGTTAAAATTATGAATTTTGGCACCTCCAAAGTGCTTGATAGGTTGGGTATTGAGTATTTATTTACAGTCTCCCAGACACTTTCCTTCCTTCAAATTTTATTGATTTAGTTTATTTGGGCAAATTAGCTCATTTTTACTTATATATGTTTTGATTTTGTAGAATATGCTAAAGGTGAACCAGAGGAGTGATGTATACAGTTGGTGGGTGAATCAAAATAATGAATGAGGTGATACGATTTTGGAGCCATAAACCCCCACTAATACTTATTAAGATTGGGGGTTCTTTCAGCATCGGACTAGACAACCCAAAATCTGACACTGTGGCTTCATCCAAAAACATGTTTTGAGGTTTGATGTTCAGTGAAGAACACACTTTCGACAGTCTTCATGTTAAAAGGTGAGGCAATAGGCAATTCCATAGGCATTTTCCTAACTATTGCTTCCAACTTGGAACAGAGGAGCCCCTGGGATGAGTATAAGATATAAAGATGCTATAATAGAGTAATCTTCCACATGAAGAGATTGATAAATCTATAGAAAGCTTAGCTGTTTATCAATTTCATGTCGGGCCAAAATCATCTGGAAAAGAATTAGTCTCATTGGGTTGAGTTTTTCATTGATCAGATAGTATTAAATTATAGGACTTTTTATTTGTTGTTGGAATGTTTTATCATTGAATTATTAGTTTTTGGTAGTCAATCTATTTTTAGTTTGAGTGTAGTTAAGATTCCAACTTAAGACCTCTGAGCTGCTTAAATGTTGTGTAACTTTCAACAAATGAACTACTGTCCCTTTGTGACCATTCCATCTTTGATCTAAATGCACCTTATTGAAATAATGGAATGGTTGTGATAGCAGAAAATTCTATTGAGCATCATAACATCTCAGGTTTCCTCTACAGAGGCATCTAGACATATTGATTAACTATATCCTTCTTTCCTCTAAAGTCTCAATTATGATGCCCTCTTTTTCTATCAAGTCTATAGTGTTCTCTGACATTGGATTGCAACGGTTTTCTATCCAGATAATCTCAACAACATTCAAAGTTTAAGATATGGTATAAAATGCCACCATGGAGAGTTAGTATGTATTTAGGATGAAGCTAAAAATTGTCAAGCAGTAACCCTGTTCTGGACTACAAGCTTGTGTAGGAATAGGCCTGAAGCCTCCTCCTCTCCTGCACTACTTTGGCACTAGTGTCATAGATCTCCAGTTAGGAACAATAGCCCCACTATCATTGTTTGTTCAACATAAATTTTTAGCATATTCATCTGCAGAAACTATGGATAGATATTTTGAATCAATCACTTGTACCAATTATTCAAATTGGGTTGGGATCTAATGTATAGTTTTGATTAATAAGAAAAATAGGTTTTAAGGCCCTGAAATCTTTACATAGGAGCATAAGAGATCATCAAAAAGCATCTAGATCTACTAGGAACAACTTACAAAAAGACTAGAAAGAACCCAGTCAACCGCAAGGACAACAAAAGAAAGGAACAACAGAGCAGAAAAAACTAGAGAAAACACAACACAACTAAAAAGACTTAAGGATGTCCTCTGCCTTATTCACCAACTGATCATAGTTTTCTGCAATTACTTTGAATTCTTCCAGGTCCTTGTTTGGCTTTTTCTCCTTCTTTTTACCTCTGGTCCTTGTTCTAGGTCCTTTCACTTCTCCCGTGCCATCCATGTAAGGTTCAATCTCCAGGGAATCCTTCTCCTCTTCCATTTTGTTGATGAGGATTTTTGTGTTTCCAATTGAAGCCTTCAGAATATTTAAGCTTTGTTATGCAATTCTTTTGAGGCTCTCTTCAATTTTATTGACTTTTTTACCAATTTCCTCCATTCTTTGATCCATACCAATCTCATTATTTTTCCTCGCAATCAAGTCTTTCTTGATTTGCTCAAACTTGTGGTTAAAGGAGTCTCTGATCTCTTCGGCTTTAGCAACTATTTTAGTCAGATCCTCAACTTGTTCTGCCGTTGACTTACCTCCACCAAAACTAATAGTCTCCAGAATTTGGACTCTATGATTGAGCTTTTTAATATCCTCCACAACTTTCTTGTAACTGGAAATTAGCCAATCAATGGTGTCCACAAAGCCTTTCAAACCCTCTGGAGGAGGACACGAGGAGAGATATTTCTCACTAGCGTTGTCTTTTTCCATATTGGAGGTGTCTCCAATAGTAACTTTACCAACTTTTATGATTCTCTATTTAGAACCTTCCCCAATGGTCTCCTCCTCCACATTCTGGTTGAGGTTTGGGTTCTTTCTCTATACCTGTTCCTTGAGCTCCGTAATGTTGGCATCCTATTTCTTCTATTTGTTCCTTGTCTGAATAGAACTTTTATTTTTCTTTTTCTGGGGAGACGGGGGTTTCTTTTTAGAATCCTCAGAGACCTCTTCCTCCAAGGAGGAGCTAATTTGGAGAATTTTATCTTTGGATTTATTATTGCTCTTTGATGAGGAAGGCTTGGTTCTCACATTTTTTCTTTTCTTACCAGGTTCCACTTCAGAGTCATCCAGACTCTCTTCAGACTCACTCATCGAATCACTATCTGACTCTTCACCTATAGAAAAAATAGAATCCGACCCTTCCTCCTCAGACTCTAAGATAGAAGGCTGAGGGCAGGAAATTTGGTTGGCTTTGAGGTGGTCATAAATTAAAACCACGAGACCTTGATGCATGGTAGTATCACCCTTTGGGTTCTCTTTATGGGCCTTAATGGTAGCATTCATGGAGTACAACAAAAAATAAGGGATATTGACTTTTTCATCATACCTAAAATGGTTCAGCAAAATAAAATGGTAGCCATATAGTTTTGTGAATCTAGCATCCAAAATTACATAGTGCATTATAGCAAATAAGACCTCCCTCCATGGTTTAACAAAAGCCCTAGGAGGATAGTAAGTTTTACTTAGCTTAACCAAGCGCTTTTTCTCCTTTGTCATTTTAGGATATCTTTCAATGGCCTCCTTGCTCAATTTCCTATCTCTGTAGTAATTGCTTCCTTCCCTATGAAGACCCATAACCTAAGTAATGAAGTCCTCATCTATGGAGATTGATTGATCTCCCATCTTCAGAGTTCCCTTTCTCCATTTTTTATAGAAGAACTTAGTAACTGTGGTTTCACGCCCATGGAGCC
Source organism: Cryptomeria japonica (assembly GCF_030272615.1). NCBI lineage: Eukaryota > Viridiplantae > Streptophyta > Pinopsida > Cupressales > Cupressaceae > Cryptomeria > Cryptomeria japonica. The sequence goes on from NC_081413.1 coordinate 85,821,362, forward strand.
TCTCCATAAACTTTGAAAACGTACCCTTCTACAAAATATTCTAGACAACCTCCTTTTTCTTCCACTCCTTGTAGTTGCAAGGTTCGTAATGGTGTTAGTTTCCTCCCATTTTTTCACTAACCAGAGCAGCAGGTCGAGAGTTGCAGAGAGCTTTAGGCAAATTTCTTGGAACTACCAAATATACCCAGAAAGTGTGGGAAGTGGTAGCGTGAGTCTTGCAATAAATGGTACTGACATTATTATTATTACTCATAGCACTTCTTTTAATCTATTTCATCATTACTTTGTCTTTTTATGATCTTGGGGGTACTATTGTATCGAACCTTAAAAATGATTGATCTAACATCATCGGGGATGTGTTCTTCGCCCTTCCATGTAATCATTTTGTTTTGGATGACCGCCACGTTGGCTGCCCAATCAACAGAACCATTAACTTCACGATAGATATGAGATATGAATCATTTCTCAAAAGTGTTGATGAAGTCTCTAGAAGCTTTTATTATGTTATTGATAGTCCTTGAAGGCTTAGAGGTCCCCTTTAGGCATTTGATGATGTTATTAGAATCCCCTTCTATCCATAGATATGAACAATTCCATCTTTTGGCTAGGAGAATACCTTGGAGTGCCGCCATTACTTTTGCCTTGTGGTTAGTTTGACTTCCTATAGGAACAACAATCATTTCCTTACAATTACCGTTTTCATCTCGAAGGATAGCACCACATTTTGCAGGACCAGGATTGCCTTTTGCAGCACCATCGAATTTGACTTTGAACCAGCCATGTGGGGGAGTGTGCCATCTAGCTTTGAGTATTTTGTTTAGAGTGGGCTCGGGGCTATCAATATACTTCAGATTCCAGGAACTTAATACGTGAGTTTCCATGCGGTTGGCAAAAAAACAAGGATTCCCAATGAGACCAATGTTCTCCACAATAGTCCATTGAATTTTCTAGAAAATAACATGTTGGGTGAGAGAAGTTTCCCTCAAGATACGGTTGTTCCTTTCTTTCCATAAAACCCATAGAACATGAGGGAGAGATAGCTTCCACAATGATCTCAAAAAGGGGTTAGCCTAGTGATAATTCCAAGAATGGAACAAATCACTGATAGTGTTGAGAAAAACCCAATCAATGCAAAAATTCTTAAGAAGTCTTTCCTAAATTGAAGCTGTAAAGGAACAATGGATAGCCAAATGGTCCACAGACTCTTCCTCCTTGAGATAGAGAACACATCTATTAGGGAAAGAAAATCCTCTACCCTTCAGATTGTCTAAGGTTATGATTTTGTTTTGAAAGATAGTCCAAAAGAAAAAAATTGATTTTAGGGATTAAACCCTTTATCCAAGCTTTAGACCAAAAAGGATTCTCAAAGAGGGTTGGGGAAAGAACACCATACATTGAAGAGACAGTGATGTTGCCTTTAGAATCAAATTTCCGAATAAGGGAGTCTTCCTCTTTATTCAACCAAATAGAAGAAAGATGGTTCTTGAAATTAATAAGGCCTAGGTGAATACTTTCAATGTTCTTCCATTTATCACCTATCCAATACCCTTCAACCAGAGGGCCATAGATTCTAATACATGAGGGAGCAAAAGGGGCCCATTCAAGGATATCTACCAAAGGTTTATCGAAGAGCCAGGGATCTTCCCAAAATATAACTTTCCTACCATTTCCAACATTCCATTTAACCCCTTTGGCAATGTTGTCTTTACATTTAGAGGCATGATTCCAAATATGGGACCCATTCATACTGAAATCAGAATTGATGAAAGCAGGAAGAGAAGAAGACAAAAGAGAGTACTTACTTCTCCATATTTTACACCATTCACTGTTAGAGTGGAACTGTCTCCAAACCTATTTAGACAAGAGAGCTTCATTGAGGGTCCAGATTCTTTGTAGGCCCAGGCCTCCATTACTTTTTGGTCTGCACACCTTTTCCTAAGCCACAAGAGACATTCTTTTCTTTTCCTCAACCCCAGACCAAAGAAATGTTTTCTGAATTTTCTCAATTGCTTCAACATACTTAACAAGAATTCTAAAGAGGCTAAGGGCATAAATATGAATGCTTTGAAGGGAGGCTTTTAGAAGTTGAAGATTTCCATCCTGACTTAAAAGGGCACCTTTCCATCCAGCAAGTTTTTTTTTGAAATTTGTCCACCAGAGAACTCCAAAAGGAATTAGGTGGTGCAATGCCTAGAGGGAGACCAAGGTAAGTGGCTGAAAGATCAACAATCCAACATTCCAGAATTATGTTGATTCTATGTTGTCTCCTCTCAGGAGTGTTGATGAAAAACACTTTGCTTTTAACCCAATTGATAAGTTGGCCATAAGCAGATGCAAACTTACACAGGGTGTCCTTGAGAGTTCCGGATTCTGAGATGCTTGAGTCCCCCATGATAATAGTATCATCCACAAATTTTTGGTGGGAGCATGTATGATCAATTGATGAAGGTTGGAGTCCCTTGAACACTCCTCTCATCATCATACTTTCCATAGATCTGCCAAAACATTCAGCCATAATTATGAAGAGGATAAGAGAAATGGGATACCCTTGCCTCAATCCTCTAGAGACTTGAAAGAAGGTGGAGGGATATCCATTGATGAGAACAACAAAGGAGGTAGTGGTAATAAGCTATTTGAAGAGATCCACACATTTGTTAGAGAAGCCATAAGCCAAAAGAACCTTCACAAGGAAAGACCAATCAATCTGATCATTGGCCTTTGAGAGATCAAGCTTGAGGATAAAACCCTATTTCTTAGCCATAACTAGTGAGTGAATATTCTCATGAACAATTATTATGGAGTCAAGGATTTGTCTTCTTGGCATAAAACCATTTTGCTGGTTCTTAATCAAAGGAGGAAGAACAGTCAGGAGTCTGGAGGTAAGGACCTTAGAAATAATTTTATAAAAAGAGTTGCATATGCTTATAGGCTTGAATGGAATTAGCACCTTGAATTTTGGGGATTAATGCAATGAAGGTACCATTGATCTCTTTCAAAATTCTTCTAGCACCAAAAAATTCTTTGACACCATTGGAGACATCTTTCCCAATAATATCCTAGAATTCTTGGAAGAAGAACATGGGGAAGCCATCAGGTCCGGGTGCTTTGTTACCATGAAAAGAAAAGATAGCATTCCCGATCTTTTGGTTCGAAGGTATAGAAGAAAGGGAAGCATTAATCTGCTCATCAATGAGGTAAGGGATATTATTAAGGAGAGAGATTTGAGCATCGGCATCTAGTCTATGATCCCTACAAAGGAGATCAACAAAGAATCTTTTGGCCTCTTTTCTTATCTCTTCCTCCATAACTAGCTCCCCATTGTCCACAACCAGTTTAGCGATCCTGTTTTCTGCTTTATGTTTAATTGTCTGTACTTGGATATGAGCAGACAGGAAATAGTAATAATGTCTATACCAATCATAAAAAATAAGAGCTCTATCAAGGTGAACTTAAATAAGGTCATTTCCAGTCCTCTTGTTAGTCCAAGTGTAATTGCATCCCTAAATATCCACATCATTGAGAGCCTAAGAGTTTATAGAGTCAATGAGGGCCAGTCTACTTTCCAGCTGAGAAGGGATTCCTCCAAATTTTTCCTCCTCTCTCAAGGGAGTGTTGAAGTCTCCCATGACCAACCATCTTAAATTCTTGAAGCTATCCCTTATCTCCATTAATTTTTTCTAGAAATTTATTCTTGCTTTCGAGGTATTAGGAGCATAAATATTAGTGAGGATCCAAGATGTTCCATCTTTTAAATGCTCAAATTTTATGCAAGATAAATTGTTTTCTTGAATTATAACTTGACCTTTCACACTATTGAGATTCCAAATGGCAGCAATGCCTCCGGAGGCACCTTCCGAGCTACCACCACTAATGCTACCAAATTTAAAGAACTTCAAAGATTCTACCTTATCTCTACTCATCTTAGTTTCTTGAATAAGAAAAATATTAGGTTTAATATCCCTTATCATGTTCCTAGTAATATCATGCTTATGGGGATTATTTAGTCCCCTTATATTCCAAGAGATGATCTTCATAGTCACTTACCAATTCCTAGCTCCTTCAGAGTCTTCTGAGTCCCATATGCTATATTTTTGCCGGCCTCCTTGTCTATGACTTTATGGTTTGAAGGTCATCCTAGAGAAGGAAAAACACACCCAACATCAGCTTGGGAAATTTTGCTAGACTTCCTTACTTGGGAAGCTGAGGGGGTGGATCCCTTCTTATTCCCGTATTTTGGTATTTTCTAGTCAGCTTCTTTCTCAGGATCAACTTCAGGGTTACTAAGAATTTTGGAAATTTCTTCTTCATCACCTCATTTAGGAAATTTGGAGTCCTATGAAGTACTATCGACTGTTTTAGAAATTTGATTTGAATCTGAGAGATTCATTCCCAATATAGCACATTTATGGGTTTCTTTCATTTCAGAGGTGATCAAAAGCGGGGAAGAGTCAGTCTTTTCTTCTTGAGAGCCAGTGATCTCCCCTTCCTCAGGTTGTTCCTCTCCATTGGGTGCTTCCTTACTAGCCATAGTGTCATCAATTACCATCTCAGCTATTTCTTTTGAGGATTCAGGTTGTCCTTTAGATTCCTTTATTCGGATCTGCCCTTTCGAGGGTTTGTTCACTTTCATTAACTCCTTCCTCAGGACTTCCTGAGTGGGGAGGTTAGAGACAAGGGTTGAGGGTACCACTTCCTTTTTTCCCCCAAGGGTCCAAAGTAGTTATCATCAACAAAGTCATCTTCCTTACTTTCTGAGTTTTTGACTTGCCATACCTTTTTTTCTGGAGCCTTTTTACTTTCAACTAAGGGTTTGGCTTGCTTGAGCTCCCCTTTAGGATTGAGAGGACATGATTTATCCTAGTGACCTTCTTTCTTGTAGTGGAAACAATTAATGGGGATAGATTCATATTCTATCAATTGCTTCCACATTCCCAGTTTTGACACAATGTCTATCTCTTCCGACATAGCTGCATCATGAGCTATCCCTAGACAAAATATAGCATGAGTAAGCCTCCTTTTTAAGGTTGTGACTGGGTCTATTGAGAGGATCTTGCCAAAGGAGCTTGTTATTCCAGAGAAAATGTTTTCTGCCTAATACTCAAGAGGCAAACTTGGTAATTTTACCCAAACTAGGACTTGCGCCAGAAGATAATCATTCATGTTAAGATTTAGATGCCATTTCTGAAGGACAAATGTTGTCTTTCCAACCATCCAGGGACTACCATAGAGAATCCTTGTTTTATCTTCTACACATGAGAAAGCAAAGGTAAGGAGGCCTTTGGGCAAGGCCGAGATTTCAACATTACCTTTCAAAGCCTATTTCCTTTTAACATAGGACCTTACCACTTCGATGTTTGGGAGTGAACCCATAAACTTGCCTACTAGGGATTTTGACACACTACTAATATTATGATCCAGAACCGAATCAGGGATAGAGATAGCAAACTTACCACCGATAGGGTTAGATATGTTCTTGACATGAGGTAAAGAGGATTTTCCTGTTGGTCTTGTTCCAAAAAGGGATGACCATTTTCTAGACTTGAGTCCATTCTCCAAGACCTCTTCACGTGGACTGGACCCCCCTTTGGACCCCCTTCTGTGATTTTGGAGACCAGTTTCTTCTCTGGTAGACTACCAATAGCCTGCGAAGTCTCATCTGCCTTCAGAATATCTAGAGGCTTTTCCTTCTCCCCCATAGGACCAACTCCATTGTTCTAGCTGCTACCACCATTGGAACCAGAGTTCCCACCTTGCTAGGAATTTGAAATTTGAATGTTGCTCTTCTCCATTGAAATTCAAGCAGGAGTTGGTAGGTTTTTTGCATATAATGAAATTATATAGTTAATTTGATTCAATTTATTAAAATAAAATTACTGTTTGGATGTTTTATTATTAATGATGTTGATTTATCCTTTTGGGCAAGCTCGTCACAGGGTATGAGGACATTACGCTTATGAAAGATAGAAACACTATTTTGAAACATATCTTCAATACCTACAAAATTTACACTGCTTACGTAAGAGTTGTTCCAAAGAGCACTAAAGAACATCTAATGCAATAATAAAAAAATAAAGCAATGACACAAATTACTAACTATTTCAAAAAAAAGAGTTAAAGAGATTTTAAACAAAAGATGATAGGTTCTTGATCATAAAAAAATGTCTCTCATACCTTTTGACCAGGAAAGGAGAATTAAAATGAATATAGGAACACTTATTTTTTGCCAAACTCCCAATTACAACATCTTCCAGATAGATCACAAGAATTGAACAAGTTAATCGCAATTAAATTTTGTCTGCTTCTTAATACTGAAAAGAAATCGGGGCAGTTGAAGAGTCTAGGAGCTTGTAAGCATGGGGTTTGACTAAGGGAAGAGAGATGTTATGTGTACCATTAGAGAGCTCCATATATCCATGGTTTTTCAACACCAAATTATTACTCTGACACTAGATATAAATTTATTGATACACCAAAACCTACAGATATTTATAAATTTCTAAATCTATAATATTCCCTTCGCAGTTAAAATAACAATTAATCAATAAAATTAATTCCCAACAATACAACAGTTATTCAAGAATCCATTAAAAATTGTAGCTCTCGTCGCTCTCTCCTACTCTCCCTGCTATTTTCTTCCTTTTCTCTCATGTTTTCTCCATTACTTCCAAGCTCAAACTAGTCATGTAGCACAATTAATCGATAGATAGCTTGATTTTGCAGAGAAGAGGCGTATTATATTGGACTACTTTAGCTTGCAGATTCCAATACATTTAAAGTGGGTTGGGTTGCTATGATGTGATGACCATAGCACGTGGCGTATTTATTGTGGTTTTTATTCTCTTTATTAGTGTTACATTTTAGTGGGTTGGCTCTGTAGCCACTGGTTAATTGTTATAGTTAATTTTGTGTATTCATAAATTTTAAATTGGTCTATTTTGACAAAAAAAGTTGTTGTCTTTATATGTGACTTAACTACTTATTCCGGCTTTTAGTACTAACAATGCATGTTCTATGAATGAAAAGGTCAAAAAGTGGTCATTTCAAAGTATTACCTAATACCTACTTAAAATGCCCCAATAATGCTACATTACAACTACCTAAAAAATGCTCAATACTTATGCACATATGCCCCAGCTATGGGTACTAATAAAGTTGCACAACTCCAATTAAAGAAAAAATTCTAACCACTGGGGGTAAAGTGGGTGGCTATTAGTACATGTGAAATTTATTAATAGGTTTTTAGTTATCATTTTTTTGGTTTCTTTAAAGTTAGTAATTGGGGAGTTGGGTGAGCAAGGAGTGAATGGTAATTGGAAGGGGTGATAGGTTTTCTTCCCCTACCTAACAATTTTTGGATTGACTTTTGGGACTCCTCTATTAAGACACAAGGACACACATTTTATTGTATTTACTCACATATGTCTCTATAGGAGGTTCAAGGGATGCATCATAGAATATTAAAGGTAAAACTTAAATGTTTTTTATCATTGTATAATTAGATATATAATAATTAAAATCTATATATGTTTTGACATATTATTGGAGTGTGATTCTCTATGTGATCGCATTGTCATTAGTGTTTGCATAAGAAATCTTCTTATGCACATAATATCTCTTGAATTCGCAAGATCACAAGTGATCAAAGTGAATTAAAAAATGCAATTTATTAGTTACCTTCAACCACTTATATTTTCCATGGAATACACTTGATCATTAAACACCAAAAATTTGCTACTATGTATTGATAGAGACCACAAAGAACTCTGCAAATCATTGCAGAAACTTGAAAAACTCTACAAAATCCTTTATAACATCTTGCCATGTTGAAACCAATCCAACATCCAAACCATAAGGGGTTTCTTAAGTTCTTCAATTAAATCTCCCCCTCAGATAATGCACTTTATCTAGTTTCTGGAGGAAGCATCTTCTACCATGTTGAAACCAATTTAACATCCAAACCATAAGGGGTTTGTTAAGGTCTTAAATCAAATCTCCCCCTCAAATAATGAACTTTATCTAATTTCCAAATGAACCATCTACACAACCAATAGATATAAAACCATCTACTATCTTGCATTCTATATTCTCATCAAATTTCTTCACCCATGTCTTTTGTATCTTCTCCTTTATATCATTGATATATGTATACGGGAAAAGTGGTTCGATAAAATGAATATTACGAATTCAAGACTTGTCCACACACCAATGGGACTCTTGGTGAAAGTTATGGAGCTATATGTAATAGCTCAGCTTCCCAAGGGTTCCCAAGGGATGTTCCATTCTTCTCTATCTCACAAGACCCCTTAAGCCAATGCCTTCGCTCTTAGATCACTAAGTAAAGTGACTTAGAGATGAAAATCATGAGAATGAGGGATGTTTGATCAATCTAACATGAATGCAATCCTAATGTGCATGATATTAACAAAAGATGAACTAAACTAGCATGTATATGATGATAAGATGAAAGGATTAGTAAAAGAACTATCCTAACATGATACACTAGCTTAACATGATTATTATGATAAGGAGAAATACTTCTAAAATGCTTATTATATTATTTGTATTCAAAGAGGGATTAAAATGCTTGATAAAAATGAGTATAGATTAGATGCATAAAACTTGGATCCTAAAATGATAGAAGAATGACTCTATTTATAGGAAAAATAGGACAATGAAGGGCCAGGATTGGATAATCTTATCAAGGGTCAGGATTGAAAGTTATCAATCCATGTTTACGATTCTCACCAATGAAATGGTGACAATTGTCAACATAAGACTGCTTGAGAAAAGATGTAAGAACCATTAAATGCTTGAGAAGACCTCATGGTTACCTTAGAAGGTAAGGGTTAATGTTAGATTAAGGTTACCCATTGGATAAAGCTTTTACCTAGAGGATAAACTCTTGTGTAAGGGTTAAAGGGATAACCAAGGTTAAGGCCATCAATGCTTGACGAGACGCCTCAGTTAGATGAGGGTTGAGTTAGGCAAAAAATCTTTAACCATGTAAGAAGGTTGAATTAACGATTAATGGTTTGGAAGACTTTCAAGGTTAACTTGTTGAGGACATAAAGCCTTTAATGGTTATTGAAGACTTTAAGGGTTTGAGAAGTGACTTCCCTTTACTTAAGGATGTGACAATATTTGGTAGATGGGTTAGGCTAATTTAGAAGTGATTAGAAGAATTTAGAAGAGGTTTTAGAGAAGCAAGTGGGAGATGTAGGACAATGCAAGTGGGTGGGGAAAATGGAATTTAATTGAAATAAAATTAATTTATTTCAATTGTGGTTGCAACTTACATTTGTAGGATTTTGCAAGTGGGGGGATTAATTAAAAATCTAATTAAATGGGCTAGAAAGGGGACTTTAATTAAATGGGCTAGAAGGGGGATTTAATTAAATGTGAACTTAATTAAATGGCTTAGATTGAAGAAGGGTATATTAATTAAATATTAATTTAATTAATAGGTGATTAAAAGGATAGGGATATTAATTAAATCTTAATAAAATTAATTGGAAGAATTAAGAATAATTAAATGAATAAAATTCACTTAATTTATTGTGCAACTTTTAGGTGTCTACATTTTGCCCCTCTTTGAGTTAACATGTGACCACATGTTGATTCAAAGAAAATCTTGCTGGATATGATGCTTCAGATTTGATGATTGATATTGATGATGCTCGAGATATGAAGAATTGATTTGATATGAAAAGTTGATATGAGACTGATGTCAATATGAAACTGATATGAAATTGATGTTGAGATTTGATACTATAATGCCACCTCGGGAGATTGTTCGTGCACTAAAGGCATGAATGATTTCTTGAAAGAAGAAGAATTCTATTTGAAAGATAGAAGAGTGGATAGTGATGACATGCATGCATTTGATAAGATTGATTAGATTGATTGGATTGAGATTAATATTGATCAGATTAAGATCAAGTCTGGTTTTAGGTATGACACCTCCTGTATAAGACATGGATGATCGAGCGTCTGGTTTCAGGAATGATACTGCCTGTTGTAGACACCTAAAATTGTCCAATCTAATTTTATTTAATTAATTATCTAAGCCTAATTCTTCTATTAATTCAATAAATATTTATTTATTTAATTAATTCATTTATCCTCTTCTAGCCTTATTTCTCATTTAAATAAATACATTTATTTATTTAAATTCCCCTTTTCCTAAATTAAATAAATAATTTTATTTATTTAATTGATCCAAATTCCTCTATTAATTAAATAAATATTTATTTAATTAATTAATTCATTAGCCTTTTCCACCCATGACACATGTCATTCACCTCTTAATTCCTACATTACCTACCCTCTCATTATTTTCTTATTTCCTCTACCCACCCTCTAATCCTAGCTGACCATTTATCTTTTACACCTCTCAATCTTATCCCTCCGTTTTCTTATAGTGTCTTCTATATAAGAGCATGCTTCTTTCATTATCAATATCCTAATCGACCTAATCAAGCATTCTAGCATTCGAACTTTCATATGCGATCAAGCTATCAACCACATTTTCTTTCTTTGTTGAGCTCTTGTGCACACATAAAATCTGAGAGCAAATATATCAAGGAAGATCAATGGAGATAGGAAGAATGGAGATTCAAACCCTATTGGAGATGTGATGGTATAATATTTGTGATTTCATTTGATGTGCATTGTCTTAGGTAATCTTCATATGTTATGGTGGATCTTTATTGTTGTTAGGCTAGGGTTTTGTGGTTGAATTCATTTAGTCTTTCAATATTGTTGTTTCTACTTTTCACCATAAAATTTTTGGCATGCCTTGTGGGACATGGATTTTTGTTAGATCTGTGTTTTTTGCAGGTTTTTCTAACCCTATATTGTTGTTTTGTAAAAAAGTTTGGAGAATAACTTTGTGCAGCTAGGGTTTTGAACACAAAATTAAGATCTTGGATATATTTGATCTGGTCTCACAAACGGCTTGGATTTTTTGTACCAAATTTTGTTGGAAGGTTGAAGAAACTATCAAAAGCTCTCAATCCAAAATTAAGAATTTTTGGAGCACATTTGCATTTTCCATGAATATTTTATGAATTTTCATAAAAAAATAATTTTGAGAGCAAATGAGAAAAATTTTCGTACTTTCTTACATTTTTGGAAATCTCTCATAATTATACACAAGATCTATTCTTTGTGATTTGAATTTTCATGCTAAATATTTCCTAAACAATCGAATCTTTAAAAATAAGGGTTTTTCATTATTTTGATCAGATCTCACAAACGGATTTGAATTTTGACATCCAATTTTTTTGTATGTCCAAAACATTATCAGAGGTGCTCACTAAAAATATCAGATTTTTTGGAGAATATTTGAATTTTCTATGATTTATTTATACATTTTTATAAACAATTAATTTTGAGAGCAAATGAGCGAATTTTTTGGATTTTCTTACATTTTTGGAAATCTCTCAGAATTATACATAGGATTTGTTCTTTTTGATTTTAATTTGGATGCAAAATAATTCCAAAATAAATTGATCTTTAAAAGTTAGGGTTTTGCATTATTTTGATCATATCTCACAAACTGCTTGGAATGTTTGCATTAATTTTTTATGCAAGTTGGGAATGCTATCAGACATTTCCAGTAAAAAAATTAGATTTTTGGGATCAATTTTGCATTTTCTATGAATTTTTACGATTGTTTCATAAAAAATTAATTTTTGGAGCAAATTAGCATTTTTTTTGGATTTTCTTACATTTCTAGAAATCTCTTGAAATTTTATAGGTGGTATGTTTTTTATGATGCAAAATATCTCATGGAAAATCAGATCTTTGAATCTATCAAAACAACGCATTGTCGAAGACCCCTTTTCACAAAGTTTTTTGGATCTAAAATTTACCTAACTTGTGTGCTTATAGGAGGGGTATTATTGCAAAAATACTAACAAATATTTGTTGCAAAAATTTGGCAAGGATTTTTTATCTTTATTCTGTGCCTTGTTTTCATAAATTACCAAACACTTCAATTGGTGCACTAAAATTGAACCAGTGTCTTTTGTGTCTTGAGCAATAGACTTTTTTTGTTTAATCTTTAGAGGGCATGTCTCCCTATGTGGTCATTAAGACTACTAGTGAGGAGAGAACGATGTAAGTGGTAGCGAGGAAAACCCACCTCTTCTGAACCACTATAAATAACTATATGTATGGTGAAAGCCATGGGTAATGTGTGCTGATTAGTTCATGTCGACACTATGTCTCCCCATAAACCTGTTTGATCAATTTTTTTTGATCATTTGTAGGGCGTAACCCCTACAGGTTGGGAGCCTTCTATATTTACAAAGCTAAAAGTGCTACATGTATGGCCACACGATCGAATGCCCTTACTAGCACCTTTTTGTTTTAGAAAGCCAAAATCCTTCTAGTTGTTGGGGCGGGAGGTCGGACCTCTAGAGCGGCCCACACACATACGGTTCTTAACAGAGATACAAAGTTCGCCACGAGGAGTTTTTCGTGGGGACTGATGCTTGGCTGCCCTGGAGAAGTGAGTGCCGAGGGTGGAGCCAGTGGGGTCAAGCATCTAAGTATCCGCACTGAATAGTGTAGCCTCGGGGGAAACCCCATGTGGGATCAACAACTATTGTCTTGGCCAGCCATAAGAATTGTGCTGGTCTTGTTTTGAACATTCAAACATTCAAGACCAAACATCATAACATTGTGTCTTTTGTGTCTTCAAGTGTATGCAAAACATTTTTACATCAAACAACATACTTTTCTTTGAGTCATTTTGAGTCTAAACACTTGCAAACATTGAGTCCTCATCAACATTGTGTCATCTTGTCACAAAAAACTAAAAAAATTCTGATTTGGTCACATCAAACAACTTCACAAATTGGAAAAATTTAAAGTCCAACAAACAAGAGCAATCAGTTTCAAAATTCTTGAGCTTCCTAAGTTATTTCTATAGATTTTTATCTAGCATTCAACCTACCTTTGGGTCTCACAAAGTTAATCATTGCTTTACACCTTGCATTACATTCACATTTGTCTAAACTTGAGTCAAAAGGTCACTTGCTTGTCCTCATCTTGCTTTGTCAACACACTACATACAACAACATTTTGTTAAGTGGTCCCTCATCAAGGTCTATCACCTTTGGGTCTCATTTGGTCTTACTTAGAGTCAAGGTCAACTTACCTCATCAAGAGAAACTATAATCTCTTTGGAAGCCATATCTACTCTATTACATACATACTTGGTCTTACACTTTGGACATTGCAAGTACACCTCATATTCATTTACATTCCATCCAACTCATGGTCTTCCATACTCTTTCTATTTTCATCTAGTCTCACACATCTTGGTCAAGACCTAGTTCATGGTTGAAACTCGTTCCCAAAAATCTAGGAGAGAAGCTAAAGAGGCTCAAGAGTTCTCAAAAATGAGTGCCCATGAGTATGATAATGATGTTTTTTTAAATTCTAATCATACTACATTAACTGACATGGATGCCTATAGAAACATTCCAAATGTTGAGAACATGGATAACACAAACAACAATGATACACACAATGACAATATGGACAACTTTTCCCTACATTCATCTTAAGTGGAAGACTCCAATATGGATCCCCGTTTTAATCGATTGGTTGAGGAAATAATGAGGAGAGATAGACAATATTTCTTACAAGTGATGGCACAAAGTGGAGCTAAGATCCCTCATGATTTTGACATGTCTCAAATAATGGAAAATCAACCTTTGCAACAACCTCACCTCAACATGGATGAAAGGAGGCCTAATAGTGGGGGCAATAGAGGACCATATATTGTTCCTAAATAACCGTCATCTTTGTTTCAAAAAATTGAGGTCCCACATACACATGGTCAAGCATATGATACTCACCTTCGCAAACCATTATGGAAGTCTTATGCCAAAAAATATACTCAATCACATGCCAATGCTAAGGACCAGCCACCAAAGCAATTGGATATCCAAAGGCATGTTCAAAATTTGGACACAAGGAAACCTCATGTCAAATTTGGGGGCAACACACTAGAACAAACTCATGACATACCCGTAGAGTATGGTATACATGGATAAAACAAATATTCCATTCCTCATCATGACTCTATGCCAAGTGGTCCATATATACAACATCATTATAGACCTCCTCCATATGAACATGTGTATGATCAACATCATCCATATATGCAACATGATCCTCCTCCACTCGGTACATCAAGCATGAGATATTGTCCAAGAAGTCAGTCTCCACCTAAGAACAATTTGGAATAGAAAATTAAGGACTTACAAAAGAAAATGGAGGACATAAATACACCAAAGCCAACTTACACAATGAGAGACATATGTCCCTATCCATTTGACAAAAGCATTACAATGCCTCCTTTTCCTACATATTTTGTGACACCTAAGATCAATAGGTACAAAGGCAAAGGAGACCCTAAGGCACATATAAGATAGTTTTTCATAGCTTGCATTGAGGTAGCAGCAGGAGAGACATAATTGATGAGATTATTCCCATAGAGCTTAGGTGATCAAGCTATAGAATGGTTCTCCCAACTACCACCTGGAATCAAGTCATGGGGTGACTTAGCAGAGGAGTTAATCCAACATTTCTCATACAACATAAAGACAAACATATCAGTCACTACTTTGTGCAACACCAAACAAAAGGATGGAGAAATTTTTTCATCATTTTTAGAAAGATGGATAAATCTAGCCAACAGATACTCTTGTGAAACTCCACAAAAACAAATGGTAGAGATGTTCACCCAAAATGTTAACAAAGATATTGGTTATGACTTGAGAAAAACTTGTTTGTCCACCTTTAAGGACGTCATTGAAAATGGATTAGCAATAGAGAAGGTCCTAATTGAGCAAGGCATTGTCAAAATATTCAATGAAAACAAAGAGGACTTTAAAGGAAAAGACTAGCCAAGATTTTGGAATAAAAACAAGAACACAGTCAATGATGGTGTTGTTGATGCCAATATAGTATGACCCAAAATCATTTTTTTCTAGATCAAGCTCTACAAAAAATCAAGTGAATATGCAAACAACTTCAAAACCACGAAGGAAATACACTTCATCGGGAGAACCACTTGAGTGAACTTTCAAGAAGCTAGAGGCAAACAAAATTAATAATGATTCCAGATATGCCTCCATATGAGCCAAAGGTCAAATCAAATTAGTGAAATAATGATGAATACTGTGAATATCACAAGAGCAAGGGCCATAAAACAAGAAATTGTCATCAACTGAAGAACATTATACAATATCTTATTGATAGAGGAGACATTGAGATCGATGGACACTCATCCAATCAAGAAAATGAAATGTCTAAAGAACCATTCCCAAAACATGACAAGGGAAAATCCAAATACATAGATGACTAGACCAACTATAACAGAGCATTCTATAACTATGATTCAATTGTCAATCACATTTTGATGGACATTTATGTCTCTACCATTATCATCAAGGATAAAACACCTGAAAATTCTACCCAAAGACCTAAGGTTGTCCTAAAAGGCATTGGATCTTCTTCTCAACCTACCTCTGAATGTAATGTTATAACTCGTCGAGGTAAATTCACTTTGTAAGGTGCTCCAGCTAAAAACACTACTTCCTCATCAACCAAACCTGAGTATGACCTTGTAGAACAGTTAGGGAAGACACCCGCGCTT